>NW_028318404.1:1933125-2255312 GCF_062004578.1 Staurois parvus | reverse complement strand
AAAAATAAATAAAATTTGAAATAATGACAAAATAGTTCCAAAAAGGCATTGCAAAGGCCCTAAAAACGCACTAAAATGTATGTAAATGCACCTTCAGAAATGCACAGTGAAGACAGATTGTGGTACAAATGAGCCCTAAACCTCCTTAGACAGAGCCCTGCCCCCGCACTGTCACAGGAGCAGTTCTATACAGAAATGTCTGAGTGTTTGCAGCAAACATAAACAACAAACAGTTCTGCTCTAAGCCCCGCCCAACTGTCACATAAGCTGCCATAAGAAGAAATGTTTTTTTTAAATGTTTGTGAAAAAAAGGCCTGCTTTAAAAAAAAAAAAAAAAAAATCTTTATTTTGCTTGTTTTCATTCATTTTCCTTTGTTTTTCTTTCCCCTCCTTCCTGTTTTATTTCCTGGCCCCACCCCCTGCTCCCTTCATTGGTCCCCTGTTGTTGCTGTCTTCTCACATCCTCTGTTTACCTTCCTGGTGTTCAACCTGTAAGCTCCGCCCCCTCCAGCTTGGGGGGCAAGGGGGAATCTATACTGCCTCTAAGCCACGCCCACCTTCCCATGGTGATCACCTCTAAGCCACGCCCACTTTCCCCACTGTGATCACCTCTAAGCCACGCCCACGTTTCCATGGTGATCACCTCTGTGCCACGCCCACTTTGATCACCTCCAAGCCACGCCCACTTCCCCAGAGCTTCAGATAACACGAGGAGGTTGATTGGAGTGGACGTGTTTTATCTTTGTCTCAGTCGGAGAAACAAGAATGAGAACATTCAGAATAATTACCATCGCATTGGCTTTGCCAATTGCACTCATCATCGGACTTCCACTGATTGCGAAACATGCGACGGTATCAGCAGGTAATATTATCACTTCCGGTTCTATTTGTAGTATTCCACATTCTACACACTGGGCTCCATTCACATCACTGTAATGCAAGGATCTGGGCTTTAGCCATGTCATGTGACTGCTTAAGTCTTGCTGCATTCAGGTGAAAAAAGTCACTTTTTTCTTTTTTGTAAACATGAAGCCTGTCCTGGGGTGATATCTATAAGATGTGAAGATTCCAGCTACACAGCTAAATGAAAGATCCTTGTGTTATAGCTTTGTGAAATGAGCCCAATGTCCTGTAGTAGGTGGTATAAGGGAAGAGAGGCCATAGATGTCCATCCTATACACAGTACATGGCTGACATGGCAATTCCAGTGTACAGTACATGGATAGGTTACATCTTGTACTTACTAGTGATGGCAGTGAGGGAATATGGGAGTTTAAACCTGAAAAGAGACTATAGCTTCTCTACTATTAAATAGATTTTGTCACAAAGCAAAACACCTATGTGAGAAGGGAATGATGGAAGTAACTATCTCCTGATTCAGAAATCACATACTTGTTCCAGAGCAGTAACAGTGATTGAGGCGTAGACCCATCGTCCTAGAAATGGCATTCAGCACATGGGTCAGCAAATGGCTGCTAGACATGTAATAAGGAAACCTGAATTTAACCCCTTCGTGCCGGCGCCTCCCGGCCCTTTAACCACTTGAGCTCCAGAGGATTTACCCCCCTTAATGACCAGGCCTCTTTTTGCTACTCGGCGCTGCACTAATTCAACTGATAATTGCGCGGTCATGCAATACAGCACCCAAACGAAATTTACATCCTTTTTTTCACACAAATAGAGCTTTCTTTAGGTGGTATTTCATCATCTGTGCGCTTTTTTTTTTTCACGCTATAAACAAAAAAAGGCCAAAAATTTTGAAGAAAAACAATTTTTTACTTTCAGCTATAAAAAATATATAGCAAACTCAAAGTTGGTTATAAATTTAGGCCAAAATGTGTTCTGCTACATGTTTTTGGTAAAAAAAATCCCAATAAGTGTATATTGATTGCTTTGCGTGGAAGTTATAGCGTCTACAAACTATGGTATAAATACTGCAACTTACGCTATTTTTCTGCTATACAGCGCTGCGCTAGTTTAACGGACAATTGCGCGATCATGCAATACGGTACATAAATGAACTTTACATCCTTTTTTTTCCCCACAAATTGAGATTTCTTTTGGTGGTATTTGATCGCCTGTGCGGTTTTTATTTTTTGCGCTATAAAAAAAAAGGCTGACAATTTTGAGGAAAAAAATACAATATTTTGGACTTTTTGCTATAAAACATGTCCAGTAAAAAAAAAATGCAAAAATCAAATTTAGTCATAAATTTCTGCCAAAATGCATTCTGCGACATGTCTTTGCTAAAAAAAAACCCAATACGTGTAAATTAATTGGTTTACGTGAAAGTTATAGCGTTTACAAATGGCGGGAAAGATACTGGGATTTTTAGGGGTTTTTTAATACTAATAATGGCGGCAATCAGTGAATTATGGCAGCAATCAGTGACTTATGGCAGCGACCAGCGACTTATGGCGGGACTGCGGCGGACATTCTGACATTGGGGGGTACTGACTTGGGGTCACTGACATCCCCAAAAACACTAATACAGTGATAAGTGCAAAAAGAAAACCACTGACACTGTGCTAATGGCACTGGGGAGGAAGGGGTTAACTTTATTTTGCAGGGAAGGGTTATCTGAGTGAGGGGGAGTGTTTTACTAGGGGGCGGGGGGGGGGGTGTGCTGCACGGGACACCGCTGATCTAGAGAGAGAAACTCTTCTGTCTCGATTAGCTCTTCCTCAAGCTGACAAGGAAGTGACAGACAGCACAGCTACTGCAGCTGTGCTCTCTGTCACTGTTTACCGCCGATCGCCGGGAAACAGCTGCGACCCGGCGACTGACATCCGCCTCGTGTGCGCCCCCTGTTTGCAAAACACACGTTTTAAAACGTGGTTTTGCCTGCCAGTACCGCCCTGCCGCCGTATTTCTACAGTGGCAGGGCAGCAAGTGGTTAAGGGTCTCAGAAGCTGGGAGGCGGGGCGGGATTTAGGGTCATGTGACCACTGTGATACGCTGTCACAGCGGTCACATGATTGGGAAAGCTCCCAAACGAAAGAGGAGATCAGGACCTTTCCGTGAGTACCGGACATGTGTGCTGGGAGCGTGCAAGGTGCGCACTCTCAGCACATATATTCTTTTTTAATAGAATGCAAATGTGTGGCCGATCGGCGTCTAGGCCCAGACGCCAGGAGGCCGCACATTTGCATTCGGCCGGCGTGAAGAGGTTAATATAATGCATAAGACTGTGCTTATAATTCTTAGATAATATGACCCAGAACTAAAACTGAGAAATGAATATTTCTATTTCTATTTTTTTTTTCTCTGATTAGCACCTGCTGTTTCCAAGCGCACTGGTTATGAATACAAGACGGATGGGCAATATGTACCTGCTGGGTCCAAGCCCTTAGGTGCTGAGTTCCGTGAGGATGTAGTATATGCACCTTTGCTTACTAGGCTAACAGGTAACAATAACAAGGCTGATGAGTTGTACAAGCTCGAAGGTGAGGAACACAAAGCAGAAGTGGAATCCAAGCTCACAGCTAAAGATGCCAAGGAATATGAGACAAATTTATCTGCGGAGTCCAAGCTCACAGATGAGAAGCACATAGTGGACGTGCTTTATGCACCTGAAGAGTCCAAGCTTACAGATGAGGCGCATAAAGCGGATGTGCTATATGGACCTGCAGATTCTGAGCTTGCCGGAGAGGAGCACATCGTGAGTGCACCATATGAAGCTGTGGAGTCCAAGCTCGCAGGTGAAGAGAACAAAGCGGATGTGCTATATGGACCTACAGAGTCTGAGCTTGCAGGTGAGGAGCACAATGTGAGTGCACCATATGAACCTGTGGAGTCCAAGCTCGCAGATGAGAAGCACATAGTGGACGTGCTTTATGCACCTGAAGAGTCCAAGCTTGCAGATGAGGCGCACAAAGCGGAAGTGCTATATGCACCTGCAGATTCTGAGCTCGCCGTTGAGGAGCACAACGTGAGTGCACCATATGAACCTGCAGAGTCCAAGCTTGCAAGTGAGAAGCACAAAGTGGATGTGCTATATGGACCTGCAGATTCTGAGCTTGCCGGAGAGGAGCACAACATGAGTGCACCATATGAAGCTGTGGAGTCCAAGCTCGCAGGTGAAGAGAACAAAGCGGATGTGCTATATGGACCTACAGAGTCTGAGCTTGCAGGTGAGGAGCACAACATGAACGCTTCCTATGAACCTGCAGAGTCCAAGCTCACAGGTGAGGAGCACAAAGTGGATGCGCCATATGAGCCTGCAGAGTCTGAGTACACAGGTGGATTGCGAAGGATCGCAGACGAGACTGATGTACCTGCAGAATCGACACTCTCAGCTGAAGATAACAAGGCAAATCAACCGGATGTACCTCCAGAGACCAAGCACAAAGATGAAGATAAGAATGAGAATGACGTGAACAGTAAGGCTGAGTCTCATCTTCCAGATCACACAGGTGATAAGGATATGCATGGTACATCTCAGCCCCCAGAAACCCAAGAAACAGGTAAGAAAAGTCAAATCTTTAATTGATAGTTTGAACTTTGGTTGATTTTTGCTGAAATTGCCAAAATTCAAGCCGCAGGTGGCTCTACAAGAATCACTCGTCCGTACATAATTCTTTTTAAAATTCGACTGAGCCAAGAGGTAAATTATTGGGCGAACAGTGAGTGCATCCTATCAAATGTAATCATTGTTTGGCAGCACCAACAGCCGTGACTGCCTGAATATATACCTTTAGCTACGCTGCTGTTGGGGCAGATGTACACATTGGGCAGGAGAAACTGTATGAGGGGGTTGAAACCTTGTTTGACTCTGTGGGAATTGAATTCCCTACACATCCCATCCTATCTAAAAAACCCCAGGTGGTTAGGCCAACATGGCAGCGGGACGCGGAGTCCCCTCCCTCCTTATGCTCGCCTGCACTGTGTTGTACACTGACCAGCTGCCGAGTCCGTACTTTTACAGATGCTTGCCCAGACTTCTACTTTTTGGTGATGCTAGGGAAATTTTTGCTCTAACACTGCCCTACACCCCACTGGTGCAATCCCTGCATATATATTTTATGAATGTTCTAAGTCAAAGTCAAATTTGGGGTTCAACAATAGAATGTTATTTTACCACAGCTACCAATCAGAACTGTCTGGCTTCTACTTCCCAAGGCAGGCTGGAATTTGATTGGCCACTGCGGGGAAATATTAGCAGTTTACATGCTGACAATAATTATCCAGAAAACCCTACGGATTTATATACTCTATTCATATTTTTAATGTGTAAACAACATTCATGCTTGTGATTTCGTATCCACTTAGATAATTTAACCCAAAAATGTTCTTTTCTGTGATTATAGGACTAGATAATGACTATATTGCGGCGTTGGGAACAGACTACCAGTATATTCCAGCCCTGGATGAAGACAATGAATACGGAGACATTTTTCAGGGTAGTCAAAGGATGCTAGATCAACCTGAAGACCAAGATTCAGAAGACAACCGGGCTTGGTTTCGACTCCAAGTACAAAGTAAGTGAAGTGTTCTTAAATAATATACTTAATGCAGCTAGTGTATTATTAATGGTTATTTAAAGCACAGCTCCATCCAAAACCTTCTTCTTTTTTAGAGTTTATATGACATGGGGAAATGTTGGGAAGAATTCTTCTTACTTCCTCCACAAGTGGGGAGACATAAATTAGTTCCAACTTTCCCCACCTAGAGTTCCACATTATTAATTTTACCTAGCTATGTTATAATCCATATACATTCAGAAATGCTTACATGTGTTCTTATCAGTGAAAATAACTTCTTCCTTTCTTCTTTTGTAGAAATCCCTATTTGGCTCCTGGCTATCATCATGGTAGTAATAGGTGTGATTATTTTCACATTGATCATCCTCTTCATCTGCGTAGCAATAGCTCAGTAAGTATCAACGATCTACATAATTTAAGCCATTGTGGTTTTGGCCATCATATTACACATAAACAGCAAAGCCTGGAGCAGTGCAGCAGCTGTGATAGCACATAGGCCCCTGATCCAGTACTTCCAGGCATGTGCCAATGACAACCTGTGCTATGACATGGGCCACTGATCCAGTACTTCCAGGCATGTGCCAGTGAAAACCTGTGCTATGACATGGGCCACTGATCCAGTACTTCCAGGCATGTGCCAGTGACAACCTGTGCTATGACATGGGCCACTGCTCCAGTACTTCCAGGCATGTGCCAGTGACAACCTGTGCTATGACATGGGCCACTGCTCCAGTACTTCCAGGCATGTACCAGTGAAAACCTGTGCTATGACCTGGGCCACTGAACAGTACTTCTAGGCCTCTGCTGGTGATAGTCTCGTCCCACTTATGCCCCAGTAATTCTAGGTCTGTGCCAGTGACAACCTGTCATACCACATAGATCTCTAATCCAGTACTTTCAGGCCTGTTTTGGTGACAACCTGTGATACCATATGGGCCTCTGATATAGTGATTCCAGGCTTATTCTGCTGTTTATCTGTATTTTTCTCACTGTATTTGTTGCCTGCATTTTGTATTATTCAGTAACACATTTTCTTCTTTTTGCAGCTGGCCACAAAAAGGAAGATTAGGTCAGTTAGAGTCAGTGACAAACTTTGTTGTTGTGTCAAACAATCAACTGACCAGGGACAAGAAGCTTCATTACAAACCAACACAAGAGGCGATGGAAGAAATTCTCGATGAAGTGATAGTGGATATGGAAAGAAGAGGGAGATATCCCCCCCAGTAGAATACACCAATTGGTGCTGCCAGCTATAGCCTGCAGCGCTGATCAACTGGGAAAAACCCGGCGGGGTGGTTGTACAGAAGGATTTTCGAAACGTATGGTGAAGTCTCTCAAATTCTTACTGGATGTGCCCACTCCTGAAGAACAGCAATCCGCTGCCATTACCACCAGGCTTACAGACACCATCATAGTTATATTATTGAAGCAGTGCGAGACTCCTTAAAGTGGTATGGAACCTGGAAAACAAAATGCCAACAGGCATTGGTCTCTTCTGTCATAAGTGATTCTCTGCCTGTCAGCACTAATGTAATGTGATCTCATCACAGTCCAACTACAGCCAAAAATTGGAAGACGGAAGAAGACCAGAAGAAGATATCAGCAGCTGGCAGGCAACAGCCTGCTGCCTCATCAAATGCATTTAGTAGGCTAAAGCCGGGCAGGAACCGGCTGACTTTTGGTATGTCGAATGGTCATACTGGAAAACCAGCATTCAATCAGTGCTTGCTGCCAATGGCTGCAAACGCTGATCAGTGTATTAGGGTAGGGGGGCAAGGGAGTCCCCCTGTCAGAATACAGAGACACAGCAGATGATGTGATGATGTAGACGAAAAATGAATAATCTGGTTCCCCCATACACACATTCAAGGTGGATATGAGAATCCATCCCGCTGTGATATTATATTCTAACTAGGGATGCGCCAATACCCTTTTTTGATCTGTGAGTGCGGGTACCGACACTTTTGGTCAAGTACTCGCTGCTACCGAGTACCGATACTTTGCGGTGCGATTTGCGTCAATACAAAATGTATGGACACAAATAGCACCGCAAAGAATAGCATGAGATTTGAAGAGGAATGCGATTCCTCTCCAAATCGCTTGCTGTTTCCTCACTGCTCCTGTGTAAACCCAAGATTGTCATAGCCCTGAGTTCACACAGGTGCGGTGCGGGACACCTCCCTGCATTGATCCCAGAGAGAGAGAGGGAGAAAAGGAGAGGAGAGGGAAGAGAGGAGAAAGGGGAGAGGGGAGAGGGAGAAGGAGAGGGAGAAAGAAAGAGAGGAGAAGGAGAGAGAGGGAGAAAAGGAGGATAGGAAAAAAAGAGGAGAAAGAGAGGAAAAAAAGAGGAGAAAGAGAGGAAAAAAGAGAAAGAGAGGGAAAAGAGAAAAAGAGGAGAAAGAGAGGGAAAAGAGAAAAAGAGGAGAAAGAGAGGGAAAGAGAAAAAGAGGAGAAAGGGAGAGAAAAGAGAAAAGGAGGAGAAAGGGAGAGGAGAGGGAGAAAGAGAGGAGAGGGAGAAGGAGAGGAGAGGGAGAAAGAGAGAGGAAAGGAGAGGAGAGGAGAGGGAGAGGGAGAAAGAGAGGAGGAGAGAGAGGAGAGGGAGAAAGAGAGAGAAGAGGGAGAAAGAGAGAGGAGAGGGAGAAAGAGAGAGGAGAGGGAGAAAGAGAGAGGAGAGGGAGAAAGAGAGAGGAGAGAAAGAGAGAGGAGAGAAAGAGAGAGGAGAGAAAGAGAGAGGAGAGGGAGAGAGAGGAGAGGGAGAGAGAGGAGAGGGAGAGAGAGAGGAGAGGGAGAAAGAAGGGAGAGAGGAGAGGGAGAGAGAGGAGAGGGAGAGAGAGAGGAGAGGGAGAGAGAGAGAGGAGAGGGAGAAAGAGAGAGGGGGGAGAGGGAGAAAGAGAGAGGGGGGAGAGGGAGAGGAGAGGGAGAGAGAGAGGAGAGGGAGAAAGAGAGAGAGAGAGAGAGGAGAGGGAGAAGGAGAGAGAGAGAGAGGAGAGGGAGAAGGGGAGGAGAGGGAGAAAGGGGAGAGGAGGAGAGGAGAGGGAGAAAGGGAGAGGAGGAGAGGAGAGGGAGAAAGAGAGAGAGGAGAGGGAGAAAGAGAGAGAGGAGGAGAGGGAGAAGGAGAGGAGAGGGAGAAGGGGAGGAGAGGGAGAAAGGGAGAGGAGGAGAGGGAGAAAGGGAGAGGAGGAGAGGGAGAAAGGGGGAGGAGAGGAGAGGGAGAAAGGGAGAGGAGGAGAGGAGAGGGAGAAAGGGAGAGGAGAGGGAGAAAGGGAGAGGAGGAGAGGAGAGGGAGAAAGAGAGAGAGGAGAGGAGAAAGAGAGAGAGGAGGAGAGGGAGAAGGAGAGGAGAGGGAGAAGGGGAGGGAGGGAGAAGGGAGAGGAGGAGAGGGAGAAAGGGAAAGGAGGAGAGGGAGAAAGGGAGGAGGAGAGGAGAGGGAGAAAGGGAGAGGAGGAGAGGAGAGGGAGAAGGAGAGGAGGAGAGGAGAGGGAGAAAGGGAGAGGAGAGGGAGAAAGGGAGAGGAGAGGGAGAAAGGAGAGGAGAGGGAGAAGAGAGAGAGGAGAGGAGAAAGAGGAGGGGAGAGAGGAGAGGGAGAAAGGGAGAGGAAAGAGGGAGAGGGAGAAGAGAGAGAGAGAGGAAAGAGGAGAGGGAGAAAGAGGGAGAAAGAGAGGAGAAAGAGGAGAAAGAGGAGAAAGAGAGGAGGAAAGAGGGAGAAGAGAGGGGAGGGGGAGAGAGAGGGGAGGGAGAAAGAGAGGGGGGAGGGAGAAAGGAGAGGAAGAGAGGGGGAGGGGGAGAGAGAGGGGAGGAGAGAGAGAGGGGGAAGAGAGAGAAGAGGGGAGGGAGAAAGAGAGGAGAGGAGAGAAAGAGCTTCTCTATGTCCCTCTTCTCTACTCTTATCTTCTTCTCCTCCCTCTCTTCTTCCCTCCTCTTCCACCCTCTCCTCTCCCCTCACCTCACTCTTCCCCCATCTTCTACTCTCTCTTTTTTCTTCTTCTTCCCCTCTCTCTCTTCCTATCACTTCACCTCATCTCTCCTTCCTTCTTCTTCACCCTCATCTTCTTCACCCTCATCTTCTTCTTCTTCTCCCCTCATCTTCTTCCTTCCTCTTCTCCCTCATCTTCCTCTTCTTCTTCACCCTCATCTTCTTCTTCTTCACCCTCATCTTCTTCTTCTTCTTCACCCTCATCTTCTTCTTCTTCTTCACCCTCATCTTCTTCTTCTACTTCACCCTCATCTTCTTCTTCTACTTCACCCTCATCTTCTTCTTCTACTTCTCCCTCATCTTCTTCTTCTTCTTCTCCCTCATCTTCTTCTTCTTCTTCTCCCTCATCTTCTTCTTCACCCTCATCTTCTTCTTCTTCACCCTCATCTTCTTCTTCTTCTTCACCCTCATCTTCTTCTTCTTCTTCACCCTCATCTTCTTCTTCTTCTTCACCCTCATCTTCTTCTTCTTCCTCATCTTCTTCTTCTTCTTCTTCTTCTTCACCCTCATCTTCTTCTTCTTCTTCTTCACCCTCATCTCCTTCTCCTTCTTCACCCTCATCTTCTTCTTCACCCTCATCCTCTTCTTCTTCTTCTTCACCCTCATCTTCTTCTTCTTCACCCTCATCCCCTTCTTCTTCCTCACCCTCATCTTCTTCTTCTTCTCCCTCATCTTCTTCTTCCTCACCCTCATCTTCTTCTTCCTCACCCTCATCTTCTTCTTCTTCCTCACCCTCATCTTCTTCTTCTTCATCCTCATCCTCATCTTCTTCATCCTCATCCTCATCTTCTTCTTCATCCTCATCTTCTTCATCCTCATCTTCTTCTTCATCCTCATCTTCTTCATCCTCATCCTCATCTTCTTCTTCTTCCTCACCCTCATCTTCTTCTTCTTCTTCTTTTTCCTCACCCTCATCTTCTTCTTCTTCTTTTTCCTCACCCTCATCTTCTTCTTCTCCTTCTTCCTCACCCTCATCTTCTTCTTCTCCTTCATCCTCATCTTCTTCTTCTTCTTCATCCTCTTCTTCTTCATCTTCTTCTTCATCCTCTTCCTCTTCTTCTTTTTCTTCTTTTTGTCTTCCTCTTGCAGGTCACTGCTCATGCGCAGTTGCCCACTAATTGCCGCGAAAATCGGCCGATCGGCAAAATCGGCCGATTTTTTTCCAACTTTACCGAAAAAAAACCCCAAAATCCCGAAAAACGGCCGAACAAATAGCCCACTAACGATCCGAAAATCGGCCGATTTTATTTTCGGCCGAAAAATCGGCCGATTTTCGACCAATCTATGGCCTGCATTAGGCACCCAATGAAATTAGGGGGTTATGAATCATTCTGAGCAGCTAAATGAGATATTTATCAATACATTTGCAGTCTTAAAATCAATCTGTCTCTTTGCTCCTGTTTAGCATTGCCTTGTGACAGATATGATACATGTCCCCGATATCTGCGATATACAGTTGTGTTCAGTCAGATATCACTAACCTGATCAATCACTGTTTTTGGTAGAAATGATATTTCTACATGGCAAATAATTTACTAGCAGGTGTAGTAGAGTAATAGAAATCCAACAGACCCAACAGTCATGACATGCATGCTGCTGATTCTGTGTAATTGAATCACGAATTGAAAGGGGCATGTTCAAAATAATAGCAGTGTGGAGTTCTATTAGTGAGGTCATTCATTCTTTGAAAAACAGGTGGCAATTATTGCCCTTATTTAACCACTTGCCTACAGGGCACTTATACCCCCTTCCTGCCCAGGCCAATTTCTAGCTTTCAGCGCTGTCGCACTTTGAATGACAATTGCGCGGTCAAACAACACTGTACCCATATGAAATTTTTTTTAAAAATTTGTGACAGAGCTTTCTTTTGGTGGTATTTAACCACTTGAGCTCCTGAGGATTTACCCCCCTTAATGACCAGGCCTTTTTTTGCTGTTTGGCGCTGCACTAATTCAAATGATAATTGCGCGGTCATGCAATGCTGTACCCAAACTAAATTTACGTCCTTTTTTCACACAAATAGAGCTTTCTTTTGGTGGTATTTTATCACCTGTGCGCTTTTTATTTTTTGCACTATAAACAAAAAAATCACGAAAATTTTGAAAAAAAAACAATATTTTCTACTTTCAGCTATAAAAAATATATTGTAAACTCAAAGTTAATCATAAATTTAAGCCAAAATGTATTCTGCTACATGTTTTTGGTAAAAAAATTCCAATAAGTGTATATTGATTGCTCTGTGTGAAAGTTATAGCGTCTACAAACTATGATATAGATAATTTGAAATTTACACAGCTTTTACTTACTGACCGCCCATCACATCTCTTGAGGTGCTAAAATACCAGGATAGAACAAACACCCCCAAATGACCCCTTTTCGGAAAGTAGACACCCTAAGCTATCTGCTGAGAGACATATTGGCCCTGATTCACTAAGACGTGAGTCTACTATCGGACTCTGACCATTCAGGCAGACTCAGTTAAATCAATCAAGACCTGTCAGTCTTCTGAGCGGCGTCTAGCAATCTCATTAACCAAGGTCTACTTTGCTATTAGTAAATGTGGAATCGCGGCTGGCATATTTTTAGGTGCAATACTGGATATGTTCGCTAGATGGCGCACAAGCGCGGGCTTTATTAACATTGGCGTTTTTGTGTTAGCAAAAGAGAATCTTTAGAATGTAATAAATAGTACACCTATATTAGAATTGTTTGTTTGTTTTTTTTTTGTTTTTTGCTGTTTCTCCTAAATGATCAGGAAACTAATGCATTTACTAATGAATGTCATACATTCTATTTTCAAATGTTAAACATTTTCACACTTATATCTCAAATAATTTGGTTACTTCTAATATCCCAATATAATTATATATCTTCATTCTCTTTAGTCACGTAACTATTCTATGTTAAAGACAAGTGCAGCGCTATAAATGCATGTGATCAATAATGAACGCATGTAAAAACCAAAAAGTGCAAAGAATTGCAACAATGATGTAAAATGGTAAATGGTGCTAAAATAAGTTCATATAATCATTCCTGAATAATGGAATGTCCTTCGTGTCTGAGTACCAACTCAGAGAGTGCCTATGAATGGCACGTGTGGTCTCTCCGTGACGGACAGTAGTGCATGAACTCGTGAAAGGTAAACCACCCTTGGGACTGGTCTACACTCACCAGAACAAAAGTATTAATGCGCATGGGTTATACACATCACACATCTGGGGGTGCAGCGGTATGCTGGCAGCTATGGGTTAGTCATCCAGCTCCATCCATCCATCAGGTTGGGTGCCCAAATGGTCCTGGGGAGAAATTAGCTCAGCCACAGGAGCCAGAAAGGTGCTTAATAGTGTAGTACACTGTCACAGGGGTGGATGACCTTTCACGAGTTCATGCACTACTGTTCGTGGTTATATTTATATTGTGTAATACCATTTTAGTAGTCTATATCACTTGACCAGCGCTCGCTTTATCATTTTTAAACAATGTAACTATTCTACATTATATCTCAAACTGTGTCTCCCACAGTGGTTTAGTGGTTAGAGCTCAGAACTTACAGCACTTGGGTCATGGGTTCAAATCCCAGTTTGCATGCTTTCCCTGTATGGATGTGTTTCTGCCAACACTTAAAAGACATGCTGTTAGGTTCATTGGACCTAGTTACATGGCTGAGTTTCTGCCCTTAGATTATAAGCTCCTTGACATTTATGAACGTTAAAAAAATGGAGATCAATTTTCTGGGTTGTGTCAGTGCCAGGAATATTGATCAATCAATTATGATTTTGCCTAATGACTAGAAAGTGGATGAATGTTACCTGCGTCCTGTTCTTCTGCCAATTAGGAAATGTGCAAGTTTCATGCTGTGTATATTTCATTGTAACTTTTTTCTCTTCTTTATATCTGTCTCCTTATACAACTTGACCCCCTCCCCCACCCCATCATCACCTGTCCCATATGCAAATCTATGGATCACCGCCCCACTCTTTTTAACTATTTACTGATCAAGTGAATGTGTCTCATTTTCTATCAGCTACAGCTCAGATCTCACATTATTATACGATTGCTGATTGTATATCACCACTAGTCTGATTGAATTCACAATCCCTGGTCAGTCCCGTTCCCTTACCTCTAATAATCTTTAGGACCAGTTCACACTACATGTGTTTCAGTTGCTTTTTCGGCATCACAAACGCACAGAAAGAAGTTGACCACGCTGCATTGTTTATGCACAGAACTGTACTGGAACACATTGAAATGTCCTTGAATGTACTAAAACGCACACGTCCCTAATTAAATTGAATAAAAAGAAAGTAGAAAAAACTAACTGGAAGGGATACAAAAATGCAATGCAACGTGTCCAAAACGCATCCAAAATGTACTGGAACACACTAAACATGCATGCCAAAAGGGCATGCAAAAACGCATCAGGAACACATCTAGACTGTTTCTATAGTGTGAACTGGCCCTTAAGACTTGTTCACACCATTGGTGGTGCAGAAACGCATGCAAGAACACACATTTTCCAGCACAGCAAAGAAATGCAATGCCCTTTGCAGTTGTGCACGGTTAGGTGCAACACACTTTTAAAATAATATGCCTGCAGTATTTTTGCATGTTCCCACACATTAGGCAGGCCATTGAAATTAACGAGCTGAGGAAAAGAAAAAAAAAGTAAACAATGCCCCATTCACACAGGTCCTCTGGCCTGTACAGCATGAATGAGTGGGTTGTTTATGTGGCTAGAGCCACCTGTTACACTATGGGGACACAGCAGCTGTGGGTGGGGCGAAACGTGTTGACGTATTTCCGGCTGGCTGTCCCGGCGTCTGACGTCATTTCTGATGAGTGGAACGCACGCCGAGCGGTGCGTTCCAAGGGGCCATCTTTGCATAGTGGATGAGTCTGCATCTGAGGTCTGTTATCCTGCTGTATACCTGGCTGTGGGGTCTCTATACAGAAATCGTTTTATATGAAAGAAAGATTGTTTTGCTTCAATAAAATGCGGGTTAATATCTGCTAAAATGTGAGTGGTCTGGAAAAAATTCTCTTAAGATTGGAAATCATTACGGTATCACACTATGGTTTTTTCTTCTTCCTGATTTTCTCTGGGGGATTCGGTGAGAGGAGTAACTAGAGGAGGTGTCCATATCCTAGAGGAGTCAATATTTGGAGGTCATATACAAATTAAAGGGGGTCCAGGAGCCCTTAATATCCCTGAAAGGCGTTTTACTCACCAATATCTGGTGAGTGCGGTTAATGTTGGTTTTGCACTGGTGGATGGTGGAGGTATCACTGGCACGGAAGAATCCAATGAAAATATAATTTTTTCACGGGACTGTGTTTTTTGGATTTTGTCACTGGACTTATTATTTTTTAAATTATATATATTTTTTATTTCAATTAATATTTTAATTAATATTTTTGTGTCACAGTGTATTTTAAGTTTGTGATATTTAGTAATTATTATTTATGGGTTGGTGATGTATTTTATTGTATTGTGGGTTTTGCGCTGGTATAAGTTGAAATAAATATATTTTTCTTCATGTTTTGATTTGGAATAGAATGTGTAGTGTTCCCAATGCATTTGTGTGTATGGAAATAAAAGCTATTAGGAGGATTTTGAGCTTTATTCACTTTTTTCAACACACTGCTATTATTTTGAACACAACTGTACATTATGTAAAAGAGATCTATGCAGAGTATATTAAAAACTAAAAAAAAACAGTTCTTGAGTCATGTGATTACACAGCTGATAATGAACACATTTCCCATCATCTGTATATTGTATTTGGCTCCCATACACACAGGAGGCCGCTGATAGCAGTATAGCTAGCCTACCATAGCAATTGTTTAATGTTTGTAAACCTATATGCCTGTACTAAGGGCTTTTTTGTCAGAGAATCGGTGCAGGAACTCACCCCTTGTTTCCACCCCCTACCTACCTACAAGCCCCATCCTTTGGTTCCACTGCCTACTCACCTACCAGTACCACCTCTTTTAGTGAATACAGAACCAAGTATCATTTTGTGGTGTTAAGCAATTTGTATGGAATTACAAAAGAAAACAAACAGGAAAAAATATATCATACTGCCATCAACAAAAGAACCCCCAGCAACAATAGGCCCACTCCAACAAAAATAGACCCCCATCAGCAACAATAGATCTTTCAGCAGGCAACAACAACAAACCCCTCCCTCAACAGTAAACCCCTCCCAACAACAATTCACCCTTCAGAAACAATAGACTTCCCTCAGCAAGAGATCCCCCCAGCAACAATAAATCCCCCAGCAGCCAGCATCAATAGACTTTCCAGCACACCCCAGCACTCCTTGCCATTAAATACATTCAGTGCTGGAGGTGCCAGAAATGCATTCCCCCTGTGTTCCTGCTGAAACAAAGCCCTGCCTGTACTGAATATGGAGGCTGCAAGTACTTCCCTTCTGAAAATACCAGTTACTTGGCTATCTCTAACATCAATACTTCCTTAGACTTGAAACCCAGAGCTCTTTATATGCATGCTAGTTCCTGGTCAGTGCTTCAAAGTACTGAAACCATTGGATCAGCATAACAGCCAGGGAACTAGTACTTTCTGAAAGAGAGGTTAGCAATGGCAGCCTCCATCCTTTAGCAGTGCAGGTTTTTCTGCACTTCTATTGAGAATATATAAGGGGTTTTCACTACCTTGTTCAAAGCATAAAACACCATAAAGGAGATGCAAGGGGCTACTATTGCTGTATCCTCATTGGCTTCAATATTTTCCAAGCTACAGATTTGGAACCAACATACAGTGTGAAGCCAGAACTGATTGTCAGAAAATACATATAGACCAGGACATGGCTGACCTCTATCTAGTGTGAACCCGTACACAGAAAGTAAATGTTTTTACTTGGCTAATGGCTCAAAAATTGGTGTCACACAGGGGTCCATTGGGGTCTCCACCACAGCTAGATAGAGTTTTATTAAAAAAAAAAATTAAATGTTTGTCCAGTTTACAATTAAAATTTATGTCAGATTAATAATAACATGAAATTAAGGCTTTGTTGTGGCTTTTTATGGACTAGTCTGGACAGTCCTGTTAACCAGAACTGTTGTCAGCCAAGTGATATCTTCAGCAGCTCTCTAGATCAGGCTTGATCAACCTTTTAACCCCAGAAATAATTGGCAGGTCTCAGGGAAAACTTACAAAATCCGATTTATCAGGGGTCAATTGGGAAAATGCCCCTTATATTGTGATCATGAGGAAGAATGCAACTTTTACAGTGATGGTCAGAATTCCACCCTTGCAGACAGCTAAAAAAGATCATCGCTTTCATACTGCTGGCTCTGCCTAGTGGTGTTGGCCCTGGAACTTTGATCGCACCATCAAATGGGAGGTCAATCAGATACAGCTCAAAGAACCCCCTAGCAACCTCTGGAGGAACTCTGATTAACCACTTGCCGACCGCGCATAGCCGAAAGACGGCTTCACCGCGGCCGGCCAGTTCTGAGTGGACGTCATATGACGTCCTCCCAGAACGCGCTCTCCTGCGCGCCCCAGGGGGCGCGCACCCGGCGATCTCCGTGATCGCTGTGTCCTACGGACACAGCTGATCACGTGATGTGGTGAAAGGCCGATCCCACCGGCCTTTTACCACGTGATCAGCGGTGTCCAATGACACGCTGATCACAGGAAAATGCAAGTGCCGGTTCTCGGCTGCACTTTCCTCACGCTGTCAGATCGTGAGGAAAGTACTGCCGAGAACCGGCAGTTGTCACAGCGGGGATCGGCACCGATCATCAGGGCACTGATGATCAGTGCCCTGATGATCGGTGCCCAGCAGTGACCCCCGCAAGTTCCGATCAGCAGTGCGCCCACTAGCCCCGCCCACCCATTCCCAGCAGTGCCCCCACCTGTGCCCAGCAGTGCCCCCACCTGTGCCACCTACCTGTGCCCAGAAGTGCCACCTACATGTGCCCAGCAGTGCCACCCACCTGTGCCCACCCACCTGTGCCCACCAGTGCCACCCACCTGTGCCCACCCACCAGTGCTGTCCACCAGTGCCACCCACCAGTGCCACCCACCAGTGCTGCCAGTCAGTGCCACCAGTCAGTGCCCAGGGGTTGTGCCAGTCAGTGCCGCCAGTCAGTGCCCAGAAGTGATGCCAGTCAGTGCCGTCTATCAGTACCCATCATCAGTGTCACCTATCAGTGCCGCCTATCAGTGCTGCATATCAGTGCCGCCTATCCGTGACCCCTAATTAGTGCTGTCTATCAGTGCCGCCTATCCGTGCCACCTCATTAGTACTGCCTATCAGTGCCCTTTAGTGCTGCCTATCAGTGCCCATCAGTGCCGCCTATCAGTGCCCATCAGTGCCGCCTCATCAACGCAAATCAGTGAAGGAGAAAAAATACCTGTTTGAAAAATTTTATAAAAGAAACAAATAAACTTTTTTTTTTTTTTCTAATTTTTTGCACTTTTTTTAATTTATAGCGCAAAAAGTAAAGCGCCCAGTGGCGATTAAATACCACCAAAAGAAAGCTCTATTTGTGAGAAAAAAATGATCAAAATTTCATATGGGTACAATGTTGCATGACCGCGCAATTGTCAATCAAAGTGCGGAAGCGCTGAAAGCTGAAAATTGGCCTGGTAAGGAAGGGGGTATAAGTGCCTGGTAGGCAAGTGGTTAAGAATGTCTGCTCTAGAGTAATAAACCACCTTTAGGCTGACACAAGAGGGTGATGTCGGTCCTCAACTACTTTTCTGCCACCACAAGGGTGGCTCTATTTGTCTGGAAACAGTCACTTTTATGCTGACACAAGAAAGAACTGTTTTTGAGTCAATTTAAACATAAAGCAAATGAATTAAAGCAATTTTAATGAACCAAATTCAATCATCTCACAAGCACCATTATATATATATATATATATATATATATATTCACAGACCACACATTTGTTCTTTACAGCCTGCAGGTGCCTCTCATTGTACAATGACAATTTTAACTTTAGGAACGTTTTGCTCCAGAAAATTTAGTCCAGAAAATATAATGTTTATCATGAATCCAATGCTGCTCCTTTACAAACATAAATAGCTCACACAAGCTCCAGGCTCATCATATGGGTTTTCTGTTGATGAATTCACAACATGTAGCTATAACAGGTGCCCCATTATGGGGTATAACAGATAAATATTGATATCATTTTGCATTTGCCAAAGCTCCAAAAGAAGAGATCTCCGGCAGGGGTTTAAAGTGCATGGCAGTGTGAAGAGTTTGGCATCTATACCCGCCCAGTGGGCACGGTATTGAGCAGTGTTTGCTGTGCCAGCAGCATAAAAATGACTCCTTCTATTTTGAACACAGGTGTGTCATCAGAAATGGGCTTCACCCATCATGGCGGACATAGTGGTCAGGCTTATCTGCTTGGCATGTCTTCAATTCCCCGGGCAAAGAGTTGGATGAGCTGATGATGTACCCTACAGTGGAAAAAAATTAGATAATGAGTCTACCTCTATCTGAAATGGAATGTGTTTTTGTAAATATTTTATGTTCAGGAATAAAAAAATAAATATTATTTTTATTTTATATTATATTATTTTATAAAATTTCAGTCAGCAACTGAAGCTGTAGAGACTCCTTTTCATTACAGAGCTCAATAGCCCAAATAATATGGTGCAGAGAATAGTACTCATCACATCAATACTGCTCACTTTCTGCACCATTACACATACTGTATATGTAAACTATTTGGATTTGAGCACAGTTATATCTTATTTTTGTCTATGATGACTGGCCCTTATGGTAGTAGTAGGGTATAATAGCGGCACTATAGTATAATAGTATGGGCTCAATCTTCCAGTTTGACACTGGGCATTGCTCAACCCCAAAGATGGAGTATAACAAAGGAGGCAAAGGAGAATCAGTGCAAAAGACAGCGCTGGAGAGGAAGTGAGTAGTGCAGCCAAAGTTGTTTTTTTATTTTACCAATGGTTTGGGGGACATTTATCATGGAGTTAGGGCTTTAATAAAGAGAGAACACAGATTAAAAAACATACTTTTATCGCCTAAGTTTAGTAAAATGTTAAATTAAACTAAAATTGACCCTGCATCATTATGGTTCCTCTTAAAGAATAAGTTAACCTTTTGGAGTATGTTACATATTCCACCCATTTTTAGGGTGGAACATGTAACATGTTCCCACTCCTGCAGCGTCTCCCCGCTCCGCTGCATCTATTGACAGCTAGTGGGGGATCTTATCCCCCCGCTAGCTGTCACTATTTTTTTTTTTTCAAACGCGCCCGTGTGGCTCTCTGCCCACCCAGCTGCGTCATTCATTCAGTTCTGTGAATGGGAAACTACAAGTCCAGAGAACCTGTCCGCTGTTCGCTTGTAGTTCTCAATGAGTTACCACAGCACTGTTGAGCACTGTGGTAGTTCATTGTCTCTTCTTGTCAGTGTGTATCTTCTTGCCTGTATAAGGTGAACTTATCCTTTAACCTCCTTAGCGGTGTTCCCGAGTGTAGCTCGGGGTAGAATTTCTATACCAAGAACGGTAACCCCGAGCTACACTCAAGCTTACCATGCAGCGTTCTCTGGGGGTCCCTGCAGCACTTACCTTGTCCTTCGCTCCCACGATGGGTCCCCTGCAGCGTCCCCGTCCATCTCCTCCGGCGGATGCCGGCATCTGGCTTCCGTGTTCCGGTCCCCGTGACGTCGGAACGTTCGGGCGGCGGAACCGGCGGGAAATTTGAAATTTTTAAAAAATGACATTTTTGCTGTCATTGCTTTTTCACTGCATTTCACATACATTTTGTCCCTACTGCTTTGTCCTGTGCCCTGCCTGCATTTTGAATGTTCTTTCTGCCTGAAAACTTAGAAAAGTCCATGGCGGCCAAAAAGCGTCCCTTTACGTCAAAAGCGGTTTTAGAGCAGCGATAGTAAATCAGAACCACTTGCAGAATTGAGTGATGATTTGTGGGGAAATTCGTCATCAGACACTGAAAACAATTTTGCGACTTTGCTCAGCGATGTGCGAATTTGCCTCTGTATTTCAAATTTCAGTGTTTTTGGTTTGATTATATTATTGAATTAAATTTATTATTATATTATTATTTTTTATGATTATTTATTAAATTATAATTTATGATTTCGTGTTTCAAGTTTTATCATATCCGGAATGTTTAATAGACTCTTTTTCGGATAGATTTCAGTGAGTTATTCCTAAAAATTACAGCCTACAATTAAAAACTACATATTTCCATGCAAAAAAATGGTACCGCTTTCAGCACAAAATTCCTGACATGACCATACCGCCAGGGAGGTTAAGCTTCCCAAAGAAAATAGATGGCATTTCTATCAATTTTTGTGCAGATCTGGAGACAATCCCAGGTCTATGTGTATTTCCAGAGGAACACAGCCTCTGTTACCCCAGGTTCACACCTAAGCATTTTCTGCAGCGTTTTGTGTTTTTCATAAACGCAGTACAGTCCATTTAACATGGTTTCCTATGGGACATGTTCACATTTGCACGTTTTCACCCGATGCGTTTTTTTGGAAAGGGTCAGGGACTTTTTTGAATGCAAAAAAGTTGCGTTTTTGGTTCTATAGACTTCAATGGAAACACTGCAGAAAAGCATGTATTACATTTTTGCTGTGTTTTGCGTTTTAAATCTACCTAGCAAAAAGAACATTTTAAACAAATGAAAAAAAACCCCCCACAAAACGCAGCAAAAATGCAATGCAGAAACAGCTCAAACGCAGCCTGCATAGGTGTGAACCTTGCCTTAGTGGGGACAGTCAATCACTTTAGAAAATGCTGGCCAAGCCAAAATGGTGGGCTTTGTGCATTGAAGACATGCAAAACCTGAAATCCTGTTTCTCACCTGATGCTGAGCTCGGCACAGTCCAAAATTTCTCCATCACAGTTCCAAGTGCTGGTGACCGACTCCTCCCAACAGGGACAGAAAAACAGGTGTTTCTGACGACGGACTATCTCCTCATCATCAAGCTGCTCGGGGGTAAAGCGCATGGCGTGTATCCGATGGACTTCCACATTGGGAAAAGCAAACTGTTAAACCAGAAAACAGTTATGTGATATTATGATAAATGTTAAGAACAATAAATCAAAAGACATTAGTTATATGTCAAAGTCATGGTTAAAATATCCTTGAAACCGTACTCTAGGCAAACAGCCAGCTACACACGGATATATATGATCTATTTAGCCTGCCAGTAGAATTCTGTTCAGCCAGTCTTGTGATTTGGGCACTTTTGTCTAGTAGCACACCCAGGTACTGGACCTCTGTACAGATCATTCTACATTAAAGCCACACAGCCTGGTCCAGGACCTGCCCTAAGATGTAATTAGACAATGAAGTAACATATTGGTATGGCTATAAACATGTTCGTGGTTAGCATCAAATGCACAATATGTATAGCAAGCTTGTTTTATAGTACTAATTGTATAGTAAGTATTACACTCACAAAAAGTCAGAAACTGAAGGGGACAAAAGAAACGCAAGTCTCCCCTCCTAGCCAGTAGTTAGAGGAAACTCTGTGCTTCTCAGTCCCAGGTTTCAATTTGCTTCATGCACATAACAGGTTCCCCCACAGACTTGGTTATTTAAAGCCCCCTCTAGTTTCTGACTTTAGGTGAAAGCAATACTGTTTTTAACAATATGGTGCCAACTTACTACACTATGTCAGTGTGCTTTTTGTGCATTTTATGTATTTTCTGCTATGGAGCTTGTTCTTGGTAACAGCTGCAATGCCTAGTAATTGTCTGCACCTCCATTGTTTTCTATTCAGCTTTGGTATGGCATTGGCTCGGTTTCAGGCAACTTTTCAGGTGTCATTACATATGCATTCTTTTATATCGTATGATCACATTTTGCCTTTTTATTTTTATATTCACATTATATTAAGTTGTGATTTCCCCCCTGTAATGCATGTGACACTTTCCATCACTCTTTGAGCCCTGTGTTGGTATATTTCCTTTTTCTGCATGTTAACAGACAGCCCTATGTAATACAGTGGGGCATATATGGCTGAACTCCAGGCAAACAGCCAAATACATGGAATCAATATGAATCTGAGAGCCGTTTTGCCTGCCAAACAATTTGTATTTCTGTCCATCCAGTCATTAGATTTACACAGCTCTGCCACAGTATGAGAGAAGATCTGTTTGCTTGTTTTTTTTTTTTGTTTTTTTTTTGGGGGGGGGGGGGGTTACTGCAGTTCAATAACACCTACAGATCTCTACCCCATTAGCTCTTCTGTCTGTTCCATCTGTTCTCTTCTCCTCTCAGTATGCTCCTTTCACTACAACACACCTAACTGGCTCCCTGTTCTGCCTCTTTCACTTCCATTCTAAGCTGAACTGTACAGGAGATGACAAGAGGCTGATACCAGGTCAAATTTTGGTACTTACACTACTTCAATTTAAAAACACATTTAATGATTACAGAGCTGTGGTAATTTAGTCTGCCTGGAGTTCAATGTTCAAGTACCCTTGTTCACCCTTAGTGCTGCTATTTGGAGATTTCAGTAGGCCAAGATAGAATTAGTTACACATGCTAGTTCTAAATGAAAATATGATTTTCGAGTGAATGCACAACCGAACTATAATGTATCTATTATTTTTTTAATATGTAGAGTTCCACTTCAAAGGAACATTCAACATAGTTGATGGTATGGTTTAAATCAGGGGTCCTCAAACTTTTTAAACAGGGGGCCAGTTCACTGTCCCTCAAACCGTTGGAGGGCCGGACTATATCTGGACTATATATATAGGCCCATCAATGCAGTCTGATCAGTGCCCATCAATGCAGCCTCACCAGTGCCCATCAATGCAGCCTCACCAGTGCCCATCAATGCAGTCTGATCATTGCCCATCAATGCAGTCTGATCATTGCCCATCAATGCAGCCTCACCAGTGCCCATCAATGCAGCCTCACCAGTGCCCAACAATGCAGCCTCACCAATGCCCATCAATGCAGTCTGATCAGTGCCCATCAATGCAGTCTGATCAGTGCCCATCAATGCAGTCTGATCAGTTCCCATCAATGCAGCCTCACCAGTGTCCATCAATGCAGCCTCACCAGTGCCCAACAATGCAGCCTCACCAGTGCCCATCAATGCAGCCTCACCAGTACCCAACAATGCAGCTTCACCAGTGCCCATCAATGCAGTCTGATCAGTGGCCATCAATGCAGTCTGATCAGTGCCCATCAATGCAGCCTCACCAGTGCCCATCAATGCAGCCTCACCAGTGCCCAACAATGCAGCCTCACCAGTGCCCATCAATGCAGTCTGATCAGTGCCCATCAATGCAGCCTCACCAGTGCCCATCAATGCAGTCTGATCAGTGCCCATCAATGCAGCCTCACCAGTGCCCATCAATGCAGTCTGATCAGTGCCCATCAATGCAATCTGATCAGTGCCCATCAATGCAGCCTCATCAGTGCCCATTAATGCAGTCTGATCAATGCAGCTTCACCAGTGCCCATCAATGCAGTCTGATCAGTGCCCATCAATGCAGCCCCACCAGTGCCCATCAATGCAGTC
Source organism: Staurois parvus (assembly GCF_062004578.1). Taxonomy (NCBI): domain Eukaryota; kingdom Metazoa; phylum Chordata; class Amphibia; order Anura; family Ranidae; genus Staurois; species Staurois parvus. Next base: position 2,231,319 of record NW_028318404.1, on the reverse strand, counting down.
TGATCAGTGCCCATCAATGCAGCCTCACCAGTGCCCAACAATGCAGTCTGATCAGTGCCCATCAATGCAATCTGATCAGTGCCCATCAATGCAGCCTCACCAGTGCCCATCAATGCAGTCTGATCAGTGCCCATCAATGCAGTCTGATCAGTGCCCATCAATGCAGCCTCACCAATGCCCATCAATGCAGTCTGATCAGTGTCCATCAATGCAGCCTCACCAATGCGCATCAATGCAGTCTGATCAGTGTCCATTAATGCAGCCTCACCAATGCCCATCAATGCAGTATGATCAGTGTCCATTAATGCAGCCTCACCAGTGTCCATCAATGCAGTCTGATCAGTGTCCTTCTCCTCGGCTGTCTGTCACTGCCCAGCGCAGGAGAACTGCAAGCAGCCCCTCCAGAGATCACAGACACCACCCCTCTATCATTTACTCGCCGCGCCGGCCGGATCTACATCCCCAGCACACAGGAATATCACTGGGGGTGGAGCCGAGGCGGAGCCAAGGGGCAGGTGAGCGAGCTAAGTGAGGGAGAGGCAGAGCCAGTCAAGCACAGCGGTGCTGTTGGAATGAAAGTGAAAGTACGCAGTGGATGCCGCTGTGAAAGTACGCAGGGGGATGACAAATATTAAAAAACACCCGGCGGGACGGATAAATGTCCTCGGCGGGCCGCATGCGGGCCGTAGTTTGAGGACCCCTGGTTTAAATTATATAAATGTTCTCAGTTTGCAAATAAAGTACATACATATCACCATTGGTTATCATAAAAGGAATCATAAAAGGAATCTGTCATTTTTTTTACCCCTTTAACCACTTCAATACTGGGCACTTTTACCCCCTTCCTGCCCAGGACAATTTTCAGCTTTCAGTGTTGTCACACTTTGAATGACAATTGAGCAGTCATGCAACACTGTACCCATAACAAATTTTTATCATTTTTTCACACAAATAGAGCTTTCTTTTTTATTTTTTGCTAACTAAACAGAAAAAAACCTGAAACTTTTGAAAAAAGCTAATTTTTCTTCGTTTTTGTTATAACATTTTGCAAATAAATAAAATTTCTTCAAAAATGTAGGTCAAAATGTATTCTGCTACACTTCTTTGGTGAAAATACCCCAAATTAGTGTATATTATTTAGTCTGTAGGAAGTCTATAGAGTCCACAAACCATGGTATACATATCTGACAATCGAACAATCTACCGACATCCAATCTCATCTCTTGAAGCCCGAAAACACCAGCATAGTACAAATACCCCTTAAATTACCCATTTTTGGAAAATAGACAGTCCAAGGTATTTAATAAGAGGCATGGTGAGTTTTTTGGAGGTTGTCATTTTTTGTTACAATTATTTGGAAAATGTAGAAATTAAAAAAAAAAAAATCACAATTTGTTTTTTTTTACATATTGTCACAAGTCCAGTACAGTGACTTGTGACAGTATGTGAAAAAAAAAAATTTAATTTTTATTTTGTTCACATTTTCCTATTTTTTTTTTATTTTTTATTACATTATTTTTTGTTTTGTTTTTTTACTATTTTGTTTTCAACACACTGTGACCAAAGCAATATAATGTTAGCATAGTAACATTGAACTACTCTGGGCAAGTGATCAGGAATTTATTTATTTATTTTTTACATATTATGGTTGCTAATACCAATGTATTCCATTGATATTTGCAATCACTGTTACTGAATGAAACTGATTCGTTCAGTCTTATGTTGTGATTAGCTGTGATTGGGCAAAGCTCATCACATGATACAGATGGGCTCTGATTGGCCCTGTCTGTACCATGTGACTGCTTTGATCAATCACAGCTAACAACACAATTGTATACAATGAATGGCATGACAGGAAGCCATCCATTGTATACAATCGACATGTGATCTGCTGTGATTGGTCACAGCAGTCACATGACACTGGCAACGGGCTGGTGTAGTGATCTGTCATCAGCTGTGTCCCGTGGACATAGCCGGTGACAGATCACGCTGCTGTGCAACCCTGTGAATGGCTGCTTTTGACAGGACGTCATATGAGGTGTTATTAACTAACCATTCTCAGCACACTTATACCCAACTTTCTTTCTGATACATCTGAATATTGGAGACCACCAAACCTCCTCTCCCTCCTCCTAACTGTCAAACACCGTTATGTGGCAGAGGGGCCAAGGTCATTAAAGGGTTAGTTCGCCTTTACCAAAAAAACTGCCTATGCAGGTAAAGGGCGCCTGCAGAAAAAATAAAAACTGTGCCTCTCTGACCAAAGTTAAATAATGCCCTTGCTATAGGTGTAGGCCATTTACACACCTCCCAAATCCTGCCTTGTTGCTAGGATGTTTCTAAGACACTGCCAGACACTTCAAACCACTTGCATGCACTCTGTCTCCTCTGTTGCAGTAGTTCTGAGCTCAACAATGCTGCGATGGAGAAGAAGATAATGGAGCACACATGTGGGGGATTTGAGAGCTCGCTCCCGTGATGATGGGGGTGAGCAGTAACTGCTGGGAGTGTCTTAGCAACATCCTATCAACAAGGCTTTGGGAGGTATGTAAATGGCCCACACTTATTAACAAGGGCATTATTTATCTTCAGTTAAAGCTGCACAGTGTGTTTTTATTACTTATTTTGGAATTCTGACACAGACAGACATGGAGCTTATACAGAGATTAAATCCAAGGCTCCGGTACGTGAACATAGTGGAAGGGAAGTACAGTGCAGGTACATATCTGTGGATGGGTTGGGGGGTGGGCTATCATGAGAACCTGTCACTTTGTTTGAAAAGGAGGATGGTTCTGTTGCCTGTGTAGACCACATTTCTGCTTTTCAAATAGTACAGATTTTATTTTTCATAGGAGAACCTCTCTACGGATATTTGAACCTATACTTGTCTCTGCAAATGCCCATTCAACAATAACAATACCTAGTGGTAGTAAAACAAACTAGATTCTCACTTTTGAGCCAATACAGTTTTCCCTGCCAGTGATTAATGCCAGTGATGGTCACTATTTGCAAACTGTATAAAAGCAAACACAATAAGATTCATGCCAGTGATGGTTGCTATTTATGTAATGTATAAAAAGCAAACACAAGTACAGGAGAAAATTTCTGCTTTCCTCTTGTTTGGCACAATCTCTCTTACCTGGTCCTTGCCATTTGTGTGCCTGCTGAGATGTCTCAGGAACTGAAGGATGCTGCACTTTTGTACCATGATCAGATCAGCGGTGCCGTCTGCCAGATGTGCAGTTGGCGAAAGGCCATCCTGGCTCTTGGGACAGGCGCTGGACATGCCAGTGATGTTGAGTGCTACAAAGGACCCAGTGACTGATTTCCAGTTTTCCAATTTTGAAACATTATCTGTCAGGAATAACAAGGAGTGGATAATTTTACAAAGACATAAAATCATTTTGGCTCATTTTACTATAACAAATGATTTTGTATTATAAATTACTTCTGCATAACCTATTTTTTTACAGCCCAGTACTTTTTGCTACAAGTCACTAGACATAAAATAGATCTCAGCTTTAAAAAGTGAAGTTTTCTATGGTATAGTGAAGATTTATAAATGGTTATTATGCCTAAGCAGTAACCTAAGTAAATCTACTTTTGCTCTGGAATCCTTCCTGAAAAGTAGCGATACACTTCTTGGTGTGTGAGTGTGCCTAGGCATTCCTGTGCTACAGCCTTCTAGTTGTATATTTGCAGTGAGGGATCTAAAGCAATTTGATTAAATTGTAATGTGTGCAATGAGCTTTAAGGGGTCCTTCTCCACTGACCACCAATGTAAGGTGGTCCTTTCGCTGACCACCAATCTAAAGGGGCCATTCTTCAGTGTCCACCAATCTAAAGGGGTAAATTCTGGCATGTGTACTGGGAGTGCCTGTGTCAGGATGCCACTCGGAAGCGAAGCACACTTGTGCCAGGCACTTCTGCCAGTATCCTGAGGGGGCATGCTTGTTTGTGCAAAGACACTCGCAGATGCAATGCACACACGTTGGTGCGTGCCAGTGCATGTGCATCCAATTCCAGAACTGGTACCGAACACCCTATTTAAGGAAGGAAGACGTGACAGAAGATTCCTGGATGATCTTCAACATGCCCATGTGTATCCTGCGATTATCCTTTCTTGTTACTGATTCCACTTGCCTTTGAACTTCCCCTCTTCTTGACCTCTGGTTGTGACCCTGGCTCATTTAAAGACTCTGCTTCTCCTGATCAACCATGTATACCTCTGACTTGGCTCTTGACTATTCTGCTATCTCCATCTGTTTGATCACCATGTATAACGTTTGCTCTGGCTCCTGACCATGCTGTTACCGCTTATCCCTGGGGTCGCCAAACTTTCTAAAATAAAGGGCCAGTTTCCTATCCTTCAAACTTTAAGGGGGCTGGACTTTGGCCAATGGGATGGGATAATGTCCTGACATCAGTGGGAGGAATAGTACCCAATCTTTAATATTCGAGGAACTATAAGTGCCCTATTAATGTCAGTGGGGGGAATTGTGCCCCAATGTTTTTGTCAGTGACAGGAATTATGCCCCATTGTTGGTATCAGTGGGAGGAATAGTTTCTCCTTTCACAGGGAGATATAGTGCCCCAAAGGCTGGATAAAGGTAAGCAAAGGCCCACATCCGGGCCTTGGGCCACAGTTGGAAGACCACTAGCTTATCTTATGAACCCTCTGTGTATGATCGCGGCCCGGATCGTGACCTTGACCACCTCCAGTTTCTCCCTACCAGTCTGATCTTGCACCATTTTTATTACACCGTCTACTGCTGAACCTGCCCTACTCCATCACAAGTGTACCATGTGTTTCTGCTGACATACTCCCCTGCTTGCCTGCCTAAGAACTACCCAGATGGACAGCTCCTGGAGCAGCCACCAGCAAATCAGTCGGTACCCATGCTTCTGTGAGCCTTGCACTCCCTGTCATCACTTGCAGGGTGTTTGGACCACAGCCACAAGAGAAACCCCCTAGTCACTTTGGCCTCCAACCAGTATATGAAAGCCTGATACATAGGTGCATTTCACTTAAAGGTCTTTTTGAAACATTTTCTGCTTAAAAGCATCAAATACAGCCAACACGTTTTGGGGGAAAAAAGCCTCCCCTTTTTCAGGGCCAACATGGAAAAAAACAATAAAAAGTAAAACATACTGTCATTATGTCATGGAAACAATGTGGTGATATATGTCCATAAATTATACAGCAATATACCGTATTTGCCGGCGTATAAGACGACTTTTCAACCCGTGAAAATCTTTTGAAAAGTCGGGGGTTGTCTTATACGCCGGTATACGGCGAGTCGGTGTCAAGGCGGCACTTTTTCGAGGGGCGGCGCCGCCCCCCCCCTCCTCCAACGGACACCAAGTACAGGGGTGGGCAGAGGGGCTGCTCTACCTTACCTGGCTCCGGTCCTGGTCCCACGACGATCCGGTCCAGGAAGCGCGGCTGCTCCTTCTTTCAGTTCGGCCGCTCGATTGTCCCGCCGCCTGCTCGGCTCCGCCTCCTCACCAGTGATTGGGCGCCAGCACTGGAAAGGCACACAGGCGACCAATCACCGGCAAGGAGGCGGCCGAACTGAAAGAAGGAGCAGCCGCTCCTCTCCCCCACTGACATTAACGATGGGGCACTATTCCTCCTCCCCACTGACACCAACCATGGGGCACTATTCCTCCTCCACACTGACACCAACCATGGGGCACTATTCCTCCTCCCCACTGACACCAACGATGGGGCACTATTCCTCCTCCCCACTGACACCAACCATGGGGCACTATTCCTCCTCCCCACTGACACCAACGATGGGGCACTATTCCTCCTCCCCACTGACACCAACCATGGGGCACTATTCCTCCTCCACACTGACACCAACGATGAGGCACTATTCCTCCTCCCCACTGACACCAACGATGGGGCACTATTCCTCCCCCACTGACACCAACGATGGGGCACTTTTCTCCCCACTGACACCAACGATGGGGCACTATTCCTCCCCCACTGACACCAACGATAGGGCACTATTCCTCCTCCCCACTGACACCAACCATGGGGCACTATTCCTCCCCCACTGACACCAACCATGGGGCACTATTCCTCCTCCCCACTGACACCAACGATGGGGCACTATTCCTCCTCCCCACTGACACCAACCATGGGGCACTATTCCTCCCACTGACACCAACGATGGGGCACTATTCCTCCCACTGACACCAACGATGGGGCACTATTCCTCCTCCCCACTGACACCAACGATGAGGCACTATTCCTCCTCCCCACTGACACCAACCATGGGGCACTATTCCTCCTCCCCACTGACACCAACCATGGGGCACTATTCCTCCTCCCCACTGACACCAACGATGAGGCACTATTCCTCCTCCCCACTGACACCAACCATGGGGCACTATTCCTCCTCCCCACTGACACCAACCATGGGGCACTATTCCTCCTCCCCACTGACACCAACCATGGGGCACTATTCCTCCTCCCCACTGACACCAATGATGGGGCACTATTCCTCCTCCCCACTGACACCAACCATGGGGCACTATTCCTCCTCCACACTGACACCAACGATGGGGCACTATTCCTCCTCCCCACTGACACCAACGATGGGGCACTTTTCTCCCCACTGACACCAACGATGGGGCACTATTCCTCCCCCACTGACACCAACGATGGGGCACTATTCCTCCCCCACTGACACCAACCATGGGGCACTATTCCTCCTCCCCACTGACACCAACGATGGGGCACTATTCCTCCTCCCCACTGACACCAACCATGGGGCACTATTCCTCCTCCCCACTGACACCAACCATGGGGCACTATTCCTCCTCCCCACTGACACCAACGATGGGGCACTATTCCTCCTCCCCACTGACACCAATGATGGGGCACTATTCCTCCCCCACTGACACCAATGATGGGGCACTTTTCTCCCCACTGATACCAACGATGGGGCACTATTCCTCCCCCACTGACACCAACCATGGGGCACTATTCCTCCTCCCCACTGACACCAACCATGGGGCACTATTCCTCCTCCCCACTGACACCAACGATGGGGCACTATTCCTCCTCCCCACTGACACCAATGATGGGGCACTATTCCTTCCACTGATACCAATGATGGGGCGCTATTCCTCCCACTGACACCAATGATGGGGCGCAATTCCTGCCACTGATACCAATGATGGGGCGCTATTCCTCCCACTGACACCAATGATGGGGTGCTATTCCTCCTACTGACACTAATGATGGAGCACTATTCCTCCCACTGACACTAATGATGGGACACTATTCCTCCCACTGACACCAATGATGGGGCACGATTCTTCCCACTGACACCAATGATGGGGCACTATTCCTCCCACTGACCAATGATGGGGCACTATTCCTCCCACTGACACTAATGATGGGACACTATTCCTCACACACTGACACTAATGATGGGGCACCATCATTGGTGTCAGTGGGAGGAATAGTGTCCCATCATTGGTATCAGTGGGAGGAATAGCGCCCAATCATTGGTATCAGTGGGAGGAATAGTGCCCCATCATTGGTATCAGTGGGAGGAATAGTGCCCCATCATTGTTATTAGTGGGATGAATAGTGCCCCATCATTGGTATCAGTAGGAGGAATAGTGCCCCATCATTGGTGTCAGTGGGAGGAATAGTGCCCCATCATTGGTATCAGTGGGAGGAATAGTGTCCCATCATTGGTGTCAGTGGGAGGAATAGTGCCCCATCATTGGTATCAGTGGGAGGAATAGTGTCCCATCATTGGTGTCAGTGGGAGGAATAGTGCCCCATCATTGGTATCAGTGGGAGGAATAGTGCCCCATCATTGTTATTAGTGGGATGAATATTGCCCCATCATTGTTATTAGTGGGACGAATGGTGTCCCATCATTGGTGTCAGTGGGAGGAATAGTGCCCCATCATTGGTATCAGTGGGAGGAATAGTGCCCCATCATTGGTATCAGTGGGAGGAATAGTGTCCCATCATTGGTGTCAGTGGGAGGAATAGTGCCCCATCATTGGTATCAGTGGGGAGGAGGAATAGTGCCCCATCATTGGTGTCAGTGGGAGGAATAGTGCCCCATCATTGGTATCAGTGGGAGGAATAGTGCCCCATCATTGGTATCAGTGGGAGGAATAGTGCCCCATCATTAGTGTCAGTGGGAGGAATAGTGCCCCATCATTGGTATCAGTGGTGAGGAATAGTGCCCCATCATTAGTGTCAGTGGGGGGAATAGTGCCCCATCATTAGTGTCAGTGGGAGAAATAGTGCCCCATCATTGGTATCAGTGGGGAGGAATAGTGCCCCATCATTAGTGTCAGTGGGGGGAATAGTGCCCCATCATTAGTGTCAGTGGGAGGAATAGTGCCCCATCATTAGTGTCAGTGGGAGGAATAGTGCCCCATCATTAGTGTCAGTGGGAGGAATAGTGCCCCATCATTGGTATCAGTGGTGAGGAATAGTGCCCCATCATTAGTGTCAGTGGGGGGAATAGTGCCCCATCATTAGTGTCAGTGGGAGAAATAGTGCCCCATCATTGGTATCAGTGGGGAGGAATAGTGCCCCATCATTAGTGTCAGTGGGGGGAATAGTGCCCCATCATTAGTGTCAGTGGGAGGAATAGTGCCCCATCATTAGTGTCAGTGGGAGGAATAGTGCCCCATCATTAGTGTCAGTGGGAGGAATAGTGCCCCATCATTGGTATCAGTGGGAGGAATAGTGCCCCATCATTGGTATCAGTGGGAGGAATAGTGCCCCATCATTAGTGTCAGTGGGAGGAATAGTGCCTCATCATTGGTATCAGTGGGAGGAATCCTGCCCCATCATTGGTGTCAGTGGGAGGAATATCACCCCATCATTGGAATACCATACTGAAATACCATACCATATTGAAATCAAATCTGATGTTTTTTCATTTTTATTTGGTGTGCGTTGGAAGAGGGGTAGTCTTATACGGCGAGTATAGCTCAAACCCTATATTTTAACAGGAAAAGTAGGGGGTCGTCTTATACGCCGGCAAATACGGTAGTATCCATGAAAGAACAAGAAAACAATAACAGCATTATTAGAAGTTCTAACTCATGCTCACTCTAAATAAATGGTTTTGTCTGTGTCCCTATTCGAAAAATACCATCATTCCTAACTGTAAGTAAGGGAAACCTTCCTGAATAGGAAGACAGACAGCAGCAAATACCCAAATAAAAATGGAACATTTTAGACTAGGGTTGGGCTTGGAGATTACATTCACATGACCAAATAGCAGTGACAATGCCGGCCATTGATTTGTACTCTGTACAAATCAATAACCAACAACACCACTGTTAGCCCGTAATCAATCATGTGAGCAGTTACAGAGTGTCTGACCGAGCCTGGACCCAGTGTGCATCCAAGGTTGGCATTTCTGCAGAGTTCTGGCCTGTATACAAACTAGCAGCAGCTAAGCCTTTAGGGACCTCGGAACGCAGAAAATTCTTCGTACCTCATTGCCGTGTGAATGTAGTCTAATCAGAAAAAACTAGTACAGAGGAAAAGTGTATGTGACCTCCATTGCAGCCAATTAGATTTCAGTTGTATTTTTTGGAATAAGTGAGATCATGTTCACTATGAACTATAATTGCTCTATTGTATTTTTCTATGGTTTCAATGAGCTATACTCATTGAATAAGACCAGAATGACGTCTTACTTTCACATTTTTCTGACAGTCTTTCTGATGACTCAGAGCAGACAAGACACCTGTAAAGAGAAAAGCAAACACAGGATAAAAAACTGAACCATCAAGGGTATTGCCTGTACATTATTTCACATCATTTTTTGTTACTGAAAACATAGATGGAGTTGTACTCCTATGAGGCAACAGACTTTTATTCACCACTGAGCCAAAAACTTTATTTTCCGTGTTTCCCTGTTATAAAAACTATGGATAGAGCTGTGCTTCTATGAGCCAGCAGACTCTGATTGGCTGCTGTAGCTTCAAATTCAGGGCTGTCCAGCTGGTGGCTTATAGCACCTTATTTTGCAGCCAGAGTCCCCCTGATTGCAGCTCACCCCACCATTCTTGTTGGAAAATTCCACTTGTAAAATGACAGCCAGGACTTGCTCTATTTATACAGTAGCCACTACTGCTGGCATTACCCTGTGTTTGGAAACATAGATGGCGTTGAGCTCCTGTGAGTCAAAAAAATTCTGCTTGGACACTGCAGCCTCTTATTTATTTCTAATAATTCCCTGCTTTTGGAAACATGGATGGAACTGGGCTTCCATGAGGCTGTGGTTGGCCTCTAAAGTTATCCATGCATGTACCCAGCCATACAGACATATATAAATCAGCATATGATTGTGAAAAGCATTGTGTTACCCTGTCCTGCAACGAGTATTGTCTCTTGGGCTGGAATTGTCTTCATTGGCCTCCAAGAATTCTACTGTTCCACGGTAGCAGCGGTTACTGAGTGCCATTTTTATACCTAAGAGGAAAAAAGTATGTATGGGTATATCTGCAGGTGCAATAGCATACAGATGAGGTAATTTCTCTACTTTCCTGTAAGCAAGTTCACAGTGCTAAACTGACAACACTGTACAAAGCAAACATTTTAAAGTGTTATAGTGTTGTCTCTTCCTCGATCTGAGTGCTGCTGTGCAGGGGTTACATGAGGCTGCTATCTAGTCATATTCCAGAACCAATATTAGTTCTATGTAAATGTAGGGAACCTCACAAATGCTGCTTTGCCCCTAGTCCAATTTAGTGTGCTTGTTGCTAGGCTGTAACCAGAGTTACAGAGTGTTTTCTACCTCCTGGGTTTCTGTCTGGGGAGGATGTGTGTTTGGAGGGTCACTCTTCTTGGGCCTTGCCTCAGCTGGAGGCTTGCACCAGAGACCCATTGACTTCAGCTACCTGCATTGGTCATTGAACTGGAAAAGGATCTTCTTGCTGAAGAGTGTGGCTGAGAAGCTGAGAAGAAGCTACCATCTGGACATTTCAATAAGGAATCATTGTTTATCAACCAAAGCATCTTTTTTTACTGCAATCAGATTGTCAAAGAAAAACTTGTTTAGAGAGAGAGAACCACTGCAATTTAAGAAAGATTGCGCTTGCGCTTACAGGCTCTGTCTGGCTGCTCTCACAGGGCCAGCACTTACCCAGAAGTTGTATGCAAAGAGTTTCACTACTACTACCACTACTTTCGGAATACCTGTCCTATCTATGAGCTATTTTCAGGTATTCTGCACCCTTCCATAACATTTAGTTCAGCAACAAAAGGTGAAAAGAAAACTAAATAAACCCCAAGTCTCACCTGCTAAGTCATATCTCATAGGTCCCACCCAACGCATACTCTCACTCTCCCTAAGAACATCCCCAAAGAAACCGTAGCCAGTCAGAGACACCGAATATCTCATGAGTTGTCCATCGTGGTAGGAAGCACAGACATCCATAGGCTGTGTGTCTCCTGTGAATAAACACAATGTTCATATATAAAAAGCTACTTGAATTAAAAATATCTATTGATAGCTAAAGTGATTGTAAACCCTTACATATACCCAGTGAAGTGACTGGCCTCAGGTGATACACAGAGATTAAACAAATCCTCCTACATATGTTGTGCCTGTTTGTCTACATCCTTCTTTCTCCTACATCCATTCAAAGTTCAGAATTTACACAGGATCTCTCAGCTATGAAAAGCAGGGGGCAGAGAGCTAAAGTTACATAGGTGAGGAGAGCTCTGAGCCCTGATTGGAGGGAAAGGACACCCCCCCTTCACACAGCACACAGGAACAGATCTGAGGCTGTCAATCATAAGCTGTGCCCTCCCCGTTACCATTTTTCTCTTGGAGTCAAGAAAACTCATCAGAAGTGACTCATGCTTATAGCACAGGAATGAGGCAGCAGACAGAAATGACACTTATTACTCTGGATTGAGGCAATTAAACACTATAGAGGGATATGCTTTGTTCATATTTCATGTCTGAGTTTATAACACTTTAATGCAGCATACAAAATTGGAATGAATATAATCGAGAATATTTTATTGAACTGATTTACTAATATTATCTGTCTGGCTGCTGTAAGTTACAAAGTCTGCATATTATTGTTGCTCTTGGCACTGCCGTAGCCTCATTCACACAGGCTTTTTTATCCAGTGAACAGATTCCTGCAGCAAGAATCAGAAGATCCATGTGGTTGGAATCACAGGTACACCACTATTCACATGTATCCATACATCCAACATTTACTTGCAGCTAGCGACAGATGCATTGCCCTGAATACAGACAGATTTCGTCCAGGAGCAGTCACCTGTCACCAATTGCAGGTAACCATTGGAAGCCATTGCTCTGTATAGGCTAAGCAACGGCAGCTGTCTGGAACCACCTATGATTCCAGCTGCAAGAATCAGCGCACCAGACAAAAAAGCACATGTGAATGAGCCTAAACATGTATGTGTACCTATTTGTTTTTAAATTTTGGAAAAGCGGGAAAGGATCGGAACTCCTGCCAAGCATTTATGACTGTCTGTATCCCTGCTGGGTAAATTCTCCCTCTCTCTTTGTCCTAGTGATTATCACTTAGACAGAAAGAGACAGAAATTTTAGAGTTTCACCAGAACAAGAGGTGAAAGTAAATCTTCCTATTGTGATGTTTGAAGATAACTAAGGGGGGAAATTCTGCTTACCATGTTGAGATTTCTCCTCAATTTTTGCTTTTTCCCAGGACATTTCTGCTATGACCCAGTGGGACAAAGACAGCAAAAAATAAATTGACAGATTCCTCAGCTCATTTAATGTCAGTTATTTTTCCCTGTTTTTCTTTGTTTAAAGCATTTTTAATGGGGATACATCAAGGTGCAATAAAAAGAAATAACCCTGAACCTAATAATAATTATCTTTGTTATAACTGCATATTGCCTACTAAAGCATCTATGAGAGCATTTTCAGAATTACTGCATTCACCCCATTTGGGGTCCTGGTATTCCGTTGCTATTGTTATATATTCCTGTATATTTTCTTGAAAAATAATAAAAGCGATTACATAGTTACATAGTCTGGCAGAAAAAAGACAAAAGTCCATCTAGTTAAACCAAAAAAAAAAAAAAAAAGCTATAGTCCTACACCCACAGTTGATCCAGAAGGAGGCAAAAAAAAACGCCAGCAAAGAATGATCCAATTTGCTCCTGTTGGGAAAAAAAATCCTTCCTGATCCCCCGAGAGGCAATCGGATATTCCCTGGATCAACTTTACCTATAAATGTTAGTATCCCGTTATATTCTGTGTATCTAGGAAAGAATCCAGGCCTTTTTTAAAGCAATCTTGAAATAGAAATAAAGATAAATAGAAAGGTTTTAACCTTTTCCAACTCTATCCAAAACAATGAAAACAAAAAAAATGGTTATACATATAAATATTGTAATATGGTTATACATATTTGTATAAACACAAATGTTTAGTTACCTATAATAATGTGCAAGGCTGATGTCACTGGGTCATTGACCCCCATTGTAGCAAAACACACACAATCTGTAGAACCTGCAAGGGGGAGAACACAGAGTCAGAATTTGTTACACGTTCCTAAAGTAAAGTCAGCATGAATGTTCAGTAAATTCTCTTTTTGATTTAGTAACATTAAACATCTGTAGGATAAGTGCACAGTGCTGTCCCCATTGCAGATACGTGAATGACACGTCTGGAGATACTTTAGTTATGTCTGCGCCATTGTACATCTGCCATAAAGGAGACAGACACCCAAGCACACATATAATGCCATGTGACATGTCACAAGCAAGTCCCATTTATGCTAAGCCCCTACTGACAGGTGTAACATTGCCTGTGCAAACATCTGCCTCACCTTCACATACATGAGGAGTGAAAATAAAAACTTTCTCCATAGGAAGAACATATGAAACTTCATAAATGACTCAGTTGGATGTTGGTGAAGGTAAACTGATCAGTCTATGTATGCTGCAAATCTAACATAACTGTCAAATCATTGTTTTTTCATATTCTCCTAAATGTGTGTATCAAGTCAAGGTCTCTACTAAGAATCATGCAATTCTGATTGTCCACATTACCCTTTCCCATATACAATCAGTAGGTTAACACAGTGTTTCTCAACCTTTTTCCAGTCGGGGCGCCCTTGAAAAGTATCTTCAGTCACGAGGCACCCCTGTCCAAGGCTTGGTTCACGTTACTGTGTGTCATGGAACGCACGCAAAATCGCGCTCATTCCTGACAAGCAAACACATGCTCTGCTCTTTAGGGGTACCCCATACATTGGCAAACGCGGGGTGTTTTTGGTGTGGTGCAATTTTAAAACTAATATCAGGGACGACTTTCCCTGCATTTCTGCAGGTTAGGCAGCCCATTGAAATGAATGGGCTGCCTTACACACAACCACACAGATGTGAACCAAGGGCCTGTTCACCTGTGAGTTTGGAGGGCAGTAAACCACACAACTGAGCTGCTTTTACCACCCCCAATTGCTCCCCCCTTAGATGCAGAAACAGCAGCTGGGGGTATACACATGCTATTACCGCAGCTGGAAGTATACCACCAGGTGAATGGAGATGAACTACAACCACCCCACAACTGTGTGTGCATTGTTTGTGGTGTGGTGATTGATGCTGGGGTTAAACCAGGTGGTGAGGAGGCAACATATTGCATCTTTACCGCCTGTCAAATGCCTCTGAATAGCGATCTGAGCATGGATTGCTTTTCAAAGGAGCAGCAGTCCTTGCTGCTATTACGAACAAGTCCTAAAAAGCAGTTCTGATAGGACAGGAATAGGGGATCGAGATTAAAAGTAAAATACATATACACATATAAAAAAAAACACACACATACAAACACAGGTACACACACAGACACACACGTACGTATACACACACATGTACACACACATAGACTCGTACACCCACACACACGTACGTACACCCACACACATACATGTACACACACACACACATGTACACACACGGACACATGTACACACAGGCACATACACACACACACACGTACATATACTTATACACACACGTACATACACCCACACACATACATGTACACACACACAGGCACATGTACACACATACATGTACACACACACAGGCACATGTACACACACACACTCGTACACACACACAGGTACATGTACACACACACACACACACACGTACACATACACATGTACACACATACATGTACACACACAGGCACATGTACACACACACACTTGTACACACACAGGTACATGTACACACACACACTTGTACACACACAGGTACATGTACACACACACATGTACACATACACATAGGTACATGTACACACACACATGTACACATACACACACAGGCACATGTACACACATACATGTACACACACACAGGCACATGTACACACACACTCATACACACACAGGCACATATACACAAACACATGTACACATACACATGTACACACATACATGTACACACACACAGGCACATGTACACCCATACATGTACACGCACACACAGGCACATGTACACACATACATGCACATGTACACACATACACACACAGGCACATGTACACACATACATGTACACACACAGGCACATGTACACACACACTCATACACACACAGGCACATGTACACACACACATGTACACCCATACATGTACACACACAGGCACATGTACACACATACATGTACACACGCACACACAGGCACATGTACACACATACATGTACACACACACAGGCACATGTACACACATACACACACAGGCACATATACACACATACATGTACACACACAGGCACATGTACACACATACATGTACACACACACAGGCACATGTACACACACACATGTACACCCATACACAGGCACATGTACACACATACATGTACACACACATACACAGGCACATGTACACATACACACACAGACACATGTATACAGCATTATGAAAAGTTCCAGTCCCTTAGCTTCCATCACACAGCCAGGTACTGCACTCTAGAGGGAGGCAGAGAGCACAGAAGACACTCCCCTTCCCTGTGCTTTCACTTTGCTGAGCGGTGTGACGGCTCCCAGTGCCGACGTACAGTGCAGCGGGGGATCGGGCTCAAGTGACAGTCATTCTCCCCACAGCACCCCAGAAGACCTCTGGCGGCACCCTGGTTGAGAAAGGCTGGGTTAACATTCCATGCAGAGGTAATGTCACTCTACATATAACAGTCAGCATGGTCCCAGATCATGTGATCAATGTGTCAGCTATAACATGATGATCACATAGCTTTATTCATAAACAAAGCCATGTCAGTGACAGTTCCAACTTCACATGTCTTTTAGGTACGCTCGATGTACATTCATATAGAAATATTTTTGGTAAAAACAAAAGTACAAAAAATAAACTCCCCAGTGCACACGAATGGCAAAAAAAAGCTCTACGCAGCTTCGTCACCCAAGTTATTCCTTCACTGAGCACAGACGCATTTATTCTGGAGGAGCAGAAAAAGTGAACCCAGACTGTTACTAGCAACCTGAGCATTAAAGTCACCTCTACCAGTCCTATGACAATTGTGTGTCACTGTTTTCATTAGTGGCCAAGGGAGTACACAGATATAAGGTGCTAACTGCTAACAAAAGTTATAATTTGCATTATTTGTCCTGTTTACATCATCATTGAAAGTGAAAGTAAAAGAAAACCCAAATTTTGAACAGTAATAAAGGGGAAATGTTCCAATGGGGATACTAGGTCTGGTGACCTGGGGGTCCCCAAGGAAAGCTCTTAATTTGCAGGGATTTCCTCTCACTTCCTGTTTGGCTATTGGACAGGAAGTGAAGGTAGATGTCATTCAATAGCGAATGATGGCGGAAAAAAAAATGACAGGGATTCTAACTTTCCCTCGCTCTATCCAAAATGAAAAAAAATTGCCTATAGTTCTACTTCAATTACCACTAATTCTTGGTATGCTGCATCTGGAGGGTTGCTGGTGATGCTAAACAGCTCTGTTGTAATATGCCAGGCTACATTGACAGCTTTGACCTTCAAAGTCAGCTGCTGTGAATTCCACCACTGGCACAGTGGGCCACTCGCTAATCAACTCCTCCATTTAGAAAATGTCTTGTTTTTTTTTTTCACTGAATACAAGACTTTCTCTGAATGGAGAAGGTGAGATCCTGACATTCATTCACCCCTCCCCTTGTTCATTAAGGGTCAATTCACACCAGTGCATTGATCTGTGTTTTAGCACAGCTGTAAAAAGCAGATCAGTGAAAGGACATCTGAAAAACAATAATTTCCAAGGTGTCCTATTCACACCATAACTCTGCGCATGCGTGTCAACAGACATCAAAATGTATGTCAATGGACCTCAGCGCGCGTTAAGATGTGATTAAAAAGGGATGGAATTGTACGTGCATTTTCCATACATTTTTGTGCAAGTCAGTATAAATTGGCCCTAAGAGAAAGACTTATGTTCAGTGAAAACAATACAAGATGTATTCCAAATGGATTCATTTTGGACGCCTATCATCACCATACCAGCATTGAAACTCACAGCATCTCAGCCGGAAGATCAAAGCCAACAAGGGAATAATACAAGGAAGATTTTTAGGAGTCCTCTAAACAAAGTAAACCAAGAATTAAGAGATAACCCAGCATATGGCAAAAATATTTTTTCCCCGAGAGTTCCAGTTATAGCTAATTATATTTGCAAATAACAGAAAAATCAAAAGACCGAATACTCTTTAACATCAGTGATATTTAACTCTTGACATATAGTCTCGTCGTCCAGAGTGACTCTTCCTACCTGCAGGTATAATTCCAATGCGCAGGGTACACGGTGTCAGTTTTGCGTCCTCCTTGTCCTCACAAATACCGCTGTCGCTCTGGGTGCGTTTTACCAGACCATGAAGCAATTCACTAAACATCCCATCTCCGCCAACACACACAACCCTGCAAACACAAGGCATGAAAACTCACTACTAGTACCATTGGCATGTATACTAAATTATGGCTCAGCATTTGGCCATATCTGAAGGATTTTGAACTTGGTGCAGGTATATGAAGCCCCCTCTAAGTAAATGCACCTAATACAAAAAATTAAAAATAGTTTTAACAGGTACTAAGAAACTCAGAGTAGATCTCAAACATGCAATACATGCCTGGCTACCTAAGAATAATTCTGAGATATTTAGTGTAGAGTGGGAAACACTTCTAAAGCAAGAACAGAAAGACTGTCAGATGACTACGGCACCATTTAGGGTCCAATCACACTTTGGCATTGAGTTGTGTTGAGGTAACGGCCATTCACATTAATGCCTGCTACACGCATTAGCATGGTGCAATGCTATTAGTTTTGAATGGCATTCCAATAAACTAAGGCAATGCAGCTCCAATGCAGATGTTTCAGTACACCACAATGCATGGTAATGAACTACTGTGCGCTACGTTGGAAAAAATGGTGTAATTATGTTTTTTTTTGTACTGAAGTAGTGTTGACAGACCATTTCTATAAGCTGCCTTAAAGTGTTACTAAACCCCGGACCCTGCATTCACTATAGCTGGTCTCCCACAGTACACAGAACATGGAAATGCAATTATTTTGGTAAATATAAAATGCTAAATAACTTTTCTCATCAGAAGTTAGAGCAGCCTTGTGACGTCTTTTAGTGTCCAGTAGAGCACTGGTTAAAGCTTGTAGGAGGAGTTTTCATGCTCCCCTGATTGTCCTATGAGGCTGCAGGACCCCTGACCCTCTGTCTGGAGAGTGCTGATTGGCCCTGTGCTGATCACATGCACTCTCCCAAGAAAAAAAATTCTCTAGCATTACACACCAAAATGATCATGTGCAGCTTGCCCCCAAGGCTCTGTACTATCAGCAGATGGTTTGGGGACAGTAGAAGAAGAGGAAAATCAGAGAAGAGAGGATCAAACATCCTTTTTACACAATATGGAGGATTAACCCCATAGGTTCCACAGGGAGTATAACAAGCATGCTTTACTGCATATACAGACTGATTTTACTGTTGTGGATTTAGTAACACTTTAATGCAAAGCTGCCCAGTGCAAGACAATGTGTGTTAATGAAATGCATGAAGTGAATAGGCCTTTAAGGCATGACTAAGCATAGCACATCCACCCATTACTACAGCATCCAGCAGGGGGGTCAGGCCAAAATCAACTTTATTTCACATACAATACTTAAAATGTATTTCATTTGTGTTTCTTTCTTGTTACTATGTAAGTTCACATAACATAGTCAAATTTAAATGTACTTTTCACAAAAAAAGAGCAAGCCTTAAACAGTTCAACTATTTCCAGAAAAAAAAACTGTTTCTTCAGTATCATCCATGTTAGAAGTCTTGTACCACACAACGCAGAGGCAAAGTTTCCCCTCATGGGCGGATCCTGGATGGGATTTTTTACCAACCAGAAGACAGGGAGACATCTTGGGATTCCAATTGCCAAAAAGCAAGACTGATCCATTTTACAGTTATGTTTGCATTTAATTCAGTGAATATTATTTACCCGTCATATTTCTGGAGATCAGAGTCCATTATATAATCCCTGGCATGGTTAGCTCTGGTAGTTTCTGGAAAAAAAAAATAGAACAGGAATTTATGACTATTTAACTCTAATATAACCCAAATTGAATTGCAGAAAAAGAAGTAACAACACTTTCTGTAAAAGGAACTTTATGATGCCCTAATGTCTCTGTCATTAAAGTGCCCCCAGTGTCATTTCTATACAGATTTGAATGAGGAAAAACAAAGGGCTGCTACTATGATATATCAGTCAATTTTCTAATGTTTACTTACAGCCATTTCTTATGTGATTTTCAAAATTGCTTGAAAATGTTACAAATTTCAGGTATAAAGATGCTGGAGGGAACCTGTATCTAGTTCAATCAACCTCACCGAGAGTGTTTTGTTGTAAAAGGTAAACTACAGGCAAGTATAAATACATAAATTAATGCAGTTATGTTTTTACTGTAGAAATACACTTTTAAATGTATTGTACCTGAATTTGACTTGATATCAGCCTGTTGCAACCCCCTATACAGCAGAGCTCACACTGGGAAAGGGAGGGGCAGGACTGGGAGGAACAAGATGATAAGAGGAGAGGGAGCAGAGAGAGTATCTCATCAGTCTGCTGCTCTTTCACTGCCCAATCAGCAGGCTGGGGATGGGGAAAGGACTTTATCTCTTTTACAGTCTATAACTGTAACAGAAGATGTGCTGTTATCTGTGTGACTGTGCAGTCTGCTAGGGCTGGGTATCTGAGGACTGGATAGACAGAAATAAAAATCCTTTGGCAAAGAAAGAAAAAAACAGCTTTCAATTTTTTATTTAATTTGTGTATTTAGTTGTTTGCCTGGAGTTCAACTTTAATTGTTAACAGGTGTTTGCGTTGTAAGAAGATGTAAGAAATACGTAACTATATTTTTAGTACTGCTAAGGATGAAGCTGAACTTGTATATGTAATTACCAAATATGGCTGCCCCATGTACACAGATAACTACAAAGCATACACAAACTATTTTTTAAAATATTACCATATCATAATGAGATTATTTCCATCAAGTTTTTTTTTATGTATGTATTTTTTTTTTTTAAATAACAACATGTAAAACAAGAGAAGAAGCCTACCAATCACATCACACTCAATCCCAGCCAGCTGGAAGAGATGGCTTATTTCAGTGTTGTAAATACTTGATGCTTTGCGGCTCCCTCCATAGGGGTTTATGAACACAAGCAGTTTCCTTGGCCTGGTGTGACCTGCTGTAGAAACAGATAATTGGTGCAAAGAGTTTTTAAACATATTACAGCAGGATTATACTGTCAACAACCTCTGCAAGCAAAAATAATGTTCTTCTTATTTTCAGGTGTCAAGTATCTCAAATGTAGGTTAGCAAATAGCTTATTAGTTCCTATAGAAACAGCCATCAGTAGATTTTATAACTCCCTCTTTGTTTAAGGCCCTGTTCACACCTTGATGCAAAGGAATCATGGGCAGAATCAGGCAATTCCGCTGGTGATTCTGGATCAGGCTAAAATTGTCAATTTTATCACATTTTTGTCATGTGACAAAACACACGTAAAGAGCGCCAAATTGTGTGGTTAAAAAATGTGCCAAAGTTGCCTCCAAAAAAAGGTACAAAGCTATTCGGCGGCAAAAAAGTGCAAAAAAATCAGCATGAAAAGCTTGAGGGTCCCACATCCCCAGATGTGAATGGAGCCAAAGGCTAACAATGTTCTATATCAGTATTTTTTACTATTTATGTAAAATCCTTGTTTTACAGATTAGAAAATGAATACATCACAACACAATGATACATCCATGACACAATGACACACTCAAGACATGGGAATCACAGAGAGCTATGGGTTTTCTAAACAGAGAGCACTGGAGTAGTTGTCTCCTTTCAGACACTTACTCCCTGGAATCTGACAAATCTCAAAATATGATACCTTTAAGGAAAGGGGGGGAGCCAGTGCTCTGAAATTCAACTGTATGTGTGAATTTCAGTGTGAGCTATTGAGCTCTGTAAACAACATTATTTTCAACAGAGGAGCAAAGGAGAGCCTGATAAAACATGAGAGCTCCACTTGGATATGATAGTTGGATATGAAATGTATGTAGCTATGTATGCAAATGCAGAATTAAATAAAATCAATTTTATATCTGATATTATCTATTAACCCCCCCTGGCGGTATTCCCGAGTGTAGCTCGGGGTAAAGTTTCAGTACCACAAGCGGTAACCATGCGGCGCTGCTCCGGGATCCCTCGATGACTTACCTTGTCCTGCGCTCCCGCGATGTCCCTCCTGCAGTGTCACCGGCAATGTAATCCGGCGGATGCCGGCATCTGTCATCTGGGTTCCGTCCCCTGCGAGTGACAGGACGTACGGGGGACGGAACGGTGGGAAATTTGAAAATGACAAAAAGTGACATTCACTAAAATCACTAAAATCACATAGTATAACATTACTGTATCAAAGCATTTCACATACATTTTGTCTCTAGTGCTTTGTCCTGTGCCCTGCCTGCATTTTTACTGTTCTTTCTGCCTGGAAACTTAGAAAAGTCCATGACGTCCAAAAGCATCCCTTTAGGTCAAAAATGGTTTTAAACCAGCTAGGGAACAGCAATAGTAAATCAGAACCACTTGCAGAATTGAGTGATAATGATTCGTGGGGAAATTGGTCATCAGACACTGAAAACGATTTTGCGACTTTGCTCAGTGATGTGCAAACTTGGCGCTATATTTAAAATTTAAAATTTCAGTGTTTTTGGTTTGATTATATTATTGAATTAAATTTATTATTATTCTATTATTATTTTTTATGATTATTTAATAAATTATAATTTATGATTTCGTGTTTCAAGTTTTATCATATCCGGAATGTTTACTAGACTCTTGTTTGGACAGATTTCAGTGAGTTATTCCTAAAAATTACAGGCCTACAATAAAAAAAAAACATATTTCCATGCAAAAAAATGTACCGCTTTGAGCACAGAAATATGGACATAATCATACCGCTAGGGAGGTTAATATTTTTTTTGTTGTTTTATATAATTTATTGTGTTTTTATGTATTGTTTAACCACTTGCCGCCCAGCCACTGTAGAAACACGGCAGCAGGGTGGCACGGCTGGGCAAAACCACGTTTTAAAACGCGCTTTTGCAAAACAGGTAGGAGGCGCACACTAGGCGCGCCGCTGCCCTACCTGCACCCAGCCGTGGATGTCAGTCGCCGGGTCATGACCAGTCATTACCGGCTGTGTCCCGCCGATTAGCGGCAATCACTGACAGAGAGCAGGGCTGCAGTAGCTCTGCTTTCTGTCAGTTTCCTGACAGCTCCTGACACGCTGATCAGGAGAGAAGAGTTTATCTCTCCCGATCAGCGTGTCCCCATGCAGTACACCCCCCCACCCCCTAGTAAAACACTCCCCTCACACAGTTAACCCTTTCAGTGAATAAAAAAGTTAACCCTTTCCTCCCCAGTGCCATTAGTACAGTGTCAGTGGTTTTTTTTTTGCACTGATCACTGTATTGGTGTCACTGGGGATGTCAGTGACCCCAAGTCAGTTCCCCCCCAGTGTCAGAATGTCCACCGCAGTCCTGCCATTAGTCGCTGATCACCGCCATAAGTCACTGATCGCCGCCATAAGTCGCTGATCGCCGCCATTATTAGTATAAAAAAAAATTAAAAATCTGAGTATCTTTCCCGCCATTTGTAAACACTATAACTTTCCCGTAAACCAATTAATTTACACGTATTTGGGTTTTTTTTTAGCAAAGACATGTCGCAGAATGCATTTTGGCCGAAATTTATGCCGAAATTTGATTTTTAAATTTTTTTTACTGGACATGTTTTATAGCAAAAAGTCCAAAATATTGTTTTTTTTCTCAAAATTGTCAGCCTTTTTTTTTATAGCGCAAAAAATAAAAACCGCATAGGCAATCAAATACCACAGAAAGAAAGCTCTATTTGTGTGAAAAAAAGGACATAAGTTTCATTTATGTACCGTATTGCATGACTGTGCAATTGTCCGTTAAACTAGCGCAGTGCTGTATAGCAAAAAAATGGCATAAATTGCAGTATCTATACCATAGTTTGTAGACGCTATAACTTTCACACAAAGCAATCAATATACACTTATTGGGATTTTTTTTACCAAAAACATGTAGCAGAATACATTTTGGCCTAAATTTATAACCAACTTTGAGTTTACTATATATTGTTTATAGGTGAAATTAAAAAATATAGTTTTTCTTCAAAAGTTTTGGTCTTTTTTTGTTTATAGCGTGACAAAATAAAAACCGCACGGCTGATCAAATACCATCATAAGAAAGCTCTATTTGTGTGAAAAAAAGGACGTAAATTTTGTTTGGGTGCAGCATGGCATGATCGCGCAATTATCAGTTGAATTAGTGCAGCGCCGAGTAGCAAAAAGAGGCCTGGTCATTAAGGGGGGTAAATCCTCAGGAGGGAAAGTGGTTAAATTATGGTACAGAGTACAAAGAAAAAAAAATCAACATGTATAATTTAGAATATAAAACAACATCCAAGACAAAGTGACTAACAATTCTGTAAAAGTTTGGCTTTAGTCAAAATCAAAAATCAGAGGTAATCAGATTCAAAACTATGCTGGAAAATGAGTTGGAAAATGTAAGTGAATGTGATTGGTCGTCACAAAGAAGAATTCTTCCTATTTTAGACATTAAGGATGAATGAGGTGCAATGTGTTTACAATATAGACACATGACAAAAAATGACTAAGGGACAAAGATGAATAAGACTCTATGAATAAAAAAGTAGTGAGATCCTTTCTAATGAGTAAGCCTGTCTCCTAATAAATGACTTCATAGCATTTAAGCTATATTTCCATACATAAGCTGCCCAAGAAATTAGTCTGTAAGTAGACAAGTGAGTTTTGTAGGCGAGCCATTGCCACACCTTTAACAATGTGCGATTTTCTCCTCGTCATGAATCAGCTGAATTAGGATGGTGACGAAAACAGTAGAACAAAGTCTAAAGCTGGCCACAGATGCCTCAAATTCTTGTTGATTTCTGCTAAATCATACAAAATTGGAGCCTTGGTGGCCTTTGCAAGAAGATTCTGGCAAAAAGTTGATTCAAAAATCAACTGAGCCTGGTGGAAAGTTTTGGCCAAACAGTGATTGTATCTTATTCAGATGGCAATGAAGATTCCTTCATCCATGCTGTTAGCATGGTTGCAAGACTTGAGCTGTCTATGGCCAAGCTAGGACTTAGTACAGGAGAGCAAAAGAACCTTTTTTCTCCACTCTATGCAAAGCTAAAAAAAAGTTTGGCTGGAGTTCCATTTAAACTCACTACTAAAACTTCTCTTTATCCAGCATAATGTAGCTGGATTTAAAATGACCAAACAAACACCTTAAAGTGAAATCATCTGTAAAAAATTGTTAGGTAAAGTTTAGAGTTGCTTGAATAACTGGTAAAATATCTCTATAGTGGAACTAAAGGCCATAGAATACTCACCTACACATCACCAATGCGACCATCAGATCCCTGGCCACTGACATCTTCTCCCCATGTTTCTTCTGGGTGTCGGGCTTTCTGGGTGTCAGGCTTTCTGCCTCGTGATTGGCCAGCAGGGATGGTGTGTCTCCTGCGCATGTGCAGCTCAGTGTACATTCCAAAGAACAATGCAAAGAGGCAGGATGCATGTCTCTTCTTCAATCAAAAACTGCTTGCTTACAATTTTTGTTACTAAAACTTTAGTTACACTTTAACATTAGAGAACATTTTTTATGGAACCTTCACAGACAACCCTCTAAAACCTAACCTAAAGTCTAAAAATGAACTATTAACACTTAAAGCCCAATATAATCCCCTTAAATTATTACTATAATTCAGTCAGGCTGCATATACAGTAATAAATATAATTTTTTACTGCTGCGGGCATATAGGAGAGTGTGACCTCAGCTCTATGCAGAGCAATACAAAGCAGCATGCTTGTGCTGACAAGGGAGACCCGGTGATTGACAGCTGTAGCCACCAGTGGCAGTGCGGGTAGGGAGCATGCGCCCCCCTACCTGGAAATATGAAATCACTTATATATATGTGATTTTGCGCAGCCCTGCCGTCCTGTAGCAGTAGTTCTGCTATAGGGCGGTCGGGAAGTGGTTGACCCAGACTATTAGGTCAAGATTTTCTTTTGTAACTTATACTTTGGCACAGATTTGTAATAAGGAAATGGTGATAATTTGTTGTGGTGCAGAAATATTGTACCAGTGTGTATCTTTAGAGGCAGCAAGATACCTGCTGTTGAGGTTCTAATGCAGCTTAGAAAGTTAGAATCATCAGCTTAAAGTGAAGGCTTACCCTAGAATTACTCTATGAATATTGAAACATCCATATAGCACATGTACCTTGCTAAATGCAAAGCACCTTGTTTGACTCTTGTCCAGGCTCTGGGTGTCCAGAATTCAGCACTGGAAACTGGTGACCATCTACAGTTTTGCTCAGCACCACCATGCTATCTAATTTTTAAGCCTGACAGGGAAACACTTCCTCTATGCCGAGATGTTGTCAAAGATGTGGATAGAACGGGGATGGGGGGGGGGGGGGGGTGAGCAACACTATGAGTTGCTAAATAGGCGATAGGTTTCAGAGTGGACTGCTGGACAATCATAGCATGGACAGATGTCAAACATAGTACTATGAATTTATCAATGTATCTGCATATATATTACCGTATATTGCTATTTATTGTCCATAAAAGTGAACTTCCACCCCTTACCACCATGCATTAGGTGGGTGTTAATGGTGATGGAGGTGGAGTTCTGATCAAGTGATTAATGTGATTGGTGGCCACGTGATCCAGATCACAAATAATGACCAGGAGCTGTCCATGAGCTGTCCTCGGAGATCCTTCGAGCCACATGGATGCATACTTTGCAGCAGCTGAGCATTAAGGCCCGCCGACCCTGTAGCTGCATATATGTGTTACGCTGTCGGAAAGAGGTTAATGTACTGAACACACCACTATTTTTAGTTTCAACAAAATATGTGAACACAAATTCTAAAGCTGAGCAAAATTTATTTTCACCATGAGAGAGGTTTTACATACCAGACTGTTGCATTTCCTTTTGAATACGTTGTACCCAGCCGTGACACACCTGCGCATCTGGAGCTGTGAATGTCACCGTTTGCAGAGACCAGCGCTTACAGGACTTACGCTGCACATAATACACTGTAATGAGACACATCAACAGAATGAGTTCACTACAGAAACCCTATGAAATACACAAGAATATGGAAAAATGGTGCATACTGTGTACCATGGGATCTGCAAGTTTAATTATCTTTTAGAAGGCAACATTTTACCTGTTTAAAAAGCAAAGTTTAGATTCACTTTATATGGAAAAAAAGGTTCACTTTAAACAATTAGAAAGGTTGAGTAAGGATGCTAGAATAAGTATAATCCTCCATCTGCTGTAACAAGAAGATTCTGCCATGTTCTGATTCCTGGGTTGTGTAGCCAGGCAATAGGCTGTGCGCTCTGCACTTTGGGCACAAACGTTAGCAGAGTCTTCAGTCATATTGGCTGAAGACTCTACTACATCAGCTCTTACAGCCACCATGGCAGTGGATCATGTGATCTAGAACCAAAACAGCACTGGATAATGACCAACAGAAAAGATTGGGCAACAATCGTTGTATGTCACACAACACAAACTCACCCAAGGCTACAGTTGGGTGCCTTTTGATGGCCAACGTACAGAGACAAAATTAATAAATAAGCCAAAAGTTTAGTTTAACTTTAAACATTTACAGAGGGTGAGTAAGGCTATTAGAAAACACAAACTCATCCATCTGTTGTAACAAACAGATTCTGCAATATTTTGGGTCATGTAGCCAAGCATCAGGCTGTGCGCTCTGTGCCCAAATGTTAACAGCATCCTTACTGATATTGACTGTATCAGCTCTTACGGCCACTGTGGCATTAGATAGTGTGATCTGGAACCAAAGCAGCATTGGATAATGGCAGACATATAGGTTTAGGCAAATTCTCATGAATCTACCCTCAGCAACAGTGGGTTGTACTGCACGCAGTCCAACCCACTCCCTCCAACAGTGGGTTGTACTGCACACAACACAAAGGCACTCAAGGCTACACTGCCTTTTGAAGACCAATGTACAGAGCCAAAATAGGTAGGCTAAAAGATATTATGGAAAATCCAGTCAAAGTTACACCTATGAAAAGTATATGACACTTGCATTATTATTGAGCAATTCCCATAGAATCAAGCCTTTTTCTTATCATTTAATCTTTTGAAGGTGACTACTTACCATCAAACTGGCATATCAGCTGTTTGCATACCGTTATTAAATAAAGATCAAAAAGTTTAAAAGTCAGTTGCTGATTTCTTTATTAGCTGCTGTACATAAGAAAAGGCATAAAAGATTGTACGTTGATTACTTTAATCTTTCAAATTCTATTGCAGTTCCTCAGAAAATCTATTAACGCGTCACTAACCATGTTTTACCTATTGATTCATCATTTTAAATGTTAATTGATTTTATGAATATTTGCCAACATACTGCTAGTAAGCTTTCCATAGTGATAAGTCATATCTATTTACAAAGGCGCTAAGGTAACAATGCAGGTAAGACCACATCCGCATGTAGTCTTTGACCTGTGTGAGCTACAAATAGCAGCATGATTGCGTGTAAAGTCAAAGGAAAGATTGTAAAGGTCGGTATTTATAGCAATATAGGTGCAATTTAGATACATATGTAACATATGCCTGCTTTAGTGTATTCTACAAACCATATAACAGCCATAGACGATGCTGCTGCTCTTTTTTCGGTAATGACAGATCTAATTTCAAGCACAACTCCAGACAATTCTATACACACACACGTATAAAGGGTTTGAACCTGTCACTTTTTTTTCCCTGGAGCAGTAACTGCAAGTTAACCTTGCCTCCTATAGCTCATTGGGATATACAGAAGCTATTACAACAGCTTGGCTTAATTACATCTTGCTATTAACATTTCAATACTCAGCATTGCTTCCACCCTGTGGGAGAAGATTACCATGTGAATAGAGCCTCATCTATGTAAGTATTCCATAAAACCATGCGGATCCACACCCCTGTAGATCTTCTTTAGTGCTCAGGTGTGTTGAGGCTATGAGAAAATAACAGTGTTGACGTCACTTGAACTGCTGACAAAGAATGTGGCCTATCATGGAAGAGCATTAAACAAAGATCACATTTACCTGCAGGCTGAGGAGAAAGCAAAGTAAATGTCTTTCTTCAAGTTCTTATAGTTGGGAGCTGCCCCATTGTCAGTGTGACACGTCATTGTGAGATATCATCTTCTGTGGTTTCAGAAACTCACATTACAATTGAGGCTGGAGTGCTCATGGTGGACGATCTACCCTCACCATATAAACAGGACAGCGTTGCTAAGCTGGTTGCTAGGACATTAGCAGCTGGGCCACACAGCATCATCAGGCCCCTGCCTTCACCATGACAACCAATGACATTATGTCTATAACAGCCAATTATTCACAGTGCTGGGCATTAGTGTTTGTGGTGCCAGTGTCATGGCAACCAAGGGGGGTTGTTGGTCGTAAAAACATGGTGGCTTTCAGGGGGGAGGGAGGGGAGTAGTGTTGTCAATCTTGGGGTGGGGGGCAGGAAAAATGGCCACCTCAGGCACACTCCTGGTCATAGATACTCTGTCTCGTGGTAATGTGACAAATGGCAGACATTGTGGCAGATTCCTACACGTGTCTGTATGGTGTCTGTGGATCGGTCGCAGCTCTGACACAACTGTCACATTCCATTCTCCAGTGCAGTGTCAGAGTTTTACAAGCTGATAATTAATTTGGAGAAATTGGGAAAGTAATGGAAATATACCAAATATCAGTTCCAGAGAAATACAAAGGACAATTTTTTTGCAGAATTGACTCAAAGATATTACAATAAGCGTGACACTATGAACAACTGCTTCCATGCAAGAGACCTTTCCTTTCCTTATCACCAATATGGTGGGATTTTTTCATTCCCCTGGTGTGAACGTGCCCTTGTGGTGTACGTTATCCTGATTCTTCAGTGGGTGCTGTGTGATACTGGGCACCACTGCTGTGTGCGCACCACTGAAAGACTCTTTTTTTAATGTGTTTTTCTTAACCATTTGCCCTCCAGAAGATTTACACCCCTTCCTGACCAGGCCATTTTTTGCGATATGGCGCTGTGTTACTTTAACTGACAATTGCATGGTCATGCAATGTTGCACCTAAATGAGCTTTCTTTTGGTGGTATTTGATCACCTCTGCATTTTTTATTTTTTGCGCTATGAACAAAGATACTGACAATTTTAAAAAAAACTATATTTTTGACTTTTTACAATAAAACATATCCAATAAAAAATGTAAACAATCACAATTCTTTATAAATTTAGACAAAAATATATTCTGCTACATGTCTTTGCTAAAAAAAAAATCCCAATAAGTGTAAATTAAATCGTTTACGTAAAAATTATAGCATCTACAAATGGCAGTATATATACTGGGATTTTTATTTTAACTTTTTTTATACTAGTAATGGTAGCGATAAGTGACTTATAGCGGGACTGTGGCGGGCATTCTTACACTGGGGGGAACTGACTAACTGCCACTGACATCCCCAGTGACACTAAAACAGTGATCAGTGCTAATAAAAAGCATTGACACTGTACTAATGACACTGGGCAAGAAGAGGTTAACATCTGGGGCGATCAAAGGGTTAACAGTGTGGTGTGTGTTTTACTATGTGTGCTGTGTTTTTTTTTTACTTGGGAGACATGCTGCTTTGTACCTCTCTGTTGTGCAGAGATACAAAGCAGCATGTCTATGCTGACAGGAGAGAGATATGTGTTGTTTACACACAGATCTCTTCCCTCTCTGCCCTGCCAACGATCACCGAGTCCCGGCCGGGACCCCGTGATTGACATATCCAGCATCCAATAGCGGAGTGGGTAGGGCAGCAAGTGCACGTGCCCCCTACCCAGAAATGCGAAATCACGTATATTTACATGATTTTTCACAGCTGAGCCGCCCTGTAGCAGTATATCTGGTTAAGTGATTAAAATGAAATACTGTTTTTGTCTTTATATGATCTTTTGCTACGCCCAAGTGCTGCAGCCTCTTTGTGGTCGTTTTCTATATACATGAACTCCAGAGATGGTTGCATGACATTGCACAAGGTAGGTTTCCTGTTGGTGACAACGGTGGACAATGGCTGCTTAATGTGTGTTAAAATGGTCACTTGTAGTCACTATCAGAAACACGTGGAACAATGCATGAAGCCTCTATCATAATAAATAAAAAAGTGGATAATATATACGATTTATACATATATATATATATATATATATATATATATATAAACACATACATACAAACAAAGGAAGACTTCTAAAGATTAGACTTTCTAAGAATTTTCTGACTTCTCTTACTTACCTAAGTTCTCGGGAAAAATGAGTTAAAAGTGCTGGTACAACTGACGTGTCACCTCTTACAGCAAGCTGTCCCTTTAAGCCATATATTCTGGTATGGGTAGGACAGTTGTCATGGTTACATTGTTGAGGAGTATACAATGTCGCCAGGGAATCCAAACTCATTGAATATTTTGCCCCCATTCATCAGGCTTTTGAAGGTCCTCTGAAGAGTAGAGGCTGAGGCCTACCATGTTTATCTATGATGTTTTGGGCCTCATTTACTATAAGTGATGTTCACCTTAAATTGGACCATACATAAAAGATGGAAAGTCTACTTTACTGTTAGTGAAAAAAACCCACTTACCTCATCCTTGGCTTCTGACCCATCCAGGAGGCGTGGGTGACATCACCGTGCCTTTGGGGAAAGCTGGGAGCTTGAATCCCACTAAAATTTACCCCGGCCCTTTGCAGGAGTGGATTTTGTGTGATTTTGAGTCTCAGTTTATCCAGGAGACATCAGTTACATCATCCACAGTGCAGTAGCTCTGAATTTGGTGATGCTGCAATGGAGGAAATAGTGAACCACACATGCAGGGGTTTGACAGCTCACACCTGTGATGGTGGGGGTGAGCAATAATGGCTGGGTGTGTCTTAGTAACATCCTAGCAACGAGGCAGAACAGGGGATGCTATTGGTCAGAGTTTCTTGCCCTGGTTCCGCAAGGTAAATAAATGGCCTATATCTTTGGCAGGGGCATTACCTAATTTTATTCAATGTTGCACAGTTTGTTTTTATGTGCAGACACCCCTTACCTTCATAGGCAGTTTATTGGTAAGGGTGAACTAACCCTTTAAAGCAGAATTAAAGCCAATTTAACTGTTTACAAAAACAGTTGAATTCAAGGCATGCCATGAATGAAAACTGTCAAGGTTGCTTGTCCTCTCAAATGGCTGGAATTATAACTGATCACATGTGCAGCACTAAGGCCAATGCAGATCAAACAGAGGCTAAGCTGGCAGCTTCCTTGGCTACAGGTGTGAAGGGACTCTCAGGGTGGCCATGAATGCTGAGTATGTGCCCAACACGCATTAAAGCAGAAGAAGCTACTTGGGTGAAAGATAAGCCATCTTCAATATTACATACAAAGTCCATATGAATGTGACTACTAGATACTGTACTTCCTCAGAAAATTCTTTTACCATTGCAACCCTTGACAGCATGGCATCTCTCTAAACAATGCAAAAAACATTCATTTAGCTCTTATGATATATTTATGGGAAGATAATTAGCCTAAACTAATTTCCACCCTATAATTATACCAAATCTGTAGCCTAATAGACAGTTGCTTCAGTATCATTACAAGCATGTGGCATCACTAGTTCTCACAGGACACTGGTTCAATGCGCAAAATGACTTTGTCTGCTGAAAGTTTTGTAACAATTTATTATAGGACTGGTCCACCCAAAGATGATATGTTATGTCAGATTCCCTACATAAGATAGCCATAAACTAGCAGAATTGTCTTTAAATATTTTCATTTTAAGAATGTTTAATCATTTTTCTAATGGTTAGTGGGATCAAAATGATGTTCATTTTGATGAGAAAATTCAAAGTGGGATGTAAAAATATTCTCGAATGATTTAATTTCTAACAGTGTATGTGGTTTTTGTTTGGGTAAGTCTATTCACTCCAAAATCAAATGTTAACTAGGAACTAAAGTTTAAAAAAAAAATAAATAAATGTCAGCGATTACAATTTCTACAGCTACTGACCTTTATTAAACAGGTACTCACCAATCCAGGAGTCCAGTCCTGTCTCTACTGAAGTCGGTTCTTTGCTGGTCTTCGAATCTCCAGTGCAGCCATCTTGGTTGTGGGAATCCAGCTGTGACTTCCTGTTGATTCACAGCTGGCTCCCCACTCTGCATATGCAAGATCGCTGTGCGCTGGCAGATTGATCCCGCAACCTCATGGGACAAAAAAAACGTCCAAAAAAATGTTAGAATACGGAGAGGAGAGGCACATTAGCTTTTAAGTGAAGGTTCACTTTAAAGACAAGCTTTTTTTTAAGTACTTTCAAATGATATTCGTCAAGACATTTAATGTACTAATGAAATTTTCATCCAAATGTTCAGATCAACATTGTACAAAATAGTACTTGTGTATGGCCAAATTAACTCTGCTCCTGATCCCCTGGGAGCTTACGGCCCTGTTCACATCTGAGCGATTTGAAATTTCGAGCAGAATAGGCATGATTATGCCTATCTTATCAAATCGCGATGCATGTTTGGGTGCGTATAATCATGGCACCCCAACGCACTGCGATTTTGCCATGAAAAAGCTCACAAACCACGGTAAAACGTGTGAAAAAGCACCTGGCTGAGTTCCAAACTTTGGTACGTGAGTACCTTTGGCTGCCCCACGTGTAACAAGCGTCACTATGTGAAAATCGCACAAAAAGAGCTAGAATGCTTATTCCATAATATGAATAAATAAATAACAGGGACAGTGAGAACTCCCCATAATGATCACAGTAGGTGGCAGATGAAACAACAAAAATGCCAAAATCTCACTAATAAAGTCCTGGAGGGATATAAGAAATATTTAGGTGGCTTAACTATCCAGCATCTACCAAAAGATGAAATATCAGTTCTGGGTGGACTGACCCTTTAATTTAACGTACTGCACGTGTCTTATGAAAACTCAATAGAACTGTCCTATTCAACATAATGTACTGTATTTTATACCAGTACAACATATTCATCCAAGATCTGAACTATACTTGGTAACAGGCCAAATCATGACTAATACACAACAAAAAGTCCTCCGTAATTTGTTAGATCTTGGCAGGTGTGACTATCCTGTAATATAAATGGATGCAGCACGTGTGTTATAGATGACAGTTACAGAATGTTAGTCAGGCTAAAAGAGAACAATATTACCAGGTTCCAGGGCCTAGAACTAATAAATCTACCACATCTGAAGGAATAAAGCAGATGACTAACTAGAGCAGCTTTTCTCAACCTTTTTAACATAGAGGAACCCTTGAAATATCTTTCCAGGTTCAGGGAACCAGAGAATGCTCCTTACATTTGTGGTCATTGGAGATCATCCCCCATTACAGATAGCTAATAAATATACTGCTGTTTGTAGTTACTTATCTGATGGGCAAGAATTGTCTATTGCTCAAGGAACCCCTGTCAACCTCTGGAGGAACCTTGGTTGAGAAAGGCTGGACTAGATGATATAAGAACTTTCACTTTTACCAAGTACACATATGCGGTACATGGTAATAGAACATGCTCTTGCTTCTTTTGGAACTGTGAAGAAGGGTTAGAACCCATGGTGGAATTTTACTGGTATACAGTGCTCCTGTACAGCCCACTCACATCTATCTGGTCTGTTGTGGTACATTAACGCACATGGATAAACATGCATAGTGTTAAGGCAGTTTACTCATTTGATGGGCTGCCACCGCACCAGAACGGATCTAAAAACATATATGCACCATTTCTTCTAACACAGCACACCGCATTACATGGTAGTTGTGCTAGGGCTACTACTGTGACCCACAAGTATAGCTAAAAAAATGTTTTGCAGATTTACTAAAGGAGATATCAATTGTGTACAGGGGAATCAAACCTCTTGCTAACCACGTGAAGTATATGGGCAGCTGCAAGGTGAGTGGGCCTTATTACCGCGCACACCATGCATGGAGACCAAGCTGCCAAAGACAGTTCCCAGTCTCTGCTTATGACCAGGTGGCCATGCTTACAAATCATATGACCAGTGTGAATGCCAATCACAGTGATCATGTGTTCAGGAAGCCCATCCTGCCATTCAGTGTTTAGACTACGTTAAAGGGCTGCTGAGACAAGGCAGGAAGAGGTTAAAAAAATACAGGAATCTGCCTTACATATGGATTGAGCATAGCTTCACTTTATTCACTTTGCTAAGTAAACATTCTCTACTCCTTTAGTAAATCAATCCCAATGTGTAGTTAGGAGATGAGTCATGTAACCATCCTAGTAAATCAAACTGATATGTTGTTGCAATTCACAGCAATTAAAAGATTTCATCGCTGAGAAAAATCAGGCTGTAATCAAACCTTCCCTCTTCTATGTCCAATTTTTGCCAGATGTGTTTTTTTTTGTTTTACTGAAATCAATGAAAATGCACCAAAGCAAACAACTGCACATGTGCAAGCATTGTAATGCATATGTAAATAGCATCACTTATAAGCCTTCTGTGTAATATCCTGTCAGCTTCTCCTCCGATCCAGTGCTTCTCCTCCGATCCAGTGCTTCTCCTCCGATCCAGTGCTGGTCTTATAAGGAGTATGTCCCACTCCATGTTACAAGACTCACTGATGTGCAGTGTGGTGGGTTACCATTGATTTCTATGAAAAATGCATCTGGTAAAATGGATTGTGTAAATGAGCACGTTCCTACGCATACGGAAGTCCATTCATTCCAAAATACACAATACTATGGCACCAGATGGTTTGGCATGCACAAAATGCACAGGTTAGCAAATGCCTGAGGGTGCCATTAAGAATTTATTGCACTGCCACAAGTCTGTTAAAGAGCAGTGCGTTTCTGTGCGAGTCAGGTATGTGCGATTTTGCCCACATTCCCAACCCACACTAGTGTGAACCTAGACCTAAAGTATAACAGAAGGCAAAACTTTTTTTGTAGTTTTGGACAGAGTGGAGAGGGATTAGAACACCTGCAGGGTCTTTATTACTGCCTGTGTCCCCATTATGGAAATTCACCTCCTGTATTAGTCTAGGTGAGCATTATCATTGAAGATGAAAGTGAAAAAAAATTCCAAATTTTGAGTGGTCACCAGAACAAGGATAGTGGGGAAATCCTCCCTAGTTCCGCCTCTGAATTCGACTAATGCAGTTCTCTGGGGCGGCGCCACAACCACACCGCAACTATGTGCAGGGCAAGTGCTTGTGGCACAGTAGTGCAGCAATTCTATGGTTAAATCAGGTGGTGAGGAAGGTGACATATCACCACCTATCAAATGCCCTCTAAAAAGTGATCCACCCCAAATCACTAAGCACAGGCCACTGCTGATATGAATGAGCCCTTAGTATATTCAGAGAAGATCTGCAAAGTTATGAAGGGATAAAGAGTTGCACAAACAACTAGAAAAGCTACAATTTCTGGGGAAATTGTGTGAAGTGTTCTTGCCTCTACCAGTAGTCTACAACTGGAGTGGGCAGAGTAACTGGGTGGAGTGGCTTGTCACTCTGCTGCCTGCTCACACACCTGGGTTCCTATGGCAACTCACTCTACAGCAAGGGCAGAGAAGAGCAGTTAAAAACAAACTGCTCCAACTTGCTCACTTCACTGGCGGCTGCCATCTTCAAATGGTTGTAGTTTAAAAATTATAAATCCTACACTGAAGAGCTTTATATTGTGAGAATCACAAGACCCAGACCTACATTGTGATGCATAGTATGTCTCTGAAATATTAAAAATGAAGGCACAGTCGCAATTTAGAAATTGCCCTTCACATTTGAGGTGGCTAGAGTGGAGTTTCAATGAATATCAATGGGCGGCGTGAGTTGCAAACAAATGGTCATATTGTGAAAACTATCAGGACTATGGCTTAGCCGTGAACATTGTTAGTGGCAGCAGGGATAGCTGAACGTTTTGATATAAGATTTGTGTAGGTGGGCTTGAAAATGAGGGAGTGATGGCAGTTAAGAAATCATGTCCTGATCTTTCAGTTCACACTCTAGCTTTTGTCAGCTCCCACTCTAGTTTTGAACATTCCGCCATTCATTCCTATGGGACCAATTTCACCACAAAAACGCAGATATTTAGTGAACCATTCGGCGAAACGTTCCACAAAGTCATAGCACACCAATCGGGAACAATCCGCACGTTTCGGTATATTACTGTCTATGTAGTGTAAAAACTGTGGGAGGAGTTAGGGTGGTAAATTTGGCTATAATAAGAATATATAGGTGAGATAACAGTAAGTGGTCTTGCCATGCAAGAACACTTAATAAGGCTAACAAATGCAGATTCAGTCAGGTTGACAAACAGGTCTTCATGCTTATGATGAGCCAGACATAATTGTCAAGAATAAAATGACAAGCACCAATCAGAATGCAGCGTAAGCTGTTAAAGATTTTGGGAAGTATTCCCCTACTTAATAGAGTGACTCATGGCCTTCACCTTCTAAATGTAGTTAATTACACACAGGATGCAAAGCAGACAATCACTGTACTTCCTCCATTCCAGTGTCAGTTTTACCTGTGAAGAGGCTGCTTGGAGCATTGGTTGTCTTAGTCCATTGTTTACTGTCACCTTGCTGAACAGTGATGATTTCATTCATAGGAATGGAGGCTGACTGACCTGAAAAGAGAAAAGAGCATAAGAAGGTGTTCATGCAATATACCTGCCAGGGACAGACTTGAGCATACGGAAGTAAACTGGGAATTGATTTCCGAGAACAGGAAGCTGCTGAGATAAAAATGTTTATTTAAATAATCAATGCTGTCAACTGGTCAGACAGGAAATTATAAAGTGTATGCATAGCCAAAATGTTTAATTTTGTTTGGAAAGAGTAGGGCAGGGTTAGGTTCCCCAGGTCAGATTTTTATTTCTGGCTTTGTCCCTGCTTAGGGGAATCACCCTACATCATTATCAAGGAGACAGAAAGTGATGGGAAATCCAAAATTGTACACAGTTAAATACTGTAGTTGGTACTATTGTATAAAGACATCGGTCCATCCAGTTCAACCTGCGAAAGTGTGTTTGTGTGTGACTACTGTTTTCCATATCCATGTACATTGTGTTCACTAAGAAACACATCGAAATATTTTTTTTAAATTTTATCTATGATCCCTGCTGACACCACCAACTGTGGAAGGGAGTTGCACATGCTTACCGCTCTAACACTAAACTTCTAACAGTAAAAAACCTATGTTCTCTAAAGCCGGCCATAGATGCATCGAAAACTGAACGAAAATTCTTGGTTGTCAGTTTTTTGCATCATTAGTGTTCCAGCTGCAACACGCGATTTTTGTGTCGCAATCGAACATGCATAAATCAACATGCTGGACTTTGTGTAGAAAAACAAAACAAATGATGGCACAATCATATGCATCATTTTCGTTTTTCAATCCACAGAACATTTGGTTTTCGACTATCTATGGCCTTCGTAAGAAACACATCTAAAAGTTTTTTTACCTTATCTATACTCTCTGCTGACACCACCGTGGAAAGGAGTTGCACATTCTTACCACTCTAACAGTGAAGAGCCTCATATACAGTTTCAGAATGAAGTGCTTTGGAGTGTGGGAGGAAACCGGAGTACCTGGAGGAAACCCACGCAGGCACAGGGAGAACATCCAAACTCCAGGCAGATGGTGCCGTGGTTGGGATTGGAACCAACGACCCGAGTACTGCCAGGTGGAAGTGCTAACCATTTAGCCACTGTGCTGCCCCTACATCAAACTTCATTGTGTAACCACGGGTCTTCTTTAGAAACCTTAGGTCAGGGATCTCCAAACTTTCTAAACAAAGGACCAGTTTACTGTCCTTCAGTTTTTAGGGGGGCCAGACTGGGGCCATTGGGAGTAGAAAAGGTCCCAATGCTACTGGTCAGATGTCAG
Source organism: Staurois parvus (assembly GCF_062004578.1). Lineage (NCBI taxonomy): Eukaryota > Metazoa > Chordata > Amphibia > Anura > Ranidae > Staurois > Staurois parvus. The sequence goes on along the minus strand of NW_028318404.1, from coordinate 2,192,694 downwards.
TGGAAGGAATAGTGCCCCATTGTTTGTGTCATTGGGAAGAATTGTGTCTCCTCCCACTGCTGAAGTTCTTTTTTAAAGCAGTAGTAAACAGCAACTTGAAAAAAGAAAATAAAAAATTCTCAAATAGTATTGCATACTAACACATTATGAAGGACTAACCTTAAACCGAAGCCCTCCAGCGGCGTGCTGTCACCGCTGCAGAGGCTTCCTTCTTCACCCAGCCTTCCTTCCGGGTTCGAGAACTCTGGTCGTCTGACTGGCCGAGCCACAATTACATCATACCTGCGCATGCACGTGGGAGTCTCGGGCCACGGCATAGTGCTCTGAAGGAACGGCATGGGTATGACATTCTTTTAGAGCACATGGGCCGTCTGTCATAAATAGCGAGTATCTCCTAAACGGTGCACACTTAGGGAATAGTCATTTTACCTACAGGTAAGCTTTATTAAGTAAAAGATACAAAAGTGGGTCCACTTTAAAGATTTGTATATTACAATATTATCCCCTCTTAAGTGTCTCTTCTCCAGGGAGATTATTATTGTTTGTAGTCGTTCCTCAAAAGAGATTTCCTCCAGCCCCCTTATTAGCTTTGTTGCCCTTCTCTGGACTCTTTCCAATTCGAGCGCACCCTTCCTGAGGATTGGTGACCAGAACTAAACGGCATTCTCGAGATGCAGATTTCACCAAAACAACTTATGAGAACAAATGATGAGAACAATTTTGCAAAAACTGAAGCTGAACCTCAAGTAGAGGAGTTCTTGGTACTGCATCACAAATTTCCAAAGAAAGTCCCTGACTGGGACTCAGCTAAACCACTCTATATATCAATCACCGAAATATGTCAAAAAGAAAAAAAGAAAACTGTTTATGGCACTGTCTAAGTTAAATTTATTGAATTTACAAGAATTTATGTATAAACTTGGACAAGATTTTTTTTTTTTAAAGAAAAACCTCATACCCTGCTCTCATATTAATGTTTATTATATTATTGGATGAGTACGATACAACGCTTCACCCCAATGGACTCATCTATGAAAATCATATAGCTTTTTTTTAAATGCAGCTGAACACAATGTTTGGTAATAGGTTGTCATGTGTTTTGGTGTGCTGCAACACACATTTTGGCAAAGTGCGTTGGGGTGCAATTAAGAATTAATGGCAGGGCAGCGTACCAACAGGAAAAGCACGCATTTTCTTGCACTGCATAAATGCAAGTAGTATCTTGGACGTTCTAACAGAGTACAGGTGTGAATGAAGCCTTAGTGTAACCCACATAGCGGAATACCATTGCTCCATATATCATCACCGTGCAGCTCTGCCAACACTATCCAACCTTTACAAAAATCTGAGCCCAGGCCCTACACTTACTTTGTATGGATGCCATGGCCTAATTAATTTCTGTGGTTGGTTTGTACATAAGGCAGCCACCCAGAGGAGGACAGACCCAGTCATAGGAAGAAACGGGTCCATGGCAAGCTTGCATAATAGGTCCACAGCCATTAATGCAAAGCTAGGCAGGCCTCTAAGTGCAGATCTCTGGAGCATTGGTAAAAGTAAGTATTCTGCTAGTTACAATGTGAGGAGAGACTGTAAAAGAAAAGTTTGCTACAAATGAAATATATATATATATATATATATATATATAAACTACTATTGCAGGTTGATGAACCAGGGTCTATGTCGTTTCGTTTCTTCTCTCCACTTAAAAGAGTTGTTACCATAGCAAATGATGAGCCCTAACAAAACACCACCCAGAATTTGCACCTTATTTCCATCAACAATCAAGTCTATCAGGAAATTGTGCCTGGAAGTAAAAGTGTGGTTTCCATAGACTTTATCTGACATCCTGCTGCTAAGAGACCTGAGACAAAAGATAGAGGTTTAAAAAAATGTGTGATTTTGGGATAATCACTGATTTATCTTAGAAAAAGGGAGTGAATTTTTACAATGGGTAAAAACCCTCTGTCGAACAAAAATTATTTTAGCTAGCTTCTAAATTTAGGAATAATTTTTTTTGCACTTTTTTTTTTGTCAATTGATGTGCATGTGCATGTTTCCTGTACTTGGTGGTAACATTTGGTGATTTCTGGCACCCATAGCAAGTGTACTTTAGGGATAAATCACAGTCCAATGGAGTGATTATAAGGTCATAACAGTCAGATGGAGATATTGGTTACAAGACCTGGTCACCCTCAGTAAAAGAGAAATGGAGATTTGATCACCAACCTGCAACCTGAGCTGGGCTCCAAATGGCCACATACTAACTTGCCTACAGAATGCCATACAAATACATAAGCTCAAGGCAACCATTGATATCAATGGAGAGGGGCCATAGGAGATAGGCCTCATTCACACTGGCAATCCTAGGTTTAGCTTTTTTTAAACACAGTCATTTGGGAAATATGATCAATTTTTATGCTTCGAAGATCACTTTTGACCACGTTTAGGTGTTCCAGCAGGTTTGGTCATGGCTATATGTGTTTACATGTCTTAATCTGCATTTCTAAAAAGATCCAGGGTCCACAGAATTCACACAGCTAAAATGACCACACCTAAATTCAGTTAAATCCTCAATGTTGAATGACACTTTTGAAAAATTATTACATACATTTAGGCCTCAAACATATAGTCACATAAGGTCGTACAATGTAAAATGTGGGCATATTTCTGCACTTGGGAGACACAACTGCAGCATACGGCTGCCCATAGTAAAGAATGGCTGTATGCTGTTGTACACAGGTATCTACCATACTTGCGTAAACACGCACACACACAAGTGTAAATCCTTGGATGTGGCTTGTGTGTTTCCAGAGGTTTAAGCATGTTTACACAAGTGCAGTGTATACCCACGTAAAGTACAGCCATATATTACTGTATATACATTGTGGGCATTGTTCTGTGCCTAGAAGACACCTATGCAATATACATACAGCCATATTTTATTATATAAATTGCATAGGTGTCTTCTAGGCACAGAACAACACCCACAATTTATATTGTACGGCCTCACGTGCCCGTGTGCATAAGACCTTATTAATATTTAGAATTATCCCATAAAATGCACATAAATGCAGCTTTGACAGTGCCGCTGTGAACAAAGCCTACAGCTGGCAATGCACTAGTAAATGTTTGAAGAACATTCGGACAATATTTGTACAAAGACTCATACAAAAATACTCTGTACATTGGATGACATAGATTACTTTAAAATTTTGTTTGCTTTTAACATTCAATTTTGGAATAAAATTTCCTGAACGAGGAACATTTCCAATCCTGCTCCTTAGAATTTTCTCATCACTACAGCTAAAATGAACATCAATTTAACCCAAATAGCGATTAGAAAATCAAAACAATGTTCTCAAAAAAATGTGAATGGATTTCTACTGGAGTATATAGCCAGCTTTTGGAGCTGGCAGCCATTTCAGCTGGTGCCACATGTAACAGAACTAAAGGCAGAGATCAGAGAAGGTCCTTTAACCTGGCCAGACATTTCCACCAAGTGTGGTCAGCTGGTGGGAGCCTAGTGTGTTCACATGCAAAAAAAAAACATCACTTGATCCACACAAAATGGTTGTATTTGTGCTAATAGATTTAACCATTACATGTTAATTAAAGTTCACAGCTGTGGTGTACAGTCCATTACACTCAGACAATATTGATGAGTAAGAGGGAGGGATGGGGAAGGGGTAAAACTGTTGTCTCTGAAGAGAGGTGGCCTGATGTTGGCCTGAGGGGAAAAAATAGACTTTTGGATACATTGCAAGGTAATCTATATTTAAAAGAGATAAAATGGTATAAAGTGAACGCTCCTGAGTAAGCAGCTAAAGCACTAAAGGTAATCACAGTGTACCCATAAAATGACAAGTAAAACAGAGTGCAGCGCTAAAAAATATATAAAGTGCAAAAGAAGATAGTCCGTGGTTAATAAATTGATTCATATGAGTAAGTCCCAAAAAGATAGCTGATGAAACCAGGAAACAATGGAAAGAATGCGCACTCACCGGACGCGCATGGAAAATGCGCATATAATGAATATCCACTGGAATCTTTATAGTAGATGAAGAGGGTAAACTTCAATCTGTAGGTCAATCTCTCCAGGAAGATGCCCAGGAGGAAGAGAACACTTGGGCTGCTGCACGGAAGAATCTGGAGGCAGAGCAGAAAGTGCAGAGTCTGGAGGAGGACCAGAGGAGGGTTGGAGTCAGTTGCCAGAGTTTGGTAATTGCTGAGACCAGGAAATGCAGAGACGAGGGGATGCTGTGGCTACACAGAGAGGTGTAGGAGGAGTTCTGTCCACCTCTGTGCTGACGACTGTTGAGAGAAGCTGAGAAAGCCAAAATCCTTCTGGGAGAATGTGCTCCTTGCTGCAGTGCTGCTCCTAATCCCTTTCACATGTGTGTTTGTCTGTGCTCATCTGCTTCTCTCAGCAGTCGTCAGCACAGAGGTGGACAGAACTCCTCCTACACCTCTCTGTGTAGCCACAGCATCCCCTCGTCTCTGCATTTCCTGGTCTCAGCAATTACCAGACTCTGGCAACTGACAAGCAGCCCAAGTGTTCTCTTCCTCCTGGGCATCTTCCTGGAGAGATTGACCTACAGATTGAAGTTTACCCTCTTCATCTACTATAAAGATTCCAGTGGATATTCATTATATGCGCATTTTCCATGCGCGTCCGGGGAGTGCGCATTCTTTCCATTGTTTCCTGGTTTCATCAGCTATCTTTTTGGGACTTACTCATATGAATCAATTTATTAACCACGGACTATCTTCTTTTGCACTTTATATATTCTTTAGCGCTGCACTATATTTAAAAGAGACTTGAGCTGGGTATATACGGGCCAAAAATTGTCAGAAAACGGTCAGTTCAGCAGGAAATGGACAGCTTTTGGCCTGTGTATAAAGCTTTCTGTCCAACAAAAAAAAAAAAATCTAATCAGAATTGGCAGCCAATGGCTGCGAGCACTGATCAGTGGGTTCTGGCAGGGAGCAGTCCCCCTATCAGAACACAATAGCTCAGCATGGGAGATCGCTGCGTTAACATTTCTTGTGTTAGTATGGTTTTCCGTTCAGCTAGCTGGGTTTAACGAAAGAATACTGGATGTGTGTACCCCGCATTAATCTAGCCATACACTAGCAGATTTTCTAAAATTTGTGCAATCATTTCTACATTTGATGACCTGACAAAGTCATTCAAAAATACTTCAAAATCAAATTTACTTTTAACATTTGATTTTTGAACGAATGGACTTAACCTACCTACCCCGCCCTCAGCTAATACTGGGCTCCTCTACTCTTCCAACCACTCCATCCCCCACAGCTACTACCTCTTGTACCTCTATCCCCTCCCTCCTAGATTGTAAGCTCTAAGGAGCACGGCCCTCAAATTCCTCTTGTATTGAATTTGTATTGTTACTGTACTGTCTCGTGTACTGTCTCCCACCATAATGTAAAGCGCTGAACAAACTTTCAGCGCTATATAAATACTGTATAATAATAAAAAATAATAATAATAACAAATCAAAAAACGCATACACTGTTAGAAATTCATTCCTTCAAGGATAATTTTCCATCCTGCACAATACTGCTCATCAATGAATGTCAATTTGTTCCCATTAACTATTAGAAAGGAGAATGAACATTCTTAAAACAAAAAAGTTCTGATGAAATTCTAATAGTGTATGGCCAGCTTAAAGAGTGACTTAGGTGGGGCTTTGCATGTCCATTCCCGAAGTAATGTCAAAATGAATGAAGTCTTCAAGTTGGATCAATCACGTAATGGTTTAGATGTAACAATGAACAGCTCGATCCCACACGCAATTTTACAGCCCCGTATGACGTCCAAGGTATACCCATTTTGTCCTTCTGTCTGCATCCCTGTTGAGAGATTTTTTTCACGTCCTATTTCGGTAACCACACAGAAGGAAGATCTCCCCAACTGCCACAAAAACAAAAAAAAAGGTTTACAGCCACACTGTGTCTATGGCATCCATTTCTAGCGGCCTTAGAGTGAGGATGACATGGGTAATCATGTGTTCCTCTACCTGTATGGATGTCATCTGCAACCTGAAGACCATAATCCAATGGCTGTCTTCAGGTTCTCTTAAGACCCTAGTGATCAGAAGATTGCATCTACTTTATGTCATCTTGTCTCACCTATGGAACACATTTGTTACAACATACATCTCTGGCATTGTTAAGCTCTCACTCTTTTCATGTATTCTGTGTTCATACTGTTTAAAAACATGAATACATGATGATAAAATGTCTACGCACAGAAAAGAAAAACGAATTGAGGTTCCAACCTTTCCTGAATTTATCTCAAAACAAAACTAGTTCTGCCTGGGCTGTACTTAACCCATTTGCTCCTTAGATTTGCAGGGCCATTATACACTTAATATATTGTGAATCAGATGTGTATTTCCTGTGGATAACATTGTCCTCCAGAGTTGGGAGATAGTTCATCTACATATGTGTATTACTTTCATCATGAATTCCTTTATTCCTTTCTATACAGTGTTTACACATGTGACTGTCTATTCGAAATCTCTGTTTGTTCTTGACACCATAAATTCTCCTAATTAAACCTACAAACCTGGATTAATGGTCAACCAGAGCTGACACAATGGTAAATCAACATCCTGCACTCAGCACTATTCACAAGGACAAAGGCAGAATACACAGTTCATGCAAACCTATGCAGGTATTTACAATTTGTAGAACAAACCAGTAAGTATTTTGATCAGAGAGGGTGGATCACACCTCTAAGAATTAATGTAGTGTATGTGCCACAATGTGTTCATTATTATTAGGCCCCAACACAAGAGAAATCACTTCTGCTATATTTTTTGTAGCACAACTCATATCATGCGTTATGGTGTGCTGTAGTGCAGGTACACTGCATATATGCCTTGGGTGCCATTTAAAATGTATAGCAGTAACGGGAATTAATATTCGCACAACTCCGGAGGTAGCTCTATTTCATCTGTTGCCCACTGATATTCCCAAGAAATCAGTTAACTTAATTCTTTATATTTTGTTAGCAGCACGAATTACAATAGCTAGAAGTTGGAAACAGTCATCTATTCCGCTAGGCTGGGTCAAACAAAAACTTAATTGGATCATGATAAATGTTAAACTTCCGAGTATCGTTAACAATACCTCTAAATTTGAGGTCACATGGGAACCATGGATTAGGTATATCTCTATCACTTAATGGGAATGTGGCTGACCCTCTCTTTCCTCTCTTCTCTTCTCCTTCTCTTCTTTTTTTTTTCCCTTCTGTTATGTTCTTGTTTATTTGGCTTTTTGTTATTAAACTGCCCATGTTACCGACCAATGGAACATTTGCTTCCACATGGGGGCTGTATTTTCTTTGCTTACAATATTCTTGATTGATATTTACTACATGCTTATATACTTATGAACCTGTTTATTTGCCTCTACACACCCTGTAGGTGGGCTAAGTCTTTATGTTCTTGTTTTTGTATATCTCTTTTTTCAATAAAAATATTGAAATATAAAATGTATAGCAATGCACATACACAGGTTGAAGTGGATTGCAGTAAAGCTCACAGTACTGCAGCATGCCATGTTTAAACAGGTCCTTACAGGGGAGTCAGGGGAGTATGAAGGCTGCCATTGCTAAACAATTCCTGTCAAATATTAGTATCCTAGCCATCTTGCTGATCTAATGGTTTCAGCAGTTTCTGGGTCATTTGACATTTTCAAATGAATAGCACCATGTTTGACTTCCTTCTATGCTCCAGTTGTCCCTCAATCATCATTGGAAACTGCCATTTAGCAGCGACAGCGTGCAATTCATGGTGAAGCTCAGCTCATCCATGCAATCCACCTCTTGTGATTACAAAGCCTGACTGGGAAACACTTCCTCTGTGCCCTGATGCTTTCAAAGACATAGGTAGCATGATGGGGGGTGAGCAACACTATGAGTTGCATGGTGTCAATGGCCAGCAAATTCCAATGCTGGTTACTGAACAACCGAAGCATGGACAGAAGTAAAACATGGTGTTATTCATTTATAAAGGTACATGTGTTATATGGCTATTTCATGTTCATACAGCAATTAAAGGGTGAGAGTCCACTTTAATGTAAACCTTTCCTGGCAGAAACACAGAGGCTGACCTCCCACTGCCTTAACCAGTTCCACGCTGCAATATAGCAGAAATACTTATACAGGGCGGCATGGGTGTGCAAAATCACCTATATATACATGATTTTGCAGCTCTGGGTAGGGGGCGCGCACGCGCACTACCCGTGCCACCATCTGGGGCCTCGGCTGTCAGTCACTGGGTCCCGGTGATCGCCGAGTAACTCTGCAGGGGGAGAAACCTGTATGTAAACAATACAGATCTCTCCCCTGTCAGATCCTGCACACTGTTTTGTATGACTTTGCACACACAGCCCCCATAGTGAAACAGCACACAGTTAACCCTTTGATCGCCCCAGATGTTAACCACTTCCTGCCCAGTGCCATTAGTACAGTGTCAGTGCTTTTTATTGGCACTGATCACTGTATTGGTGTCACCGGGGATGTCAGTGACACCAAGTCAGTTCCCCCCAGGGTCAGAATGCCTGCCGCAGTCCCGCTATAAGTCGCTGATCACCGCCATTATTAGTAAAAAAAAAAAATTCCAGTATCTATACCGCCATTTGTAGTTTGTAAATGCTATAACTTTCACATAAATCAATTAATTTACATGTATTGGGATTTTTTTTTTAAGCAAAGATATGTAGCGGAATACATTTTGGCCTAAATTTATGACGAAATTTGATTTTAAATTTTTTGTTACTGGACATGTTTAATAGCAAGAAGTCCAAAATATAGTTTTTTTCTCAAAATTGTCAGTCTTTTTTTATTTATACCACCGAAAGAAAGCTCTATTTGTGGAAAAAAAAGAATGTAAATTTAATTTGGGTGCAGCGTTGCATGACCGCTCAATTGTCAGTTAAAGTAACTCAGCACCATGCTGCAAAAAATCACTTGGTCAGGAAGGGGGGTAAATTTTCTGGAGGGTAAGTGGTTGACCAATCGCTGACTTGGAAGTATGCAAACCAGGAAAGTACAAGAAATAGTAGAACTTCTGCGCTGCATATACACTATGAACTTGTTCTAGGTTAGTAACTCAAGCCAGAGGGTCACCATGACAGACAAGAAACTTGCATTTACAGACAAGTAAGACACACTGGCTGCCCCCAAGTTTCTCTGAGAAATGGTTTCCTATAAAATTATGTTCTTCATTTTTCTATAATAGTTTTTTTGGAAAAATCATTTTTAGCATTATAGGAAAGAACGGGCCAGTCTCTGTAAGCATACATCTACAGTAAGTAAGAGGGCCACTGAACCTTATAGTAATTACAGATCACTGGCTAGACAAAGCCATTTACAATCATTTATGTAAGGGGGCCATTGAACATTACATTATATAGTTATTACAGATCACTGGCTAGACGAAGGCACTTACAATCTGATTGGGCAATGTTGGTAGGCCCTTCTACAACCCTGGGTAATAGTCCCTGTCCGATCCCGCCTACATGAACTATGATTGGCCAAAATGGACTTTCAGTTGGTCACTGTTCTTTCCCCAGAGACAAGTCCTCACCTATATCGCCCTCCACCTCTTCTCATAGGTGCTAAAATGCATGTTCACCCAATGCATGTTCGTAGAAAGATTATTCTTTGGCTGCATTGTGCATTGATGACCACACCACATGTTAATGTAGCCCAGGGGCGGACCGACAACTCATGGGGCCCCCGGGCAATAGGGGATCATGGGGCCCCTGTGTCCTTGCCCAAACTCAAAAAAGCCTATGAAAAAGGTACCAGTGGCATCTCATGGGGCCCCCTACTGACCCCGGGCCCTTGGGCAGTGCCCGAGTTTACAAATGGTCAGTCCGCCCCTGATGTAGCCTTTCTCAAATTTTTTACCCCAGAGAAACAGGCACCTCTAAGCAGCTTCAGTCTTCCTGAATTTACTACAGCGCTAACCTAGGCTACGTCTGTGTGATATCCTCTATTTACTGTGCTGGAATGAATGTTGATGGGTGTCAACACATCCATATCCCATGAAGCTTCTTTTCTGACCCCCTTATAGGTCTGTGTATATTAGCCCAAAAAGTGTTTTTATAGTGATCACACCACATATGTCTCTGAACTTTTTATTGGTCCTGGGGAGGGTATTAGGACTTATTCACTGCATGCGTTGTTATTTATAAAACAATGCGTGTTATTTTTATAAAACTTCAGAATGCATGAAAAAGAAAAAACAGTTTTCACTACTACTTGTTCACATCAATAGTTCCCACAAGAGCCCACATGTTGCATTTTTCTAGATGTGTTGGCCTGCATCCTTTCACTCAAACTAGTCGAAGTAGAATTTTCAAACACATCTCAAGTGCAAGAGCTCTTACTAAAGGCAAATACACCGTGCAATTATTGTGTAGGAGTTTAAATACTCCACAGGTGATGCTATAGCAGCATAATGCGCTGAGCAGAATATTGACGTCCATTTGAACCTTTATTGCTCCAATGCAGTCAGGCTGAGTAAATAGTAGAATATACTGGATGTAGGTCCTTTTGTTTATTATGCTGTATTCATTCTGCAGCCCTGTTATCGAGCTGCCCTGAGCTGGCAGCATGCTTGAGGTCCAGACCGCTGCTGTCACACAAGGTATAGCTGTCCGGATCTTCATCAGTTCAACGCAGCCTGTCCAATCAAGAATGAGGCTCAGGAAGTGTGACTGCTGTTGATTGAAGCACAGTGCAGAAGGCATGTTGGATCACTGGAGATCCACATCAATGCTCTCTCTATGACAGCTTGGTATTGGACTGCAGTATTATTACATCATAAAAAATCAATAGACATAAGCATAGCTATAAACGAGAGCCGCACTCCAGTCTCTGCTTTTCGGGTTGTTTGATTTTGAACAAACACAAAGTTGCTACAACTATGATGTCTCCACCCGTAGACCACCATCTCCTTAACGCGTTTCACCAAAAAATGGCTTGATGACAAGGAGACAGTTGAGGAGTTAAGGAGACAGCTGCAGCTACTTTGTGGATCTTTCTCTAATAATGAGCGAAGACAGGCTTTCTTGAGTCAGCACCCTGTCAGCCCTTAGACAAGATGAAGGAGCGGTGCTGTGGGTCTCAGTTGTTCAGACCTAAGCATATGGTACTTTTTTAGTCAGCAGGACTGCTTTACAGTAATAAATTATAAGGGATCAGCTGGGTTTTTAGAGAGAATTTTATTTTTTTTCCTCTGCATGCTTGCTCTAGGCCCGTAACAGTCAGACAGCTATTATTGTCAGAAGGGAAATTTAGCAAAGGCAGCTGCTGGGTTTCTCCCATTACAGGTTTCCACCATTAAGAGGAAACTCCAGGAAAGTAAAACCAGTGATCATAAGTTGGGGGTTGGGCTGTAATGGGAATGCACAAAGGGACCTTGTGGAACACTTGGTCTCTCTGTGCATTCCCATATTTATGGGGATATACTGCTACGTTTTTATTTGTCTTTAAACTCTAAATAAAGATTAAACATATATGGGGATATATATATTTATATATTTATGTATACATTTATGATAGGTTAAATAATGGATAATATTAGAACTTTGCTAAAAAAACACACTTTTATTTATTTATTTTTAAATTATATAAAGTAAATGGTGCACTTTTAGGCTTCATGCACATGGGTGTATTTGTGCATAAAAATGCTGTATATTTTGTTGCTCAGGAAGTCCTGGTGCTGCATACCGCCACTCATTGACATAAATGGGTGACAGCAGCTGTACACAGTTTCTCCCCCTCATGTTTAAAGTGGCACATGCGTTCAGATATAATGCCCTGAAACGCAGATAGCATTTATTCAGGGACTTATGTCTGTGCATACACACCACTTTACGCAAGTGGCAGCGCATAACTGAGTACAGCCACCAGCAGCAGCAGGGTATCCTGGACCCCAAACTATGCAGCTTGTTTAAACTGTGTGGGTCAATGTGCCCATGTATATGACATTAACTGTGTTTTAAAGAATATACACATCCTAACTGTCCACACTTTTTTTTGCATGTGCTAGTTTTCAGAATATTCAATATTATTCCATAATATTAAGTGCATAGTTAGTCTGGCTGAAAAAAGACAAATGACAATCCAGTTCAACCATAGTGAATGAGTTTAAATTTTACCATGGACAAGCTCTTGCGCATGTTACTGATGTATGAGCATCAGGCATTCCTGTCAGAAAGTTCTTGCATAAAAAACATGAGGATAGACCATATATTGCACATGCCTAAAAGTTTTTCTAGCTCATTTTTTTATATCAAGGGGTTGTAGCATACACATGTATTTGTGTGCAAATGTGTGTAAAATACTGACAGCACTACAGATTTTTGTATTTTTGTTTAATTTAGATCAGCAACAAAAATGAAAAGAAAACACCAGAATGCCTAAAAACATGAAGTTTTTAGGTACCCATGTGCAAGAACCCTAAAAAGCAGTCTACTTATTTTGGAATTTCCCAACCCAATGAAAGCCGCATGTATGTACTGTTTGAATGGGAGCCACAATTCAAAGATGTTGGTAAGAAAACATAGTACAAGACCCCTCGTACTCACTTTTTTGTTTCCATATCCGTTTCTTGCTGTAGGACCAATTTAGAGCGTCCTTTTCGAGCGTCACCGAAACCTCAGCTCCTTGTAGTTGCATTAAGCACATGACATTTTCTCTCTCCATATTCATTTAGAATAAACCCAAGGACTGAATAATTTTTGCAGCAGGTGTAAAAGACAGGACATGAATTTGCGATCTATAAATATTCTAATTGGTTTTTAGCTACTGTCTGCGTTCCTATAAGCCATGGCTTTGATGGCAGTGCCGGTGTCTCAGAGCCCAGCTCTGTGTCTACTGTCCTTGCCGGCTTCAGAATAAAGTGTCACTGATCTCTACGTCTTCCCAGTGCTGCCCAACAGGTTCTGCCTCCTGAGCCTCCTCCTCCTCCAGCCTTGAGGAGTGAAGGACAAACATTATGTGCATGACGTGCACTGGGGACACTCAGCTCTCTTTTGTTTTCCCCAAACAAGGGCAGCATGTTGGGAGATAATTCAATGTGTACAGTGATGTCATGGTGGAAACAGAGACTGTGGTGTTGTCCATGGTTGGAATTAGGAAAAGAAGGTTATACTGACAAGAGCTGTACATGACTAATGAAGGCCATAGACAGTTCATTTATTGGTCGATTTTTCGTCCAAAAGAATAATCGGACGATTTTTGCACTGTAAGTGGGGCAATGGCATTGGCCGATTTTCGCGGTTCCTCCTCATTTCGTTTATCGGTCATGCTGGAAAATTTGTGAAAAACGGACGATTTTCGCAATCATTGGTGACAACATCGGTTTACAGAATGAACGATGTTTCATTTTTCGGACAACAAAATCGGCCGATAAACGAACCGTCTATGGCCTGTATTACTGGAAACTGTCCACCACCATCATAGTCGCTCTACAGGCTGTTTAAGTAAGATTGCATTTTTACCGCTTCCCAAACACCTATCAATGCCATGCAAAACAAAAAATGGGCAGCGGAAGGAGGTGTTCACATTGCAATTTTAGCGTTGCCTCGCATTGTGGCGAGGCAAAAATAGTGCTGCCTGTGGTCTCCAGTCACACTGGATGTGAATTGGCATGCAATTTACAGATCGTTTGTCAAGTCGCACCCTATTGTCCGCAATTAGAGCAGTCATATCGGTGCAGTTCCTACTTGGTCGGAGCCGCACTGATTTCTAAAGTAGTACATGCGCTACTTTTGGTGCGATTTGCATAGACATCTGTTTCAGATGTCTTGCAAACCGCACCTGAAATCGTCCGGTCACCCAACTTTACTGTGACTTCACTATAAGCCGCACGATTTCAAAGGCGGGTTTGATGTGACCGGGGTGGTAGAGTTTGGCAGGTGCTGACACTTTGCAACTGACACTTTTATCTATTGAAATGCATCACAAGCATGCTGTAAACGCACTATAAACACATCTACGACGTTCAGCCTGGGTTCACATATGTGCGGTGCGGTATATCGCATGCGATTCACACAGGAACTGAACCACATTCCTGTGCAAATCACATGTGATTTGTGTGCTGTGCGATTGGAGCCATACATTTTATATGGTTCTATTTGCACGGCACCCGCACCAAAAACGCGCAGGACCCTTTTTTGGGTCCGCAATAGAATCGGATCGCATAGGTATTCACACCTATGTGAACTAATTCCTCACATCGCACCGCGTTTTGCAGACCACTTTCGGGGTGTTGTTAACTTACCATACACACCCGCAGCGGTTTGCATGAACAGGGTGCGATTCTGATGCGGTGCAGAATTCGCACTGAAAACGTTGCAAATTCCGCACCGCATCAGTGTGAACCAGGGCTTACAGTGCATTTTAGGTGCAGATGAACAGAACCATAATTTCCCATTTTAGCCTTGTAAAAAATGTTAAAAAATCTCACAAGGCATTTGAAGAGTGTTGTTTGATGCAACATGGATGCCTGATCAACACATTCAAAACGCTCATTGACGCTTTATGTGCATTGATAGACTTTAAGGCTACTTTAGAATTCAACGCCTGTATCAAAGAGACCTCACCTGACTGTGAGACTATAAAAATAACATTAGACAGTAAATAAAAAAAAATAATAATATATATATATATATATATATATATACCTAGATTTTAAGCTGTAACGAGTAGTGCCCTCTGTTTCCTCTCGTACCAAATTGTATTGTAACCAGGGGTGGACTGACCATTCGTAAACTCGGGCACTGCCCGAGGGCCCGGGGTCAGTAGGAGGCCCCATGAGATGCCCCTGGTACCTTTTTTCATAGGCTTTTTTGAGTTTGGGCAAGGACACAGGGGCCCCATGATCCCCTATTGCCCGGGGGCCCCATGAGTTGTCAGTCCGCCCCTGATTGTAACTGTAATGTTTACCTTCATTTTGCACAGCACTGCGCAAACTGTTGGAGCTATATAAATCCTGTAGAATATATAGATATAAAAACACATGCACAGTATATCTTATATATATATATATATATATATATATATATATTAGAAGAACTGGGGGGGGGGGGGACTAAAAAAAGTGGACCCTCCAGCATCCAAGATGGATGCCAGCACATGAAGATGCACAAGCTCTGAAGAAAGTCCAGTTCGGGTGGTATGAGGAAGATGAGACTGGATATTATCAAGATGGTGACCTTATTATTGGAGGAGTGTTAACAATATCTGCACATGTTGCACCAAAGGTGGAAAACAATACCCTAATCCTTTTTACTATTGGGCGATACACCTATTACAGGGGTAAAATCCTTTGGGAGGAGGAGGATCTGTTGCTGCATCCATAAAGGAGGGACCCACTTTTCTGTGACCGGACCAGCTTTATTTTCTTCTGGATTGAGGATCCATGAGCTTTGGATACATACTGCGTTTATATGTCTTCTTTCTGGTGAGTGCGTTTTTCAGCCACTTCCTCATGGATCACCAACATTGAATTCCCACTTGTCACTTGACACGTTTTCATGAACTGGACTTGCAGTGGACTCATATTTGTTTTATGATTACTACCCTCAGCGCTGCACTATTTTTTATGTTAGACAATAGGCGCTGTTCCTTTAGCCTAAGTTCACACTTGTGCGGGTCAGGAACGTTTGCAAAATCACGCATGTTCCCGACCCGCAGGAAAAACACGCTGCTCTTCAGCAGATGCATGGAGTTGCCATTAATTCTTAGGAAATGCGGCTCGTTATGAGTGCCAATTTGCATGGTGCTGTGGCGCAATTTAAAATAAAAACAGCCAGGAATTTTTTTGCCCACGTTTCTTCCAGAAACGCATTTGCCCACGTTTCTTCCACAAACGCATTGCACATATCTGTGAAGCTAGACTTAGTCCAGGTTGGCAACAGAAAGCAGGATCCTGGTTGCTAAAGGAAACATCTCTTAGTCATACTCCATTTTTTGGCAAATTAGTTCCAGTTTATAAATACATAATAATAGTAATAGTCTTTGGATTTATTTTGGGTTACAGCTTGAAGGCTTCACCCAGTGGAGCCCCGATAGATAAAAAAAACTAATCAGCTTTGTAAAATGTTCAATAATATTTTTTCATACCTGTAGGCCATTTGGGTCCCCTCAGAAGCTGGGCCTGAAAACTCCCATATAGCAAACCCCATATCCTGTCTTGTTCCCAGGATGTGAAAACCGTTGGTTTACGTGATGCTGGGAGTGAGTGTCAAACGGTTTTCACATACTAGCAACAAGACAGGATATGGGGGTTGCTAAGTGGGAGTTTTCAGGCCAGGCTTCTGAGGGGACCCAAATGGCCTACAAGTATGACAATAACATTACTGAACATTTTACAAAGCTGATCAGTTTTTTCATTATCTACCTAGTCCCTTTGATTGCATATACTATTTTCTGGAAAAGTTACATAGTCTGGTTGAACAAAGACAAAAGTCCATCCAGTTCAACCATAAAAAAAGAAAAAAAAAAGTTATAATCCTATACCCACAGTTGACAGAGGAAAGCATAAAAACCCAGCAAAGCATGATCCAATTTGCTCCTGCTGGGGAGAAAAATGGCTTCCTGATCCTGCAATAAGTCGCTGATCGCCGCCATTACTAGTAAAAATAATAATAAAAATTTAAAAAAATTCCAGTATATATACCGCCATTTGTAAATCCTATAAATTTCACGTAAGCCAATTAATTTACACGTATTGGGAGTTTTTTTTAGTAAAGGCATGTAGCAGAATACATTTTGGCCTAAATTTATGACGAACTTTCATTTTTACATTTTTTTACTGGACATGTTTAATAGCAAAAAGTCAAAAATAATGTTTTTTTCTCAAAATTATAGCACAAAAAAACCCAAATACACAGGCGATCAAATACCACTGAAAGAAAGCTCAATTTGTGGGAGAAAAAAATGACATAAATTTCATTTGGATTCAGCGTTGCATGACCACGCAATTGTCAGTTAAAATAACGCAGCGCCATAACCCAAAAAATGGCCTGGTCAGGAAGGGGGGTAAATCCTCTGGAGGGCAAGTGGTTAAAAGCCCCTACAAGTCATCAGTTTAGAGTTAACTGTGAATAATCAGTCTAGAATTATTTCTCTTGCCTCAGTGTGTGTGGCAAAATATGTAACATGTAGCACAATCATCATTTTCACACGTAGGTGTCCCCAATGTGCACATTTACATTTGTTTGTTTGTGTATGTGGGGGGTGGCAGGGTCAATCATGTTTTTTTGGGGGGATTTTAGGAGCTTGGGTGTAACTTTCATTTTACACTTGTTTTTTTCAAAATGTTTTTCTAAACTTATTTTGTATTGCATAGGAGATAAAAATTCCTCTTTGTGATGCATTTTAGTGACAAGTTTTATTTAATGAGTCATCAGGGGTCTAAAAGACCCCCAATGTCTCACTTGTCTTCCAATTAAATGAATTTTATTATTATTATTATTATTATTATACAGTATTTATAAAGCGCCAATAGTTCGCTCAGCGCTGTACATTACAAAGGGGGACAGAACATGTGACAGAACAATAACAATACAATGCAAAACATGAGGGGATCGAGGGCCCTGCTCTTTCGAGCATACAATCTAGGAGGGAGGGGATGGTGGCACAGGAGGAGATAGCTGTGGGGGATGGAGTGGTAGGAAGAGTGGAGGAGGTCGGCAAGTTAGCAGGGGGTGGGGTAGGCTTCCCTGAAGAGATGGGTTTTCAGGGTGTGCCTAAAGGAGAGGAGAGTAGCTGATAATCTGATGGGTTGGGGCAGGGAGTTCCAGAGGATGGGTGACACCCTCGAGAAGTCCTGGAGGCGGGCATGGGAGGAGGAGACCAGGGAACTAGAGTGAAGGAGGTCTTGTGAGGAGCGGAGTGTGCGTGCTGGGCGGTACTTGGATATTAGGTCAGTGATGTAGTTCGGGGCAGTATGGTGGACAGCTTTGTATGTCAGTGTTCGGATTTTGAATTTGATCCGTTGCGCAATCGGAAGCCAGTGGAGGGATTGGCAGAGGAGGGTGGCGGAAACGGAGCTGTTGGAAAGGTGAATGAGTCTGGCAACCGTATTCAGGATCGACTGAAGAGGGGATAGCCTGCGGCGAGGAAGGCCAGTAAGGAGGGAGTTGTAGTAATCGAGTCGTGATATGATGAGGGAGTGGATGAGCTGTTTAGTGGTTTCTGGGGTTAGGAACGTGTGGATTTTGGCGATGTTGCAGAGGTGGAGTCTGCATGAGTTTGTAAGTGATTGGACTTGGGGCTGGAAGGTGGAGTCTGCATGAGTTTGTTAGTGATTGGACTTGGGGCTGGAAGGATAGGTTGGAGTCCAGAATGACACCAAGTACTCTGGCCTGCGGGGCAGGTTTGATGGTGGTGTTGTTGGACATGATGGAGAAGTCAATGGGGGGTGGGGTCCGGGCTGGGGGGAAGACAAGAAACTCGGTTTTGGAGAGGTTCAGTTTAAGGAAGTAGAGCGACATCCAGTCTGATATGTCGCTCAGTAGGTGTGTGAATGGAATGCATATCAAATTCCATTAGAGTCTTCCCCAGCTAGTATGAAAGTGATACCAGGGCCAGGAAGTGACGTGATACCAGGGCCAGGAAGTGACGTGATACCAGGGCCAGGAAGTGACGTGATACCAGGGCCAGGAAGTGACGTTTTACATGTCGCTTCCATATCAGTAACAGGAAAGGGAGATCAGCTAAAGGATGTTCACTGTTCAACCTGTCCTCTACCCAGTGACACCTGCCATACCAGTCCTAGGTCCACCAATGGGTGCATAGAGCCCAGGAAACATGGCAGGGTCAAGTGGGGGGAGGACCAGGAGTTCCTGGGGTGTGTGGAAGCGACCTAGATCACTTCCATATGATGGCTGACAGTCGGTTTGTCAGATTTACACACACTCTCGGCAGCTGCAGCCACTTGGAGTGTGTGCAAGCCAGCACCATCTAGTATTTTTACATTGGAGGCAGTAAAAGGTTGAAGTACATGTAAACTTTACATGACTGACATTTAGTTTGCTAAATCACTGTGTGTCATAAACAACTGCCATTTTTTTCAATGAAATACTTGTTTTCAACATTTTTTCTTCTTTTGCTGCATCTTGGTGCTGCAGATCTCCTGCAGCCTGTTTGCAGGCACTTCATGTCTTTATGAACTGCAGTAGTGGCTACAGGACATTTTTCAGGGCAGGCTTCCTGATAGTGACAACAGTGGACTATGCCTTTGTAATGTTTAACTGCTTCCCATCCACCATATAAGGAAATGACGGGACGGGCTGTGGCTCTCTTGTTTTGGAAGGATGTCATATGACGTCCACCCACTCCCACTGCGTATGCGCGCTCCTGGGGGCGCGCGGCGATCGGTAATGCACTGTGCCCCTGGGACTCAGAGGATCGCCGATCACAGCAAAGAGCCGATGACACAGGATCTATCATGTCATCAGCTGTGTCCAATCACAGCTGATCGCATGTAAACAAGCAAGTCAGTGCCGCCTAACAGTTCCAATCAGTGCTGCCTATCAGTGCCAGTCAGTGCCACCTATCAATGCCGCCTATCAGTGCCCATCAGTGCCACCTATCAGTGCCATATATGAGTGCTGCCTTTCAGTGCCCATCAGTGATGCCTGTCAATGGCCACCTACCAGTGACTCCTTATCAGTGCGCCTATCAGTGTACATCAGTGTCGCCTATCAGTGCCCATCACTACAGCCTCATTAGCGCACATCAGTGAAAGAGAAAAATTACTTATTTACAAAAATTTTTAACAGAAACTAAGCATAAACATTTATTTTTCAAAATGTTTAGTCTTTTTTTAGCATAAAATAAAAAAAAAGTGGTGATCAAAAGAAAGCTCTACTGTATCTGTCTAAAAAAAAAAGCTAAAAATTTAACTTGGGTACAGTGTTGCATGCCCGCGCTATTGTCATTCAAAGTGAGACAGCGCTGAAAATTGGCCTGGGCAGGAAGGGGGTAAAAGTGCCCGGTAGGCAAGTGGTTTAAGAAGCGTCCACTTGTAGTCTCTATCAGAAGACCGTGTAAGAGGGTGACAATTCAGGAGATCAAACGGGAGACAGGGACGGAGCACTATCACTCTGTAACAGGAAGTGTCTGAACAAGGACCAGTATGGCAGGATCATCAGATATTATTTTAATGAAATCTCCAGATTTAAAAGTGTTGAAAGTTCATTTTAAATTGCAATACAACATCTAAAACCAATTTTTTGTCATTTTGAATAGAATGGGGAAGATGGGGAAGGGGTTAAAATTGCTGTCTTATTTTTTTTTGCTATCTGTGTTTCACTAAGGAGATTTCTCATCATTTCCTGTCCTGTACATCCAAGACTGTTCTGTAGCAATGCAAGCCATAGTTGTTCAATTCCCCCGTCAACACAGTCAATTTTGAGGGAAATTTTAGTTGGATCAAATTAAACAAAATAGCTAAAACACATATGGCAGCATCTAAAATATGCGTAATTCAAAAAAAATGTATACAAAATTTAGAAAAAAAGGATGCATGTGTGACCATTATAGGGCTGACCACGGAAAAAGGATAGTTGTTTAGTCACCTAATGTTGGTCATACATTCATAAATACAATCATTTACTGAAACCTTTGGATATCCTAATTAACTATAGTATTTATCATTTACTTTTCACTACTGTTTCAATTGCTTTCAGTTTTATGGAGTGAAAAGGTGAGGCAGTTGGATTGAATAGAAATTTCCAATTTTTTTTTACCCAGTTCTGTGGTGTATGGGGCAAATGTTTGATTCTCATACTTTTTCATTTTTGTTTTTTTTTCAGTAAATATTTTTACATTGTTGATGATTAAACCATCTGATGCGTGGTGCTCAAATGGCCTCCTGTATATAAGGCCCCTTTCACATTGGGCGGACCCGTCAGCAGGATTCACTTGCCCAGCAAGGGATCTGCCCGCTAATCACCACTGAGCAAGCGGATGACAGATTCATGTCTGCTCCGTTTATGCAGAGCGGACACAGACACAACCCGCTGTCCTTTATGGGCTGTCGGATGGAAATAGACTGCTTGTCCGTTTCCATCCATCTGTCATACAATCCGATCTGGCAGACAAATGGGGAAGGGATCCCCATCTGTCTGTCTTTAAAACCCGGTCACATCAAGCCCGACTTTGAAATCGTGCGACTTACAGTGAAGTCACAAAAATTCAACGTCGGATGATGCGATTTTAAGGTGCGATTTGCAAGACATCTGATACAGATGTCTATGCAAATCACACCAAAAGTAGTGCATGTACTACTTTAGAAATCGGTGCCGCTCCAACCGATATGACCACTGTAATAGGGTGCAACTTGGAATGCGATTTGCAAGTCGCATGGCATGCAAATCGCATGCCAAGTTGCACCCAGTGCGACCGGGGTCTTAGCGGATAGGATGGGATTAGATACAGGTGGGTGTAAACAGACACATGTTCATTTACACTTGTTAGTCCATAGACAGCAATGGAGCGTCAGAGCGGGTCTGCTTGAAAATTGGACAGACAGACCCAATCGGTTCTCTGGTGTGAAAGGAACCTTAGCAATATCTGTATACAAATGTATATATATATGTACATTGTTTTCTTTTTTTCTTAGCTATTTGAAGAGCAACGATTTTTCAGAAATTTTTATTTTTATTATTTTCTATATATTCCCTGAAGAAGAGGCCAGCGTGCCTGGAAATCTTGCACTACATTCTTATTATTTAGGCTTCATTCACACGAGGCAAATGCATACCCCATGCAGGAGTGTGTTTTACTGGCACAGGGATGCACCAGTGTTGTGTGCATCCCTGTGCTGACAGTCCCGTTGTTGTCTATTGGGTAACAGGCTGCACGGGACAGAGCTGCTATGTCCTAATATGACATTCATTGGGTACGGGTCCCTAAATTCATCCTAATAGATGTCAAACTGGGACACAAGTTGTGTCCCAATAGACAACAGTGAGATTTCCGGCACAGCTATGCACGCTACACCGTTGCATCCCTGTGCCGGTAAAACACGCTCCTGCACAGGGTATGCATGTAATAGCCCCATCTGAACCCATCTGAACAAGGCCTTAACTAATAAAGGATATCCTAAATCCTTTATAATGGTACAACACCCCACTGCTACTATTATTTTTCATAACACAATAATTTTTCATTTGAATGTAAGATGTCTACTGCACATCTACAGTCTTTCATAAGCAGATGCACAACAAGCCTCAAGCTCAGCATTTCAGCTCCCTTATCTCCTCCTCCCATGCTCATCTCCAAGACTTCTCCAGGGCGTCACCCATCCTCTGGAACTCCCTACCCCAATCTATCAGACTATCACCTACTCTACTTGCCTTTAGGCGATCACTGAAAACCTTTCTCTTCAGGGAAGCCTATCCCCCCCTCTGCTAATTCTGGAATCCTCTACTCTTCCAACCACTCCATCCCCCACAGTGACTACCTACTGTACCATTCACCCCTCCCTGCTAGATTGTAACCTCCAAGGAGCAGGGCCCTCCTATCCCTCTTGTATTGAACTGTATTGTTACTGTATTGTCTCCCACTATAATGTAAAGTGCTGAGCAAACCGTTGGCGCTATATAAATCCTGTATAATAATAATAATAATTTAGAAATGGCGCTAAGTATCTCACTTACATGACAAACACCACCACCACAACACTTACCATATTTCACCTATGGAGGATCTGGGTCCCATTGGTTGGACAAAGAAACGCGTTTTCCATGTGTATGAGAAACATCTCTGTTTTTTAGTTAGAGGAATCTGGATTCTCTGTAAGCTTTAATGAAGCAAAACTTTATTTATTTTATAAAGCTACACTATTTATTTATTTCAGGTACTTATATAGCGCCGTCAATTTACACAGCGATTTACATATATATTGTACATTCACATCAGTCCCTAACCCTCAAAGGGCATACAATCTAAGGTACACTATCTGTCATGTTTTAGTGCTGCCTGTGTCCCCATTGGCAATAGTCACTGAGAAAAAATAGGAAAATTCTAAATTTTAAAGCTGTCCCCAGAAGTCTTCTAGTAGGACCACCTGTTTTGGAATGTCCTTCACTTTTACAGCTCTTCTATTTTTGTTGTGTCTCTGGGACAGGCAGTAAAGCGACATTTTCCCAATGGAATGCAGACAGAAAAGGAATGCCAGGCAGGTGTTTGAACCCTTCCTTACTCTATCCAAAACTAAAAATAAAGTTCTGGCTTTACATACACCTTAATTTGAAAACGTTCACTGCTATGTTCTGGAAACCTAAAAAAGTTCTCTAAGAAATGTATCTGCGTAATTTAAGAGAGGATGGTGTTAATTGTACATCTATCTTGCGAGTGGCCTTCAAGAAGTTAGCAGCTTCAAAATGGTAAATAAATCCACAACTTTTGGTGAGCTGTCTACCAGGACATAACATCACAATCTATCACACATCCTACAGACCAATTTTTATAAAATGATTAAAAATGTATTGACAACTTAGTAAAACATTTTTCCACTAATGTACCAACAGTCAGTTCAAGCTAGTTATGTACAGTCTCACAGCAGCAAAGAGAATCATGGCCCATGCATGAAAAATCCACGCCATCCCTTTTGTGACGGTCAAGCACTGGGTTTCCCAAGTTATATTTAAAAAAAAAAATGACAGTCCGCCAAAACGATAAGTTACCCAAGTTTCACAAAATATGGGAACCATAGATTGAGTCCTACATGCCACCTTCTTTTGACCCGGAGTTGCTGCTTCTGTAGGAATATGGAGATATGAGGCCCCTGAGTGCTGGAGTCATTTGTTCAGCATCCCTTCTTTCCTTCCTCCTTACCCTCCTTTCCTCTGCGTCCACATATTTTCTTTCTCCTTCTCTCCTAAATCCCAAACCCCACTTCCCTTCTCCCATTTCACCCCCACACTTTTTTGTTCTCATTCCTTTACAATGGAGTGAGGGGTGGTCCTGTACATCATTGGAGGTGTGGTGCCATGTACCTTTCCTTTTTTTTATAGTCTTGGTTCTTCAACACAGCACCATTCCTTGAATGATACTACTTTAAACCTTGCTTCTCTTGAATCTTGAACCCTTTGATCTTCCCCTGAACTTCCTACTAAGCCATGCCTTTGCACTTCCTGTTTGCCAGATTATTGTGCTCTCTCCAGCCAATATCTTGCTCTTGTCAATCCTGCTGCCATCTATATCTTCGCTGTCACTCATTACCGACCTTTGGATGTTTCCTCGACTACACTTCTGGTTGATCCAAACCTGCAACCTCTTGCTACCAACCTTTGGTTTGCATACTGACTATGCTTTTGCTTATCCCTACCTGCTATATCTGCTACTCGACCCCAGCTTGCTTACCTCCTGATAGGGCAATCCTGAAGACCGTAACCTGGATCTAACATGCAGCAAAACCCATCTCCACCATCAGCAGCTCTGGTGAATGATGGGTAGACTCCACACCTCAGAAGTCACCCACCAGGGCGACCTGGTTCTGTACTTATCCAGCTGGTTGGTGGGTGCCTCTGTACTGCTATAGCGACCAGCCTCTGAGCCTGACTCCAGACCATGGCATTCCGATTTAAGGATCCATAGACATATTGTTTTACAAATATTTTCAACACACATGTTTAGATTTGCGTGATCCTTGCTTGCAAGATATGGCAAGATTTGTCTTGTTGAGAATGTCCAAAGGATTTGGCTTTCTTGACGCATTTTGCAGGATATAAATCACTTCCTCAGGAGGGGGAACAACAGATCTGCAGACATTCAAAAATGTGAAATGTGTATAGGAAACAGGATCCCTTGGACATTCTCAACAGGACAAATCTTGACATACCTTGCAGTTAAGGATTGCTCAAATCTAATAACATATGTGTGTTTTAAATGCTTGTAAAATTATATGCCTAGGGATCCTTAAATAGGAGGAAGTTATATAACTCTAACTGGATTTTTTAATGTTGTGGAAAATGTTTTAATACGTTGTCATGTAGTCCTTGGGCACATAGAAAATCAATTTTCAAAAAAGTATTGAGTATAGTGATTCAAAATATAGGCCCTCCCTGGCACACTTCTGGTCCGTGAGCACTTCTCTGCAGTGTGGTGTGTAGTAGAGAAATGGCTATAGGCTTCCAAAGGGCCAACTACTATCTCAACCAGCATGCTGCGGAGTGGTGCCCAGTGTAACTCTTAAAGGATTGAGAGCAAACTGATGGGATATGAATTTTGAAGTAGCCGTTCTTTAAGGCAGCCACAGAGGAAAGTGTTACATACACAACAAAGATTCATGATGCTCCTCTTAATATATAATAGATAACGGCTTCCCCACCGCCCTACAGTAAAAGTACTGCTACAGAGCGGCAGGGCTGTAGTAAATCACGTATACATACTGTATGTGATTTGCATGTCCGGGTAGTGAACGCACGTGTGCGCGCCACCCTACCCACGCCGCCATTGGCGGTTAGGCATGATAATCACCCGGTTCCGGCTGGAGATTCACCGCCATGCTTTCGCCATGCAAAGCTGACAGGAGAGAGACCTTTGTGTAAACAACACAGGTCTCTCCCCTGTCAGCATGGACATGCTGTTTTGTATTTCTCTGCACAGAATGCCTCCCTAGTAAAAGAGCACACAGCACACATAATAAAACACACACACCACACTGTTAAGCCTTTGATCGCCCAAAAGTTAACCCCTTCCTGCCCTGTATCATTAGTACAGTGTCAGTGCTTTTTATTAGCACTGATCACTGTATTAGTGTCACTGGGGATGTCAGTGGCAATTAGTCAGTTCCCACCCAGTGTCAGAATGCCCGCCGCAGTCTCACTATAAGTTGTTGATCGCCGCCATTACTAGTATGAAAAAATAAAAATTCCAGTATATATACCGCCATTTGTAGATGCTATAACTTTCACGTAAACCAATTAATTTACATGTATTTGGATTTTTTTTAGCAAAGACATGTAGCAGAATAGATTTTGGCCTAAATTTATGACAAAATTTGATTTGTAAAATGTTTTTATTGGACATGTTTAATAGCAAAATGTCAAAAATATTTTTTTTTTCAAAATTGTCAGTCTTTTTTTGTTTATAGCGCAAAAAATAAAAAATGCACTGGTGATCAAATACCACCGACAGAAAGCTCTGTTTGTGGGAAAAAAAGAACATAAATTTCATTTGAGTGTTGTGTTGCATGACCGCACAATTGTCAATTAAAGTAACGAAGCGCCATATTACAAAAAATGGCCTGGTCAGGTAGGGGGGTAAATCCTTTGGAAGGCAAGTGGCTAATCAAGGGTGTCAAGATAAAAAAAGTAGATAATAAAAGAACGGCTTGGGTTAAAAAGGTGGTTGAACATCTGAGAGTTATAGTGTGTTTGAAACCTGTGTGCTTCCCCTGTATGCTGTGTATTGAATTTCCATGTGCTAACTTCTGACTCTATTCACATACTGTTAAAGTAAATTCTTAGCTGACATCAGCATTTTCTGCTATTGTCCCGGAGCAGCTGAGAAGTGTGAACAGGACATTCATTGTTCAGCTTTGTGTAGATCTCTATACTGCCAGGTCAATGGTGACGTCAATGTGACACCTGGATAGGAAAAAAACAGAAAGAATTGTCAAAGGTATTTTCTTAGCCATTTTTTTGTTCTTTTTGACTATCACTCCTTGTGACTGCTTTTGCTTTATTGATCACAAACGACACCATAATATGATTAAGCTTTTATTTAGAGTACAACTAAACGTAATCAATAAAATCTAATAAAATTGAACATGTTCATGTAATTTTAGGTTTCTTGTGCACAGTACTGATGTATGAACATCGGATTTTTCTTGCAGAAAGTTCCTGTGTACAAATTATTATTATTATACAGGATTTATATAGCGCCAACAGTTTGCACAGCGCTTTACTAAATGAAGGTAGACATTACAGTTACAATACAATTTGGAAGAGGAAACAGAGGGCCCTTACAATCCAGGAAAATGCAAGGATGGGCTGTATAATACATGTGTGTATGTGCGTATTCAGCACATAAATCACATATTCATGTGTGCAAACAGTACTGTACATACGTGTAAAAGTTCTTCTGTCTGTTTTTCTTTGGGAAGAGGGTGTGATGTACAGACGTATATGCAATTTTTTTTTTACTGATCTATACGCAGCACAAGTTTACACACCAGTGTGCGCAGGTCCATTATAAACTATGGGCTGCATTTAGATCGGTAGAGATAAACTGAATGCCTACAAATGTGGCATTTTTGGCATCTGTATGAAAGAGCCCTTAAAAGTTGTCTTCAATCTTTTCAAACATGCAGATTTTCTTAGAAGAATACCTGGCGATCCTGCCATGAAGGTCATTGCTCAGACACTTCCTGTTATGGGGTTATTTATGCTCCTGAATTGTCACCCTATCACATGCACCCTTAGTTGCGACTTCAGGTAGCTCTTCCAACACACATTAAGCAGGCATCACTATTATCACTATTAGGAAACCAGTCCAGAGCAATGATATGCAGCTGAAGCTGGAGTGAGTGCATGTAGACAAGAAGTGTACGTAAAAGCCTGCAGGAGATCAGTAGCACTCTACAGCAAAATTATTATTTATGGCTATTATTAGACACTGCCAAAACAAACTAAATATCATCCAGTTAGGGCTTGCATCTACTTCAAAGAGTTTTCTGGAAGGGTTTTCTGTTAGGAGACTGCATGCCTATCTTATTTATTTGTTTCTATTTTACTAAAGGCAACTCTTCGTTATGATCTTGTGGGAACAAGATACAAACCACTGCAAGGACCCTGATGACCACTCAGACATAGTACACTGACTGGCCACTTTATTAGGTATACCTTGCTAGTGCCAAGAAAACCTCACCCACACTATTACACCACCACCACCAGCCTGACCCATTGATACAAGGCAGGATGGATCCTTGCTTTCATGTTGTTTACGCCAAATTCTGACCCTACCATCTGAATGTAGCAGCAACCAGTCTGCCCATTCTCCTCTGATATCAATAAGGCATTTTCGTCCACACAACTGCCGCTCACTGGATATTTTCTCTTTTTCAGACCATTCTTTGTAAACCCCATAGATGGTTGTGTATGAAAATCCCAGTAGATCAGCAGTTTTTGAAATACTCAGACCAGCCGGTCTGGCAATAACAACCATGCCATATTCAAAGTCACTTAAATCCCCTTTATCATCAGTTATGTCAGTTGACAATTAAACTTGACCATAGACGATTCGTTTTTTTATGTTCAGTCATTGGGCTTCACAGATTCCTCAATCAACAAATGGGGTGGGTGGAGGAATCCCCCTGTTGGGACATTGTTTTTTGACAGCTGGACCTGGTGCTGTGAGAATATACTGATCAGCAACTGCAACCACTGATCAACACGCTTTCCAACATGTCTGTTCAACAAAAGTTGCTTAAATGATCAACTTCTGTTGAACTGGGACGGCCACTCAGAAGGTACGTTGCTGAACTGGCTGAATTTCAATCAATCTATAGACAGCTTAAAATTATGACGGAGACATGGCCACAACATGAAACTCAAAGCATGTGTTCATCTGACCTTTACGCTGAGTTTTACATGGTCACTTGTATCCAGATTCAGCAAGCTCCTCTCATATGCTTTTTGGTGTAAAGGCAAACTCTTGTCCCACAATCCTTAACTCTGCAACCTGACTCCCATACCTACTGAGGGAATGGACATGTATTCCTTTTAGATCAGTTTATTAGAATGTATTAATTTAATAATGTTGATTATTATGGCTACTATTATTACTAATATGATATTTTCTTTCTGCATTGTCTTACAATTGTACAATCAGATTGTATAATGTATGGCCCAAGTTACACACATACCATTTCACAAATTTTTTAGACCTCTAATCCCATTAGGTTTATTTTATTACCGAGAATGTATAATTTTAACAGTAGTGATTATGATTAGTATTGTTGGTAATACTATCATTATTATTATTTTAAATGTATTTATTTATTTTAAATTTTTCTATTTGTTTTATTCGTTTTATGATTGTACAATGAGATTGTAAAATGTATGGTTCAATTTATACACATACCAGTTTAAGGTTAACATATCACCCACAATGTATAATTTTTTTTTTCTATTATTTTTTCTATTAATTAATTTCATCTTACAAAAACCAACATAATATATTAAACTACATATACATTTTCTAATACATATTTTCCGGAAAGAAGAAAAAAGCAACTGAATGCCTGTGCTCCTGCACTGGACAGTGGACTCCACAATGTCAATATCCCCACCTGAGTAGGAAAGGCATGCAAGCCTTGCTGCCCTCAATAGACCAGGGAAATCCAAAGAGAACTGTATATAGGAAATAAAAAGAGGGCGCACGGGCCTAGTGCATTACCTTTAAAAATGAGATTTATTTATAAAAAGTAAAATTCTCACAAGTCTGGCTACTCTGAGGAAGAGGTACAACCTCGAAACGCATCAGCTATCTAGAGGTCTACAGTACCCCACCAGACCACCTTCAGGGGTTTTGGACCACATTGCATCCCTTGTGACATGCTTTCCATTTGATTTTATTTCTCTTGTGAGTATTTAACTTTTTATCAATAAATCTAATTTTTAAAGGTAATGCACTAGGCCCGTGCACCCTCTTTTTGTTTCCTATATACAATACATATTTTCCCCCTAACCACATACGCCCCCCCTCCTGCCCCCGTATTAACCCACCCATTTTCTATTCCAATTTTTCTTTTTCCGATTTCTTCCTGATCTTCCTGTTCCTTGTTACTCTCTCCGACTTCCTTCTCCGAATCTCTCTTCTCCCAGCTATCTTTTCTGTACATTTTACAAAATTTTTCTTTCTTCTCTTCATTCAAGGTTTCTACCAGCTCTACATATCTCTTTGAAATTTTAAACTCTTTCCAACTTTCCAATGTTTTTTTAAATTTCTACATTTTTCCTCTACAATATGATATAGTTCCCCCATCCTATATAAGTAATCCACCAAATACATCCAATCTTTTGTTCTTGGTATTTCTTGGACCTGCCAGAATTTAGGTATCAAACCTTTTGCTGCAATTATTAGGTAGAATATCATCATGTTCTTATATTGTTTCACTGAGAACTCAGTATAGTAGAATTAACAAACCAACGGGTCCCTTGGAATACTCATCGCCTTGATCTCCTGTATTTGATATATTATTTCCTACCAAAACTCCCGTATCTTGGGGCAGTCCCATCATATATGCACCATTGTTCCCTTTATCCCACACCCCCTCCAACATACAGGTGAATTCTCTAACTATTGCTTATGTGCCACATTGGGTGTAATATACCACCTTGCCAAACATTTATAATTCATTTCTACCACCTTCATATCAATAGCCCCATGTGCTAATCTAAATATATTCTTTTTTTGCTGCTCATTCATTGATGTTCCAAGCGCCATTTCCCACTTCTCCAAGAACGGTAGAGAAGTAGATCCCAATATTGCAGTAAGAATCTTATAAATACGAGATGTTTTCGTATTGTACCTATACTAAACATTTGTTCAAATGGATTGAAATCCTCAACCGTTCTTAGTGGCTGTGGGAGAGATGCAACAAAGTGTCTCAATTGAAGATATCGCCATTCATGAATCAATAAAAAATAATTCCTTTTTATCTTTTAATTCCTGAAAGGAGCATATTTCCCTTTTTTATTATATCTTTTGTGCGTTTCCATCTCTTATCCTCTTACCAGAAACAATCTCTTTCCCAGGTGGGAAATAATTTGTTCCCATCAGTGGTATTAATGGGGAATTATACTCCCATCCCATTTGATTATAAATTAAATCCCATATTCTAATTACATTCCGTGTAACAGTGCTTGTGTTTTCAGAAAATATACGATACTGTTGTGGAAGCCATATTTTCCTTTCTAACTGTGACTCAGCGTATTTTCTATTTTTACCCAACTTTTCCCCCCGTGTATTATATACCCAATCAAAAAATCGTGATATTAATGCAGAATAATATTATCTTAAAATCCGTCACATTTAAGCCCCCTTTTTCTTTATCTCTTCACAAGACTTCATATTTTATTCTCTGTTTTTTGTTTACCCATATATACATAAGTATCAATCTTTTTATGATCTTAAAATATATTCCCGGTAAGCGTATTGGTAACATATGAAATTTATATAGGATTTTTGGGACTATCAACATCTATACCATATTTATTCATCCTATCAAGGACAGTGATCCTATAGAGATTCTCTTCAATTCATCTTTTATCTCATTTATCAATGGAATGTAGTTTGCCTGATATAAATTCTTAAGGGACTGGGTTAATTTTATTCCTAAATACTTTAATGCTTTTTCCCTCCATGTGATGGAAAATTCTGTAAAGCCTTTTTTTTCTGTTATCGGGACATTAATATTTCGAATCTCTGATTTTGAAAGATTCATTTTTAAATTTGATAAATCTCCGTACTATTTTAATATTCTTATTAAATTGGGTAAAGTCAACCTAGGATTTACAACTTAAAATAACATATCATCTGCATATGCTGCCACTTTTATGTTCCATGTCTCCTATCTGTATCCCTTTTATATCAACACTGTTTTGTACTGTCGCAAGAAGCGGCTCTAAAGATAAAACAAATAACAAGGGCAAAAGCGGACACCCCAGTCTTGTTTTATTATGCATTTTAGAAAACTGTAATAATGAGCCGTTCACCTTCACAGCTGCTGAAGACTGGCTACACAGTTTTCCTATCCACTTTCTAATTTTGGGTTCTATTCCCAGTACCTCCAATGTATCTATCATAAATCCCCAGTCCACCCTGTCGAAGGATTTCTCCGCATCTGTCGACAGAGCTAGTATGGGAGACTTCTCTCTCTTACTTTTTTGCAAGAGGAGTAATGATCTTATCCCATTATCCCACCCTTCTCTCCCTGGAATGAACCCCATTTGATCTAAGTGTATCCGTTCCGGCATTAGATCTTTCATCCTAGTTGCTAATACCTTTGCGTATAATTTCGTATCACTATTCTATAGACATATGGGTTTATAATTAGCACATTGGGACCGATCTTTCCCCTCCTTAGGTATAATTTTAATACATGCCTGTAATGACTCCTCCCTCATTTCTATCCCTTCTCCTAATGCATTCATATGTAAGCACATTTTTGGTACTAAATGTTCTCTGAATTTATTATAATATCTCACTTTATAACCATCTGGTCCAGGACACCTCCCTGCTCTGTACTCTTCAATGCTGCTTGAATTTATTCCTACATTATTGTTTTTTCTAAAGCTACCAAGCTTTCTTTTCCCATTCTCGGTAATCTCGCTTCCTGTAAATATATCTGCCTTTTTCTAGTTCTTTCTTCCTCCTCCTCTTTTAGGTTTTTTGGTTTTACATCATATAACCTGCTATAGTATTTATGGAATGCATTAGTGGTTGAATACGCCATTTCACCGATGTTATCTTTAGTTTTCTCAATAAAGTTCTTTGATTTCTTATTTCTTAGCATTCTCATTAAATATTTTCCTGGTCTATTCCCCCACTGATATCTTTCATTTGCCATCATATTAAACGTTCTCCTCGTTTCTTGTTCCATTACCTAATTTTGCTCTCTTTTTTGGATTAATTTCTGTTGTATGTATTTACTATTTTCTTTTAATGCTATTTGTTCCAGTTCATATAATTCCCCTATTACATCTATTTTCTTCCATCATTCTTTCTTTTATTCCTCTCCTATAGCAATCGATATTCCCCTTAAATATACGTTGTGCGCCTCCCATACCATAGTGACAGATATTCCTTCAGTCTCATTTAACCTGAAATATTGTTCTATTTCTTTTTTTATTCTAATTTCTGTCTCTTGATCCTGTAGGAGCGTCTCATTTAATTTCCATATGTTTGTCTTATTTTGTTCTCTGCAACTTCATTGTGACAGGAGCATGGTCTGATATTAATATGACTTCTATATCCACCTTAAACAGAGACTCCAGGGGGTTTATTTACTAAAGCTGGAGAGTCCAAAATCAGACTCACTTCTGCATAGAAACCAATCAGCTTCCAGGTTTCATTGCCAAAGCTTCATTGAACAAGCTGAGGTTAGAAGCTGATTGGTTTCTATGCAGAAGGGAGTCTGATTTTGGACTCTCCAGCTTTAGTAAATAAACCCCCAAGAGTCTGTGTTCAATCATTATACAGTGAGGAACAGAAGTATTTGAACACCCTGCGATTTTGCAAGTTCTCCCACTTAGAAATCATGGAGGGGTCCGAAATTCACATTGTAGGTGCATTCCCACTCTGAGAGACGGAATTAAAAAAAAAATTAAGGAAATCACATTGTATGATTTTTAAAGAATTTATTTGTCTTGCACTGCTGAACATAAGTATTTGAACACCTAAGAAACAGCAAGAATTCTGGCTCTCAAAGACCTGTTACTGTACCATTAAAAAGTCCACCTCTACTCCACTCATTAATCTAACTTAGTAGCACCTATCTGAGCTCTTTAAAGACACCTGTCCACCCCACAGTCAGTCAGACGCCAACTACTACCATGGGCAAGACCAAAGAGCTGTCAAAAGACACCAGAGACAAAATTGTGGACCTCCACAAGGCTGGAAAGGGCTACGGGGCAATTTACAAGCAGCTTGGTGAAAATAGATCAACTGTTGGAGCAATTGTTAGAAAATGGAAGAGGCTAAAGACGACTGTTGGTCTCCCTCAGACTGGGGCTCCATGCAAAATCTCACCTCGTGGGGTATCACTGATAATAAGAAAGTTGAGGAATCAGCCCAGAACTACAAGGGAGGAGCTGGTCAACGACATGAAGAGAGCTGGGACCACAGTTTCAAAGGTCACTGTCGGTAGAACACTACGCCGTCATGGTTTCAAATCATGCATTGCACGGAAGGTTCCCCTGCTCAAGTCATCACATGTCCAGGCCCGTCGGAAGTTTGCCAATGACCATCTGGATGATCCAGAGGAGGCATGGGAGAAAGTCATGTGGTCAGATGAGACCAAAGTAGAACTTTTTGGTCTAAACTTCACTCGTCGTGTTTGGAGGAAAAAGAAGGATGAGTTGCATCCCAAGAACACCATCCCTACTATGAAGCATGGGGGTGGTAACATCATGCTTTGGGGGTGCTTTTCTGCGAAGGGGACAGGACAACTGCACTGTATTAAGGAGAGGATGAATGGGGCCATTTATTGTGAGATTTTGAGCAACAACCTCCTTCCCTCAGTCAGAGCATTGAAGATGGGTCGTGGCTGGGTCTTCCAACATGACAATGACCCGAAGCACACAGCCAGGATAACCAAGGAGTGGCTCCGTAAGAAGCATATCAAGGTTCTGGAGTGGCCTAGCCAGTCTCCAGACCTAAATCCAATAGAACATCTTTGGAGGGAGCTGAAACTCTGTGTTGCTCAGCGACAGCCCCGAAACCTGACAGATCTAGAGGAATTCTGTGTGGAGGAGTGGGCCAAAATCCTTGTTGCAGTGTGTGCAAACCTGGTCAAGAACTACAGGAAACGTTTGACCTCTGGAATTGCAAACAAAGGCTTCTGTACCAAATATTAACACTGATTTTCTCAGGTGTTCAAATACTTATGTTCAGCAGTGCAAGACAAATAAATTCTTTAAAAATCATACAATGTGATTTCCTGAATTTTCTTTTTAAATCCTGTCTCTCAGAGTGGGAATGCACCTACAATGTGAATTTCAGACCCCTCCATGATTTCTAAGTGGGAGAACTTGCAAAATTGCAGAGTGTTCAAATACTTCTGTTTCTCACTGTATAATCCAATCTAGAATACATACCATGTGCAGGGGAATAAAACATATAGTCTATTTCTCTTGTATTTTAATTCTCCAGGAAAACATAAGTTGACACTGATATAAAATTTCTTGAATGGATTTTAGATGTTTACCTACTTCCCTCTGCACATATGACGATGTATCCATTCAAGGATTCATGCAAAAACTAAAATCACCTGTCACAATTAGTTTACCCTTCTTAAAATCCAAAAGTTTTCTTAACATGTTCTCCAGATAAGCCATTGGATTTTTGTTAAAACAATAAATGTTTGCTAATGTACATTCCAATTCCTGTACTTTCCCTCTCAGGATGGATAATATTTAGAATATAATTTAACAGTTGTATTTAGAGATATATATGTCTCTTGTAAGAATACTACTTCAATGGAACGTTGATGTAATTCTTTGAGAATCCTATGTCTCTAAACCGGAGTATTCAATCCTTTTACATTGTAGGTCATGAAATTAACCACTTACATTCCTTGTATATTATCTTTTTTTCTTTCCCTTTTTCTTTTCTATTTCTCTCCCTTCTCCCCTCCTTCTTTCCCTTTTCTTCTTTTCCTCTCCCTCCCTCCTCTTCTCCTTCTAGATTCACCCTGAAAGATGTACAGATATCTGTAATCTGGAACAGGAAACTATCACCACAATAATTCATAGTTCCCATCCTTCCTATCCCCCCTCCCTCCTCCCCATCCCATCCCCTCCCACCCACCTCTCTTAAAACCCCTTGGCCCTTTTCTTGCCTTTAGAATCGTTTGTGATCCTATTCCCACTGTCGACTCTATTATTAAGTTGAAACTCTGACCACAAATGCCTGTCCGAACCCCTACCCCTAATCCTTGGGTCACGAGTCCAGGTACATGTTGACCTCCTGTCTACCGCCTAGATTCTATAGTTCTCAACCTATTTAGGGGAAGACAAAAAAGAAAAAAACAAGCTAATCTTCCTCTACTCTACCTCCTTTTTTCATCTTTGCTTACTCAATACTTTACTAAATTCACCTGCATTCCTCTCTCACTTCCCCATATGTCCTTATCCTCCTCATACGAAGAGAACCGAAGAACATTATCAGAATGCAGAGAGAAATGAAAAAAGAAAAATTTAATAAGAAATAAATTAAGTTTCTCTCAAATTCAAAAATTTCCCTTCCGCTCCTCCCCTACACCTCTCATCTTATCTCTGTTGCATCCTCTTTTTATTATTATTATTATACAGTATTTATATAGCGCCACAGTTCGCTCAGCGCTGTGGGACTAATTTTTAGGGACTAATTGCCATCTCTCTCTTTCTATCTCCACATTTTCCTTAACCCCTTCTGACTATCCTGGAATGTCCATTGTCTGTAACTCTAATCTTTTATAAAAGTCCCGTAGTTCTTCTGGGAACCTCAATCTAGCCGAGCGTCCATCTTTCCATCCAATTAAACATACTGGAAACCCCCAGCTATATTCATCTGCTCCAATAATGGTTTCAGGGATCTTCTTCTAGCCAATGTTTCTGATGCTATATCTCTGAAGATTTGTAAATTTGTTTCTTCATATTTTATTAGTGGTATCCCTCTTATCATCTTCCAAATGTTTGCCTTTTCTTCATAGTAATGGAATTGCACGAGCACATCTCTAGGGGTTTCAATTGCCACTCCATGCAGTTGTCAACTCTATGTACTCTGTTGATTTTCAGTTGATCTATTTCCGATCTGTCCATCATTAGATTAAACATTTTCCTCATTACCTCCATAAGACCTTCTCCTTGGGGTACCTCAGGGAAACCTCGAATCCTCAGGTTATTCCTCCTATCTTTGTTCTCTTGATTGTCACTTTCCTTTGCTCCTGTCACGTTTCTTCCAATTGCCTTTCCAGATTAGTTATTACTTGGGCATGTTTATCCAGTTTCTCCTCAGTTTCTTCTACCCTTCATAATACCTGCCCCAGGTCTTTATGTATTACCACCATCTCATTCTTTATGGAGTGTTCTAATTTCGCAAACATTTCTGCTATTTCCGTTTTTGTAGGCATCTGTGAGCTATTTCCTTGTTCTTCAATATTTTCAATATCCAGTTCATTTTCCATGTTTAAACTTTCTTGGCTCAGATTAGAAACTCCCAGTGGCAATCTTGATTGAGCCCCAGTATTATTTCCTGTCACCTGTCTTCCACTTACTACATCTTATCTCTCTGGGGTTTGACCCTCTGGACTTTTCTCCTGTGGGGGCATATATTTTTTTATTGTGCTTATATTTGTTTGGGGTGTTTTAGTCCCTCCCCTTTTACAGATGTATTCTTCATATCGTTGATGTGATACTTTTAATTCCACTGCAGGTACTCCTCTATCTTTTTATCTGAGGTATAATAACACTAATATGCAATAATGTTCCCCTCCTGTTTCCTCCCTCTGGACACTTTCATCATCTTTTCTTCTTATCTCTCATGGACCCAATAATTGACCCCTCTTATAGCTTCTTTTTCTTTTTAATGGTGCTTATCACCGACCACCTCCACCCCCTAGGTCAATATTTATATAAACTGGATTGGACTCACTGCTACCCATGGGCCTCACGCACCATCTCCTCTCAGCCTTGCCCAGCTTTACCGCTCCACCAACTGGAGCTATCCGGGGTGTTAGGCGCTGCACAGGCTCTCTGTCCTCCTCTCCAGAGTGGTCCAGATTGAGGGGCTCACCTTCTGTGGGATCCAAGAGTTCCTAACAAGTCAGGTTCCCCCTGTGTTGGATCATGTCCTCTCCTGCCTGGCCAGCGTCTCCCAGAGCTCCTCTGCGGTGAACACGCGATCTCTCCCAGCATTCACCACTCCACTCTCCTCCAGGATCTGCCTCTTCTCCACTCTCTCCTCTGCCTGATGACCGGCTCCCTCTCTTCACCAGTGCCCACTCCACAACACCACGCCAGGCTGGGGGTATACTCAGGAAAGTTAGGGTAGATATTCCCCAGATATCTTAAATTCTCCTACTCATTCTTCTAGGCCAGGGGTGGGCAACTGTGGCCCTCCAGCTATTGTAGAACTACAAGTCCCATGAGGCATTGCAAAACTGACAGTTACAAGCATGACTCCCAAAGGCAGAGGCATGATGGGACTTGTAGTTCACCAACAGCTGCAGGGCCACAGTTGCCCACCCCTGTTCTAGGCAGTTCTCAGGAGCTCCTAAGTCAAGTACCCTGACGGCGCCATGTTCAGGCCCCTCCTTATTCACATTTTCCACAATGTATCATTTTAATAATAGCTACTATTAATATTATTATCAATATATTTTTTTCTCAGCTCCCATACTCTCATTTTTGTTCAGCACTCATGTTCTCATTTTTGTGTAATTATTTTGACACTCTCATTACTATTGACTGTTTAGTTTTAATTATGTATTGATATCAGGCTGATATGAAAGTATTCTTGTGTTCTTTTTAGCCCTGATGAAGGGGGCACTTAGACCCATGAAACATGTTGGCTACTTTTTGAATTGTACCCCTGACCTTTAATGGAATAAATTTATATCTGGACCTTTTAGCAGTGGTGTGGCTCCTAAATTTCAACACTTTTTACATCCCATACAAATTAAGCAGGCCATATGAAATGAAAGGTAGATGCACAAAATAA
Organism: Staurois parvus; assembly: GCF_062004578.1. NCBI lineage: Eukaryota > Metazoa > Chordata > Amphibia > Anura > Ranidae > Staurois > Staurois parvus. The sequence continues at coordinate 2,154,197 of NW_028318404.1, read as the reverse complement.
AAGCACTGTTGGAAAATCTTCACCATAGATAAGCTCTGGTTTTCAATGTCTCTTTCTCACTATGCACATTAAAGTTCTGCTAAACTCAAAAAGTGACAATCTGCTGTGTTATAGGGAACATTTAGAAATATTTATCTAAACACTACCCACAAAAATTGAGCTATTTCTATTTGAAATGCAATTTAATGCAGTGGAATAATGCATCATACTCCAGGAAGTGGATATATCCCGCATAAGAATGAGCTAAGGATTGGGCCAAACTGAATTTGACTCAATCCCGCAGGAAACTGTCACATTATAACAAGCAACCAGTCCAATCAGCTTCAGCCATGAATTCCCCATATCTCAGCTGCATATATCAAAGGAGTGGGGATGCTAGTGACATAATTGATCTATAATGGTCACATTGGTCATGTGTCCATATTACGCCAATGATATCATTGGCATCACTACCCATTTGTTAGGTGCAGTTTCAGAGCAGGGAATTCCATATTAGGCTGGTGACCTGCTATCACGTGTGTCAGTTTCCCACCAGTTTGACCCATCCCTTAGCTCATCCCTAATCACAACCAGACACCAAAGTGTAAAACTTTTTTATTTATATAGTTAGTCAGGTTGAAAAAAGACACAAGTCTGTCTAGTTCAACCAATAAAAGGGGGAATAAAATGATACACACAATCCTACAAACACAATCCTTTACCCACAGCTGATCCAGAGGAAGACAAAAAAAAAATAAAGCATGATATAATTTGCTCCAGCTGGGGAAAAAAATCCTTCCTGATTCCCCAAGAGACAGTCGGATATTCCCAGGATCAACTTTGCATATAAATATCAGTATTCCTTTATATTTTGTGCATTTAGGAAAGAATCCAGGCCTTTTTAAAACAATCTGAGATGGCCAGAAGAAACTCTTAAGGGAGTCTATTTCACATTTTCACAGCTCTTATTGTGAAGAAGCCTTTCCGGATTTGGAGGTTATCTCTTTTCCTCCAGACATAAAGAGTGCCACCTTGTCCTTTGTGATGACCTTAAAGTGAATAACTCTACACCAAGTTCACTATATGGACCACCTATATACTGTATTTATACATGGTGATCATATCCCCCTTAATCTCCTTTTCTCAAGAGAGGATACATTCCATTCAGCTAATCTTTCCTCATAGCTGAGCTCCTCCATGCCTCTTATAAGTTTTGTTGCCCTTCTCTGCACTTTTTCCAGTTCTCCAATCTTCTTTTTGCAAACTGGTGCCCAAAACTGAACTGCATATTGCAGATGAGGTCTTACTAAGGATTTGTACAGGGGAAAATGATAATTCTCTCTCTGGAGTCTATACCTCTCCTAATACAAGAAAGGATTTTGCTTGCTCTGGAAACCGGAGCTTGGCATTGCATGAAATTATGAGGCCTATGAACTATAAGCACACCCAGATCCTTCTCCATCAAGTAGTTTGGGATATAATGTATCATAAGAACCCCCACTATAGGTCCTGGTGACCATAGTCTTCTCTAGAGAAAGTGTTGAGAAATTCAAGATTTTTGAAATATTCATTAACAGGGGGTAAAGGAAGATCTCCTAATGGTGACAGCTGTTCTGGTGATAAATGTGTAAAAAGGGATATCCCTTCTTGAGCAAGATATCCTCTTACTTCTTGATTCATCACAGGGGCAGAAAGTTAAAATAAATTTCCCCTAAAATATGCAAACAGGAAATTTTTTTTTAAAAAAATTGCAATCACATACTCTTGTAGTGCTCACCAAGTAATAAGCATCTGAGTTTAACGGACCCTCCTACAGGTCCCTGTCTAGAAGTAAACTGTCCCACATCTGCCCCACAGCACTCACCTACACATGTATGGTGACCGATACCGGACTTTCACGTTGTCAGTCTTTATTTGATAAGAATTTATTTGCACAAGCTTGAAAGGGGAGAGGATTAGGGCATGTAATACCCAAAAGAAAATCTAGTTGCAAACTCCAGACTCTACTCACTATCAGTATAGAACAGGACCTTTATGCTGAGAACAGCACTTTAGAGTGATCTAGGATGTAGGGCAGACAATTTAATTCCACCACTTTTTTTTTAACCCGTCACCTGTTATGCAGGGTCATCCTCGACTCACATATTAACCTGCCCGCTGAAACCAACAATGTCATCAAGCGATCTTCTGCCCCACCCACCCCTCACTGTGCATATTGCACACTGTGGAAAGTTCTTGCTGTAACCTGATCAGCCAGCGAGGAGAAAGGGGGGGGTCACTTCTTCGTCTGAGTGGTTGTTTGGAAGACGTACGTCCTCGCTATGCCATTGGCTGCTGACACCTTACTGACTCCTGTGAGCCTGCTGTGATGTAGACAGTCATTGGGACCTGGGGTTTGCCCTGAAGACACCAGCCCCTGCGGGATGCCGCCTGTTGACCTTTTAATACATGGATTCTACCTTTGCAGGTATGTGGGGGCAGCACATATTTGAGTTAGGATTAGGGATGTAGGGACAAGAACTGTTTTATTACACTGTGGACTTTGTTATGCGTGGAGTCTTTTCTTAAGTAAAGAGATTAAACTTTGCCTTCTGCTGATTTGAAGTAATTTAAAGGTGTGCAATGCAAGTAACTGGCACAGTTCTACAGCTTTGGGTCACTAGCATATTGAGGTATGAAGAAACATCACTTAATAGTCATCCTGGTGCAATACAGCAAGTGGTTGCCATTAGTAACAAAAGTCTACAGTCAGTTAATGTAGCCTGATGGTACCTGAACTAGCAGCAAGGGAGATGTTGTCCTCACTCCTTTCCCCAACACTCTGTTTCCCATAGCAAACTCACACCACAGGAGACCCTCATCCTGTACAGAGGTACATAAGTTCAAGAGTTAAGTCAAGTGCACATATGGAGCCTGTGCTAGGTGCACACAGGGCCCCATTCCGTTTCTGGGAACAGTAGTGGAAAACGCTGGACAGGTGGATGTGGATAAGGCTCAGTGTGTCCCTCCTAATTGCAAGTCTACAGTGAGAGTGTACATTGTCACAGGGTCTTGAATGTTAACTGGAGAACAGTGATGGTTCAGGTTTACACAGTGTACATTCATCTCAAACGATAGAGGTCCACCTTACAGTTGAGTATTCCCCCACGGCGACCTCAGCCTTGTCCCAGGGCAATGGTACAGGTAAAGGTATCCCACGTGTAATGTAGAGTGGTCCTGCTACAGCCGCCTAATGTAGCCCAGAAGAACCCACCCTGGGGTAGGCCTCCTGTGTGTCCTACACTTGGCACCCAATGAGGAGGGAAACATGGAGGGAGTGTCACCTGCCTGCCCTACAGGTTGGCCAAGGAGACATTAAATATTCATAATTCAGGTTATTGTATCCTTAACAACAGGCAGAAGCAGACAATAACACTGGGCTTAGGGGAGACCAAATGAACAGAGAACTATAAATTTAGTTAGGCTGATTACAGCCCAGCAGAATTAAATTTAAAGAGTCTGTAAGGGGGGTAGTAATTTGGTGGTTGTTTTCCACGTCCTCCGTGTTTTGCAATTAACTCGTTGGGCACCAAATCTGGCAAACATGAGAGGCCTACTGTAGTATATTGTGAAAATATATTTCTGAGATAGAGGAGTTTTACATTCCATAGAACCTCAACAACAATAATTATACTTATCACTCCTCATCCCTGCGTGATATATGACAACACCTACCCACGGGGGGTTTCTTCTTGGGCTACGCTAGGCACCTGAGACAGGGTCACTTTACTTCACACACACACAGGGTACCTTTACTCAATTGTGCAATTTTCACCAATGATTTTAAAGTGAGCCTCTACTCTTAGAGATGAACGTAGACCATGTACATTTGCACAACAACTGTTCTGCAGTTACCCTGGGGTCCCTGTGTACATCTTCACACTGTAGCTTGCAATTAGGTGGACCATGCAGAACACTGACCACAGCCACCTGTCCAGTGTTTCCCACTACTGGTCCCAGTAGCAGCATGGAACCTCATTGTGCACTCAGAGCAGGCTCCAATGTGCACTTGACTTTAATCTTGAACTTCCTTACCACTGTACAGGATGTGGACCTCAGCAGTGCAGTTCCGCTCCAGTTGCTATGGGAGTCGGACTGCAGTGTAAGGAGTGCTGACAACATCTTCCCTGCAGCTAGAGGCAATTCCACCTATAACAAGTACATGTTTCGACACGCTGCTTGCTAACTGTACCTTCATTGCTCATGGCAACCACACAGAATGACTGGTAACATGCTAACTCTTTATACCCCATGTGCTAGTGACTCAAGCTGTAGACTAAGTGCAAAATTGTGCCGGTTACTTTCATTACACCCCTCTGAGTAACTTCAGACCAGGCAAAAGGCAAAGTTTCCATGCTTTACTCAATAAAGTGTCACACTAAAAAAAGGATCCAAAGCAGACATGGTAGTCCAGTAGAGCTTCAATAAAACAGTCAGCATCCCTAAGTCCCCACTCCTAACTAGGCTATGTGCTGCCCCAGCATACCTGCTGAGATTAAGTCCATGTATGAAGAGGTCCATTAGCGGCAAAGTCCATGCTTTGGCAGAATCCTGCAGTGGGCATTTTCAGGTCTGACTACAGGTCCCAGCAGCTGGAGATTACATCTTGCTGGTTTGCTGCATCTTCTCTTCCACCCAGCAGGCTGTACTAATCTGAGCAAAGCCCTCCCTCTTTTATGCTAGCACAGGGAGAGAGAGGCAGAGCTTAGCAGAAAGCCCACCAAAAACTGGTTAACTCCTTTATTCCTGGCCTGGGCAGCAGCTGTCTCAGTACCCAGCATATCAGCCTGCTTACAAGTCAACCCTGCTTAGGGAAGGGTAGCTATACACTTTTAACCACTTGCCTACCTGGCACTTTTACCCCCTTCCTGCACAGGCCAATTTTCAGCTTTCAGCGCTATCGCACTTTGAATGACAATTGCGCAGTCATGTAACACTCTACCCAAACAAAATTTTTAACATTGTTTTGAGACAGATAGAGCTTTCTTTTGATGGCATTTAATCACCAATGGGGTTTTTCTCTCTATCCATTCAGTCATGTCCGACTCTTGGCGATTGCATGGGCCGTCACTCTCCACTCTTTCCGGTCCTGCACATTTCTTATTAGCTGATACATGCTTAGACCAGTATTCAGCTTTATAGCATCCAACCAGCGTGTTTTCGGCCTTCCTCTTTTTCTCCCCCCACTGACCATACCAGGTAATGTTGCCTTCTCTAAGGAATCACGTTTTTATTTTTTGCTAAACAAACTAAAAAAGACTGAAAATTTTTTGGGAAAAAAGTTTTTTCTTAGTTTCTGTTATAAAATTTTGTAAATAAGTAATTTTTCTCCTTCACTGAGGTTCACTAATGAAGCTACAGTGATGGGCACTGATAGGCAGCACTGATGAGGAGGCACTGATAAGGACCTCTTTTGGGACCTCTCATGGTCCCTTTGTCATCATCTTGGCATAATAAAATAAACATTGGTACATTTTTGAAAAGCAGTGATGCAATATTAAAAAGTAAACTAAAAACGTAAGTAAGGTTTGCTGATGACATATATTACAATTACTGCAGGAAAATGGGTACGAGCAAATGGGCTCATAGCACACTCTCTGAAATGCCCTGCCAAATACTGTGGTCTAAGTTCTGAAAAATAAGGAGAACCCGACTGAGTAGCTAAAAACTACACAAACTTTGTAGCTGGATACAAGGAGAGACTGGAGAGGAAACAGATATACTATGCTGACCTAATGTTTTTCTGATGTGCAAAGCACAAAACCAGGCAAAGAGCTAAATACACAGATGACATACATATATAGGAGTTATTTTACCTGCCAAAGGATTTATTTTTCTCTCCATCCACTTCTGAAATTTACACAGCTCTGCCACACAGCAAAGGACAAGAGACCAGATTTTTCTCTGATGCAGTTCAGTAGCACTTACAGGTCTTGTCCCTCCCCAGCATGTAACTGGACAGTGAGAAGAGAAGCAGCAATCTGATTAGCTGTCCTAGTCACCCAACTCTCTCCTCCTATAAGCATGTCCCTTGTTAGCACATGGGCACGTCATCATAGCTGAATGGCTCTTTGTGCTGCTACTCCATCTCCCAGTCTAAGCTCTACTATACGAAGCACTGCAAGAGGATAATACCAAGTCAAATTCAGGTACACACACTGCTCAAATGTAAAATACATTTAATATTGTGATAATGAATACAGAAATGTCTTAATATGTGTCTGTTCTCTCTGACTGGAGTTCAGCTTTATTATAAATCATAAAGAAGATTGTGTCTAAAGGTCACAACGGCTGAGTGTTGCCACACTTTCCTTTTTGTAATTTTATAAAATTTAATAAAACATAACTTGTGAACAGGGGCGGACTGACAACTCATGGGGCCCCCGGGCAATAGGGGATCATGGGGCCCCTGTGTCCTTGCCCAAACTCAAAAAAGCCTATGAAAAAGGTACCAGGGGCATCTCATAGGGCCCCCTACTGACCCCAGGCCCTCGGGCAGTACCTGAGTTTCCAAATGATCAGTCCGCCCCTGCTTGTGAAAGATCACAACGGCTGAGTTTTGGGTGCAGCTCACCAAGTCTAGTTAGTGGACTAGCACAAAGCAGTGTAAAGGAATGCCATGAAACATTACCTCTGTTAGTACTGTAAATTACGTTCTGATAATGATCAGAGCTACTCAAGTTTCTTCAAGAATTGATTCAACTGTTCATTAATTCCTGGGATACCTAAAAACAAAGTAGCAAAAATTACAATAAATGGCAAACATATCTACAGTATGTATCCATACACTGTATAATGTAATTATGCATTTAGGTCAAGTTATATATTGTGTGTGGGAGCAGATAGCAAGCAATGATTGTAAATGTGAGAAAATCCAAACAGTGCCTCCAATCCAAACAATAAAATTTTTATTTTGCCTACATATAGGCACACATTAAGGGCTCTTGCACATGGTCAGGTGAGCCCATTCAATATAAATTTTGGTGTCTTTTTCCCACAAGCAGAGCCCAGGTACAGCATACAGCCTCCCGCAGCCATGAATGTGTGTGCGGCTGTACTCCAGTATACGCCGATGCTATTGTAAACACAAGTAGGGGCATGCACAAAAAATACAAAACTTTATATTTTTTGCATACGTCCGTATGCTTTAACTGTGTTTCCGATTGCAGAAACGTAATACAGCAGCGCACAGCCATGGGTGTCTATATGTTGCAACTGGGCTTGCCTGGCAGGAAAAGGACATTTATACTGAAGCTGAGGAGGGAAGCTCAGGGCAGGCTTGTAAGCAGGTTGCTTATATTAGCCTAGATAGGTGCTGCCTGAGATGGGAGGGTTAGGGTTAATGTTATTTTCAAGGTTTTCTTTGGCAAGCTTTCCGTGGTCCGACTCACTGGTCCTGTGCCTATAAAGAGGGACAGTGGCCTGGAGACCTGGGGGCAGTTCAGCCATGAAGCGATGAGATATTTGAGTCCTACGCTGTTCCAGTCCAAGGTCCGAATCCGAGGTTTCCTGCCTTCCAAAGTCTTCCAGGATGTAGGGGGACTGCTAGTCCTCCCTGAAGACACCAGCTCCTGGATTCTGCCAACCATGAACTATGCCACAAATGGACTTTACCTATGCAGGTACGCCGGGGCAGCACACAAGCTTTAGATAGGGACTAGGGACGTAGGGAAAGAACCGTATTGCACTTTGATGTTCAGAATTTCTCAGTAAAGCCTTTAAACCTTGCCTTTTGCCTGATCTGAAGTCAGTAAACTAGAGTGTGTAAGTAACCAGCACACATAGTCTATAATCTGGGTCAGAAACACATTGGGGTATGAATACAGCAAGTGGTTATCAGGGGGTAACGGAAGCCATCATCCAGTCAAGAAGCCTGTCATTAGGCATGTACCTGTGACAGGTCGGACATCCTCTTGTAGTGAGGGAGTGTTGTCGGCATATCTCCCCTGGCAGTCCGTCTTCCATAGCAACAAGAGCAGATCAGCGCTCAGAGGTTCCTGCACACTGTGTATGGCAGAAGAAGAGTTAATTGAGTGCACACATGGAGCCTGAAGTAGGTGCATGGCGGGGCTCTATTCCGCTACTGGGAGTGAGGTAGTGAAGAAATGCAGGACAGGTAGAGTGGGTTAGGATCAGAGTGTCCCTCCTAAATGCAACAAGTTACAATTAAGGTGTCCAGTGACACAGGGATAAGAGAGTTACCTGGAGAACAGTTTGGAGGGGCCAGTGAACATGGTAAATAACACAAAGCAAAGGTACCCCATGTGTGAGGCACTGACCCGGCTCAAGGTGCCTAGCATAGGCAAGAAGAACCAACCCTGGGGTAGGCCTTTCGTGTGAGCCACACTTGGCGCTCAATGAGGAGGGGAGCATGCAGGAGGTACCACTGCCTACTACCCCACGCAACTTACTGGCTCCTTTTTCATTTCATACCTACCATGATTGGTACAGAGACGTGAAGCCGGTGCATGCTGCAGAATAATTCAAGTACACATTCCAAGAATGGACACTACCCCTTCTAACTGAAGCCGTCGTCTAGTAACACATCTGGTTAAATACTGAGACTGTATTAAGCAGGGTATACACTGTCACTTTTTTTTGTTCAGTGGAGTAGAAGAAAAAAAAAATCGACAGCTGGTTGCATCAACATTAGCAATGTTGATGTAGTGATCTCTTCATCTGTGTCTTTGCATTCTGAGAGGTGGGAGAGGTGTAGAGAGATGGAGGAAGATGTGAGGCTGGAGGAGAAGGCTGCCAGGAGGCCTAGTAGGATGGGGCCTACCTGCAAGTCTGGAGCTGGAAAGACAGAAAACTCAGAGCTCACTGGCCCCCTGAGCAGGGACCACCTGTGTGGCAGGGATGGAACAGCCCACCTGATAGACCTGGTAGCAGCCACCAACACACAAGTGGAAAAGGAGAGGATCTGAGTGAGTACACCTGCACCTCCTGGGTGGATAGGGGAAGGAGCACTCTGGTGGGAAACCAGATTAGCCCCATACTAGTGACTGTTCACCCCAATTAAAGGAACAGGAGCCAGATCCCCTGCTCAGGAAGAAAGTCTCCAGATTGCTGGGTGAAGAGGAGTTCATCTAGGGTCTGGGGTGGTACAGCTAGGAGATGCTGACTAGCACTCCAACAGCTGGAAAAATTTAAATAGGCAATACAAATAATTGCCAGAGTTCACTTTTAATCAAAATTTTGTAGATTATAATTGTGTAAACTAAAAATGGTCCCATTCACATCAGTACGCTGGAGTCACATCTGCATCACCACAACGTGCATAGACGTACACTGGTGCACTGTGGCTTGTCAGGTAGCCTGAAACATCCAGTATAACATATGACAGGTGAAATTCTTTTCTGTTTAAGGTTTTGCCTCTGATGTCATTCAGGGCTGAATTCTGCTGGTATCATATAACCACTAAAACTTGAATATGCTCTATGCAAACCAGTGGCTAAATTTAGAAGTCTTCTGAAGTCTATAGTATGTTACTGTTGTCCCACTGCTCTAGTTACCGCAGGAAAAAAATTCCATACAGATCATCTACTGCAACCTGGACTTTCCACCTGTAGACGTAAAGATATAGTAATCTCTTGGGGTCCTTTAACACAATCATTGAGTTCATATCATTTCTTTACCAAGTAATTATAGACCTGATAGTTTAACATGTATAGTTGGGAAGATACTGGAGAGTTTAATAAAAGACCACATAGATGAGTTCTTGCTGGAAACAAATATTTTAAGCAACAGACAGCATGGATTCATGAAAGACAGAAGTTGTCAAACAAATCTAATTTCTTTTTATGAGGGGGTGACCAAAACCTTGGACAGAGGGGTGGAGATGGACGTGGTATACTTGGATTTTGCAAAAGCGTTTGACACAATTCCCCACACATGGCTAATGTGTAAGGTAAAGTCTACAGGCTTGGAAAAATCTGTATGTAAATGAATAGAAAACTGGCTAAAAGATCATTTTCAGAGAGTAGTGGTTAATGATTCATACTCTGAATGGTCTAGGGTTGTCAGTGGTGTACCCCAGGGTTCAGTGTTGGGACCCTTACTTTTTAATATATATATAAACTATATATTTTGGGCACCAATTCACAAACAGAACATTGGGGAAATGGAGAAAGTATAGACAAGGGTAACGACACTGATAAGAGGCATGGAGGAGCTCAGCTATGAGGAAAGGCTAGAGGAAATGAATTTATTATTTCTTGAGAAGAGGAGAATAAGGGGAAATATGATCAACATGTATAAATACATCAGTGGTTCATATAGTGAACTCGGTGTAGAGTTCTTCACCTTGAAGTCATCATAGAGGACAAAGGGGCACTCTTTACATCTGGAGGAAAAGAAATGTAATCTCGAAACACGGAAAGGTTTCTTCACAGTGAGAGCTGTGAAAATGTGGAATAGACTCCCTCAAGAGTAGGTTCTGGCCAGCTCAGTGGATTGCTTTAAAAAAGGCCTGGATTTTGTTTTGGATACACAGAATATAACTGGCCACTATTTATAGGTAAAGTTGATCCAGGGAACATCCGATTGCCTCTCGGGGGATCAGTAAGGAATTTGTTCCCCTGCAGGACCAAATTACCTCATGCTTTGCTGGATTTTTGCCTTCCTCTGGATCAACTGTGGGTGTAGGATTGTAACTTTTTTTTTCTTTTTTTTGTGGTTGAACTGGATGGACTTTGTCTTTTTTCAGCCAGACTAACTATGTAAACTATGTAAGCAATCATTCAGTTTTTCTGGCACAACTGAATGAAAGCTCTATGTGAGTCTATGGGCAGGGTGATGTACATGGAACCTGTGTCCATTTACATTCGCTTACCTCTGAGTCTGTCTGGGTCCGAAAAAAAAATGTAAAACAGTCTGCATCCTTTTCTGTTTTTTTTTTTGGAACCTAAAAGTGATGAATTTAAGGTAGTCAGCTGTAAACAGCCCATCCACCTGCGCATAGATCTAACATGGATCCATTAAGGTCTGGATGGAATAACTGAACAGACAATGATGTCCCAGCTGGCTGAAATGAATACAGCCCACGTGAAAGGCACCGTAGCCTTCTGTTTTATAAGTTCTTCCACTTGTGCACTTAAAGTGCTTTGTGTTTTTCATGTGTTGATAAAGTGCAAACACGTTCTAATTTTATTTTCAAGTTTTGAACAGTATACAGCAGTGGTTCTCAACCTTAGCGGGCACAGGGCCCAGAAAAGTCTTCCAAAACCTTCCAATACAAACTTTCGTTATACAAGGGCTATTGTACACAGAATATACACAGAGCTAACCTCCATTTGTAAGAAATAATAAATCAGTTGGTTATCTGATTTTGTTTGTAGCCCTTAGTACTTGGCTTTGCCCATAAACAAATACTGATGCATATACTGTATCCTAAAGCAGTGGTCTCCAAACAGCGGCCCTTTACTTGCCTTTATGCAGCCCTTGGGGTGCTATTCATCCCACTAATAACAACAGCAAGGCATAATTCCTCCCAATGACGCCAACAGTGGGGCATAATTCCTCCTATTGACACCAAGGATGGGGCACTATTCCTTCCACTGACACCAACAATGGAGAACTATTCCTACCACTATTACCAATGATGGGGTATTGCTTCTTCCACTAACACCAATGATAGGGTACTATTCCTCCAACCTATACCAATGATAAGAAACTATTCCTTCTACTAGTACAAATGATAGGGTACTATTCCTTCCACTGATACCAATGATTGGGTACTATTCCTCCCACTAACACCAGTGATGGGGCACTATTCCTTCCAGTAATACCAATGATGAGGCACTATTCCTCCTACTAATACCAATGATTGGTACTTTTCCTCCCACTAATACCAATGATGGGGCACTATTCTTTCCACCAATACCAATGATTGGGTACTATTCCTTCCACTAATACCAATGATGAGGCACTATTCCTCCAACTAATATCAATGGTCGGGTACTGTTCCTCTTACTTATACCAATGATGGGGCACTATTCCTTACACTAATAACAATGATGGGGTTCTGTTCGTTCCGCTGATACCAGTGATAGGGTACTATTTCTTCCACTAATACCAATGATGGAGCACTATTACTTCCACTAATACCAATGTAGCACTACCCCCTTAGGAGTTGCTGATGAATTGGTCCCCCTATAGCCCTGCACAGCCAGGCGTCACACAACTTCACAAAAGCTTATATCCAGAGTCAGAAATCAGTCCTTGAGCTTTGGTTTTGTTGTTTTATTTAGGGGATTTGAACTGGGATAGTGTTAGGGGTATACAGGATGCCCAAGGGTACTGATGAACTGAGGACAACTTCCTGGAACTATTTACAAGCCTTCTCTGCAGCACAGTTTCTGTTGGAGAGCTAGTCAGCGTTTCCTTAGTGTACCACCCCAGACCCTAGATGAACTTCTCCTCACCCAGCAATCTCAGGGTATCCCTGAGCAGAGGATCCGGTGAACAGTCACAGTTGAACAGTCACAAGTAGGGGGCTAATCTGGTTTCCCAACAGAGTGCTCCTTCCCCTATCCACCCAGAGGGCTGTAAGTGTACTAACTCAGATCCTCTTCTGTACTGCTTGTGGGTTGGCTGCTGCTACCAGGCCTATCTGCTGGCTGCTCCTTCCCTGCCATGCAGGTGGTCCTCGCTAGGGGGCCAGTGAGTTCCAAGCTTTCCTCCCATCCAACTCCAGGCTTGCAGGCAGGCCTCATCCCACTAGGCCTCCTGGCAGCCTCCTTCTTCACAGCCTCACATCTTCCTCTCTCCTTCTTCCACCCAACTCCTCTCCCCCGCTTCAAACTCCTGCCTCTGAGCAGGCGCCAACACTTTTTAAGGGTGTCCAGCCCCTTGCCAACCACTTGTTGGAGATTGGCTAGGACCCCTTATAAGTGCAGCCAGCCACTCCTCAGATCCAGCCACTGCCTCTAAGGTCTTCCTCCAAAAGCCTTAGAGCAGGGGGAAATTCCAGAGGGGCTGGACTGAGGAGCCTCTCAGCCCTGTCCACAATTTGACCCCTCTGGCTATTACACCTGAGCTTCTATTCAGCTCCTGTCTAACCATTAGGATCTAGCTCCCCCTAGCTAAACTATGAGAGTGCTGCACCAATGATGGGGCACTATCCCTTCTACTAAGACCAATGATGAGGCACTATTCCTCCTACTAATGCAATGATCGAGTACTATTCTCCCCACTAATACCAATGATGGGCATTATTCCTTCCACTAATAAGAATGATGGGGTTCTGTTCTTCCACCAATACCAATGATAGGGTACTACTCCTCCTACTAAAATCAATAGTGAGGCACTATTCATCCCACTAATACCAATGATGGGGCATTAACAAAATACACAGAATGTGACCTGGCCTCATCCCGGGAGCTGTGATGCAATGAGGAGGCTCATGCCTCTTTTCCTACCCATGCCTGCTCATATGAGACAGGTGGGGGTTGCGCCGCTCCGGCACCATGTCTGTGCTTGGCATGTGATGTCAACGAACTTGCGGTGGGATAACACTGGTGTCCCCTGTTTCATCTTGCTGCCTGTCTTTAGGGGAATTGCGCCTGCATCGCCATGTCGCCTATGTGGCGGTGGATGCAAGCTTTTTTTTTTGACTGCACACACAAGGTGGTGGGAGGGACCTGTGATTAGCCCCTGGGGATAAATAGTGAAAGCAGATAGAGGAGTTTTTTTTCCATGAGGATACTGAGAAGCAACACTTTGGCTTATAGCTCTTGATTCATGGTGGGTTATGTTTTGGCTGCCTATATTCTGTTTTTGTATTTGGTTTTGTATATTCTTTTACCTTTGGACTGGACTCTGAGACTTGGGTGCTTTTTTTTCTTTTTTCATGCCACCAAGTGCAGTTTTTTGTACCTCACCATGTGTTTCCTTTAGTTACAGCTAGATTGCAGCCGGTGCTACATTTTATTTTTGTTGTTTATTGCCTATTTTGACTCAGATATCTATTTACTATTACAATGAGAGCTCTTGACTCATGATGGTTCATGTTTGGCTGTCTATATTTTGTTTTTACATTTAGTTTTGGGTACTTGGAGGTCTATTTCTTTTTATTGGCACATTCCTTTTTCTGTACACTGGACTTTTACTGGAGATTTAGGTTCTTCCTTATACCACTAGGTGCAGTTTTCTGCACCTTCACATACTCGCTATATGTTTCCTCTATTCACTGCTATATTGCAGCCAGCATTACAAGTATTTTGTTTCTTATCAACCATTTTGATTTTATTATTCATTCATCACTATAATGCATACCTAAACTTTTTTCTATAGCAACTTTGTTGGGTGCCATCATGGATTGCCTACCCACGTTGAATCTGCTTTCTGTTTGTCCCTTTGGGTTCTCGCTGAGTCATACTTCCACGGGTGAGACTCCCCTGGCAATCACCAATACTGTCATATCTATTCTTAGCTGATTTGTAAGTATTAGAGTCCCTCTGGTGGCCCCTGAGGTTGGAATTACTCCATGTATTACGAGATATCATTAGGTATACTACATACCTGATGTTTTACCTTACAAGTATAATACATGCATCTATTCCTGAAGAAGTCAACAAAGTGAGCAATTTTAGTGTAATCATGTACTGACATCTGGATATTGTAGTGCCCATTGTATATGGTCAACAGTATATTTAATTATGTGTGGAATGTATTAAAAAGGATTAATTAAATCAGCGTGTTACCATTTTATCCTCTTTTAGTATGCAATGAGAAGTTTATTTATTCATTTAATAAACAACAATGTATGTAACTGGTTATTCATTGGTCCTGTGTGTTGTGCCTCATTCAATTCCCAGGACAATTAAATTGGTTGTATGAATGATGCGGCACTATTCCTTCCATTAATACCAATGATGAGGCACTGTTCCTTCCACTGATGCCAATGATAGGGTACTATTCCTCCCACTAATACCAATGATGGAGCACTATTCCTTCCAACATTACAAATGATGGGGCACTATTCCTCCTACTTATTATTATTACTATACAGGATTTATATAGCGCCAACAGTATACACAGAGCTTTACAACATAAGGGCAGACAGTATAATTACAATACAAATAATACAGGAGGATTCAGAGGGCCCTGTTCATAAGAGCTTACAATCTAAGAGGGAGGGTTGAAAGATACAAAAGGTAATAACTATGGGGGAAGGGCTGATGGACCAAATTATATGTACAGTTGTTAGGTGGGGGCAGGATAGCCCTCTCTGAAGAGATGAGTTTTCAGTGATCGTCTAAAAGTGGACAGAGATGGAGATAGCCAGACACATTGGGGAAGGAAGTTCCAGAGGATGGGAGCGGCTCTGGAGAAATCCTGGAGGCGAGCATGGGAGCAGAGAGCAGGAGGTCTTGGGAGGAATGAAGAGAACGGTTTGGTTGGTATTTTAAGACCAGGTTAGTGATGTAAATAGAGGCTGAGTTGTGGATGGCTTTATAAGTTGTAAGTATCTTGAATTTTATTTGTTGGGTGAACGGGAGCCTGTGAAGGGATTGGCAAAGAGGGGTAGCAGACACTGAACGGTTGGTAAGGTGGATTAGTCTGGTGGCAGCATTCATGATGGGCTGTAGGGAGGATAGCCTATGCAGAGGCAAACCAGTGAGGCGGGAGTTGCAGTAGTCAAGGCAGGAGATGACCAGGGAGTAAGTTAAAAGCTTTGTGGTGTCATTGGTTAGGAAGGGGCGTATCTTGGAGATGTTGCGGAGGTTGAGGCGGCAAGCTTTGGACAGCGATTGGATATGGGGTCGAAAGGATAGTTCAGAGTCCAGGATTACACCTAGCACCCTGGCATGTGGGGATGGGTTAATGGTTGAGCTGTTGACTTTGATAAAGAAATCAGTAGAATGGGCACGTCAGGGAGGAAATATTATAAGCTCAGTTTTGGATAGATTAATTTTCAGGAAGTGGTGTGTCATCCAGGCTGATATGTCAGTTAGTAGATTAGTGATGCATGAGGAGAATAATGGAGTGCGCTGAGGGGTAGAGAGATAGATTTGGGTGTCATCAGCATAGAAATGGTATTGAAAGCCATGGAAGGCAATTAATGACACAGAGAGGAGGTGTAGATTGAGAATTGGAGGGGGAATAGAACCTTGGGGAACCCCAACAGAGAAAGGAAGAGGAGAAGAGGAAGTAGAATTGTAAGTGACACTGAAAATGTGGTGGGATAGGTAGGATGAGAACCAATGAAGGGCACAGTCATGGAGACCAAAGGAGTAGAGTTTTCATGAGGAGTTGCCTTTGACACAGGGGTCCACTGGGTCAAAGGCAGCAGAGAGGTACAGGAGTAGAAGTACAGAATAGTGTCCATTAGTTTTGGCTGTTAGTAGATCATTTGTAAGTTTGAGTAATTTCCGTGGAGTGCAGAGAACGAAATCCAGAGTGAAGGGGATCAAGAAGGTTATTCTCAGTGAAGTGGTTGCTCAGCTAGTTGTAGACCAGGCGTTCAAGGAGTTTGGAGGAAAAGGAGAGTAAGGTGATGGGTGACGGGTCGTAGGTTGTTAAGATTGGTGGGGTCTAGTGAGGGCTCTTTAAGTATGGGGGTGACTAGTGCATGTTTTAGAGAATTAGGGAGGATTCCGGAAGAGAGGGAGAGATTGAAGATGTGAGCTAGAGATTGTAGGATAGAGCCAGAGTGACTGAAACAATTGCGATGGAACAGGATCCAGGGGGCACGTGGTTAGGTGAACGTTAGAAAAAAGTTTAGCAACCTCGTCTATAGTAGCGAGGTTGAATGTGTGAAGTAGTGATTGTCGCTGTGGATGTGGAGTGTTAAGTAGGGGAGGTATGTGTGCATCGAAGATCTCCTCATAAATTGTATCAATTTTCTTTTTGAAGTGATTGGCGATCTCCTGGGCAGTGAGTGAGTTAGTGAGTGGAGGCAGTGGAGGATGAAGAAGAGAGCTGAAGGTAGAGAAGAGTTGTCGGGGATGGATGAGAAGGTGTTAATGAGAGTAATGAAATACGTCTGATTGGCAGTGTGGATCCAGGAATAATATTTCTGGAGGGCAGATTTATATTGGTTGAAGCCATTCTGAGACTTGGTCTTCCACCACATACGCTCAAGAGTGCGGCTATGTTTTTTGAGACCTCTGGTGTCGTCCGTTTGCCAAGGTTGTAGGGGTCGGGGCCTGACTGTGTATGTAGTGAGGGGGGTGAACTTGTCTAGGGAGGATGACAATGAACTGTTGTAGACAGAAGTGGCTAGATCTGGGCAGGACAGGGATGATATTTTGTCATATATGTGGTCAGTAGCAGAGTAGAGAAGAGAAGGATTGAGGTGGCGTAGGTTTCTATGGGTAACTTTTAGATGGTTGAAGGGTAAGGAGGTGGGAGACAGGGAGAGAGTGAAGTTAATAAGGTGGTGATCAGAGAGGGTTGTTGGAGAGGTTGCACGGAGTGCATAGATAGGAGAATACAAGGTCAAGGGTGTTGCCATTCGAGTGAGCCTGTATTCATTGTTTCAGGCCAAAAGAGGAGGCTAGATTAAGAAGTTTAGAAGTAGCACGGGTGTTAGCATTAAAAGGGATGTTGAAGTCACCGAGAATGATTGTAGGGATTTCAGAAGAGAGAAAGAAGGGTAGCTAGACAGAGAAGTCATCAAGGAAGGTAGATACTGGTCCGGGGGCCAGTAGATCACAGCAATTCTTAGAGAAACAGGAGAGAATAGATGTATACAATGTGCCTCAAAAGAGGAGAGTGTCAGAGAGGGAGGTGGGTGAAGTACCTGATAGGTGCTCTTTTGGGCAAGGAGGATTCCTACTCTACCTCCCTTCCGTCCACTGGGTCTGCGAGAGTGAGTCCAGAGAAGGCCACCATGGGAAAGGGAAGCAGGGGAAGCAGTGTCAGAATCATGAAGCCAGACTTCGGTAATGGCAAGTAGGTTAAAATAATTTGTGATAAAGAGGTCGTGGAGGGAGGTGAGTTTGTTACAGATAGAGTGGGCGTTCCAGAGGGCACAGGAAAAGGGGAGACCGGCTTTGGGAAGAAGAGGAGTGAAGACTAGATTCTGTGGATTGTGGCTGCTGCCAGAGGGTGCAGGGTGATGGGAGCACTGGGTACACTTAATTGATTGAGGTCCAGAGTTTGGGGATATATTTCCAGAGGTTAGGAGAAGCAGAAGGGTGAGGGAGGTAATATGGGAGTGTGAGTTATATCAAGCCACATGCCTCAGCGTCCTGGAGGTTTTATAAGCATGTGAATTAGTAGGAGTTGGTGGGTGCACTAATAGGGATAAAACAGAAGGGAGGGTGATGTATATAAGCTGTGGGGTGGACAAGAGGGATAAAGGAAAGAGACTTTAAGAAGAGCAGACACAACTGTCAGAAGGTGTGTTAGAAAGTGCATGCTGCAGAATAGAAGGAGAGCAGGATAGAGAGAGAGTCACCTGCAGCCTGTTTGGTGCTTTTCAATGCAGTTTGCTATGTATACTCGCTTCGTGCAATCAGTACAGAGTCTGAAGTGCAAATCACTTGTATAAAGCATCACTTCTAGAGAGAATCACTAAGGGAAAGAACCCCAGCAACATTCCCCTCAGCAAAGTGCCCCCAGCAAAGTGCTTTCCCATAAAGGTGCTCTAGGCGCTACCAATGATGGGACACTATTCCTTCCACTAATAACAACAATGGGGTTCTGTTCCTTCCGCTGATACCAGTGATAGGGTACTATTCAGTCACTAATACCAATGATGGGGCACCATTCCTTCCACTAATACCAATGACGGGGCACTATTCCTCCCACTAATACCCATGATGGGGCACCATTCCTTCCACTAATTCCAATGATGGGGCACTATTCCTCCCACTAATACCAATGATGGGGCACTATTCCTCCCACTGATCCCAATGATGGGGCACTATTCCTCCCACTGATCCCAATGATGGGGCACTATTCCTCCCACTAATACCAATGATGGGGCACTATTCCTTACACCAATACCAATAATGGGGCACTATTCCTTACACAAATACCAATGATGGGGCACTATTCCTTACACTAGTACCAATGATGGGGTACCATTCCTTTCACTAATACCAATGATGGGGCACTTTTCCTCCCACTAACACCAATGATGGGGCACTATTCCTTACACTAATAACAATAATGGGGTGCTATTCCTTACACAAATACCAATGATGGGGCACTATTCCTTACACTAATACCAATAATGGGGCGCTATTCCTTACACAAATACCAATGATGGGGCACTGTTCCTACTACTGATAACAATGATGGGGCAATATTCCTCCTACTAATACCAATGATGAGGCACTATTCCTTTCACTAATACCAATGATGGTGCACTATTGATCGCAGGCACTTTATATACAATATATATATATATATTTTTTTTATGTTCACTTACCACCAAGCCTGAGGCATCGTTTACTACCTCTGATGCCAGGACATTTTCTACTCCCATTGGCCACAGTTTGACCCCCTGAAGTCCAAAGGACGGTAAACTGGCCCTTTGTTTGGGCAGAGTAATCTGCATTCCCTACTTAAACACAGTAAATATGATATCTAATGTTCTGCAGCCTCTAAACTGGGTAATCCTGCCTGGCCAATCTGACACATACAGCTCTGCCTAAAAACACAACAGAAGCACACTCCTTCCCTGAAATGTGCAACATGTCTGGAGGGGTGCCCTGCTCTGCAAGGCGTAGATGGGAGGAGGATACAATCTGATCTGCCTGGGCCTGGGGCACACACACATTCTCCTGTCACAACAAGTTGCGAACATTTTCAAGTGGCAGTAGACAGGCCAGTTGCCTGTCCAACGCGTGCCAATGCACACATTAAGATGCAAAGGTGTGAACCGACCTTAGACAAGCTCCTGTTTTTGATGGGTAGCCTTTCATTCTTTGCCTCGTTATCAAATTAGGACAGGCTCAGGACTGTATAAGATAAAATACAGCTGCATTTCAGTGCCCAAACTACAGAATACAGCTATAAGAGGTGTAGCACTATTCTCTCGGGCCCACTGAGTTTTTGGGTCCCCCTAAGCGCTGTACAGCCAGGCAGCATGCATTTTCCACACTTTCAGCAAAATACTCTTTAAGCATGTTTTTTTGTTGTTGTTTTTATTAGGGGTTAACAACTTGGATGGGGTCTAGGGCTATATGGGATGCCCAATGGAACTGTACAACTTTGGAGGAGAAACAACTTAATGAAAAGGATACAAATCAACAGGCTGTCTTTCCTTAGTAGACTGTGGGACAGTAGAGGTCCTTCTGTCCAGCTTCAGCCTGTAGGCAGGCCCCCCTCCTCTGGGTCCCCCACCAGGCATAAAACCAGCAGCACTTTCCTCACTCCATCTTCCACCCGACTCTAACTCCCCCTGCTGAACAGGTTCTCCCATATTTAAGGCTCCATTCATGTCAGAGCATAGCGTTTTTGTACATTTTTTCACATTCCTTTTTATGTGTTGTAGCAATCATACACACAGAGATGGACATGGTCATCCATTTTGCTCCAAACCCCTCCATTTTGTATCTCTCTCTCCCAAATCAGATTCCTCCTATATCCCCTCTCCCTCTCTGTTGAGTGACATGTGGTCTGGATGATTACAGAGATCACAGGCAGCAAACTCATTGGGAGGGCGTCATGGCTATAAACCTCACTAGCTGGTGCCCCTATGTCTGCGAGACTCTTGCTGGAGAAGGGATCGTAAAACCATAAACCAAGCCCCTACGGTGCCTCAAAGACATTCCAGGTAGTCGTAAAAACAGACTTACATTTAAAAACTCACTTTTCCATATAATTTTATATCTTAAAATAGGACATAATTACATAAACATGGAGCACATATTCGGACGGCTCACTTTAAGACAAGTCTCCTGGTATATTACACGCCCTAGCTGGCATATACAGGAGAGCAGAAAATTATATCTCCTTAACCATCCAAGCAGGTATCTCATATTTCATATGTAGACGTTCAGCAGAAGATTCTGCGTATTAATCTACTCGTGGATAGAATGTTATATGTATCCAGGGTAAGTTATGAACCATAATATAAGCTAAGAGGGATTTTTGGTCATAGCTTGGGGTCTCCGCCTGCCACACCCACCCAAATGAGGCGATTGGTTCTCTGCTTCAGGGAGACACCCTGCTGAGTTCCTAGATAAAGACTGTGATGCTTGAAGTTAAGTTAAGCTGAGTGGAAGTTGAAGAATCTCCCTTTTAACATCGGAACTAACTCTGGGAGATAAGACCCTTTTGGCTCTGAAACCTTATCTGCTTAACCCAAGGCTGACGGCAAGTACTTTATCCCTCTAAACTTCTTTCTGTTATCTCTTTGCTGTGCTATTGTTTTCTGTATATTTATATATATATTGGCTACATCTTTTTCCGTAAATATTTTTATTGCACCCTTTTGACCTTTTAGTAAAAATCTTTCTTTCTGAAAGTGTTGAATTGTTTCTAAAGCTCTTTAATGCAAACTAAGAATCCCTGCCTCTGAAAAGCGCTACTGTGTGTGTTTTAAACTTCGGTATATCTCTGCCTGCGGTGACAGTGGTATACCGATGATTATTCAAACATCATAGTGTTATTGCTGATATTGCCGAGTTTCCTCTTTCTCTGTACAAAAAGGAGGTGGTGGCAGTGTGAAGGGTTAATTGCGTAATTAACCTGACCTAGTAACAATCGATCTCAGGCTGCCGGCACACAGGTTGTGGTCCATTAGCTGGAAAATCTTTGTGCAGGGGGAAGCTGGGCGTGGCATTGTTACGCACGTGACAGCGCGGTTTTAGATAGGCTAGTCCTTCGGTCATCAGTTTCGTTAGAAGGGCTGGGGTCTGACGCTGTGATCGTCACATGTGTGTTTGCAAATGTGTGCACGATTTGTTCTGTCATTTTTGGGCCTTTTGAGTTCTGCCTCTTCTGTATTAGCTAATAGAGATACATTTTATCTGTGACTTCAATTTTTGCCATGCTAGAAAAAAACCTCTTGCCTGCGGATTGGTCAGGTTCCCTCAAACATTAAAATCCAGGCCTCCTCCCCTCCTCTGCCCCTCTTCTAGAAAGTACCAGCAGTTTCTAGAAGGGTGGGTGAGCTCCAGAAGCCCTGACTTGTAGAGCCTTCCAGCCTAAGCTGAAGTGACCTCACTGACTCAGGCTGGCTTATCATAGTTACATAGTTAGTCTGGCTGAAAAAAGACAAAAGTCCATCCAGTTCAACCATAGGAAAAAAAATACCTACAGTTGATCCAGAGGAAGGCAAAAAAACCCAGCAAAGCATGATCCAATTTGCTCCTGCAGGGAAATAAAATTCCTTCCTGATCCCCTGAGAGGCAATCAGATATTCCCTGGATCAACAATACCTATAAATGTTAGTATCCAATTATATTCTGTGTATCTCCCAGATTGTAAACTCTAACGAGCAAGGCCCTCTGTTTCCTCTTGTACCAAATTGTATTTTAACTGTAATGTCTACCTTCATTTTGTAAAGCGCTGCGCAAACTGTTGGTGCTATATAAGTCCTGTATGATAATAATAATAATAATAATAATGTAAGAAAGAAGCCTTTTTTAAAGCAATCCACTGAGCTGGCCAGAACCAACTCTTGAGGGAGTCTATTCCACATTTTCACAGCTCTCACTGTGAAAAAACCTTTCCGTGTTTGGAGATTACATTTCTTTTCCTCCAGACGTAAAGTGTGCCCCCTTGTCCTCTGTGATGACTTCAGGGTGAATGACTCTCCACCAAGTTCACTATATGAACCACTGATGTATTTATACATGTTGATCATATCCCCCCTTAATCTCCTCTTCTCAAGAGAGAATAAATTCAGTTAATTTAATCTTTCCTCATAGCGGAGCTCCTCCATGCCTCTTATCAGTTTGGTTGCCCTTCTCTGTAATTTCTCTAGTTCCCCAATGTTCTGTTTGTGAATTGGTGCCCAAAACTGAACTGCATATTCCAGATGAGGTCTTACTAATGATTTGTACCGGGGTAATATGATATCTCTCTCTCTGGAGTCTATACCTCTTTTAATACAAGAGAGGATTTTGCTCGCTTTAGAAACCGCAGCTTGACATTACATGCCATTATTAAGCTTGTGATCTGCCAGAACTCCCAGATCCTTCTCAACCATTGATTCCCCCAGTTGTACCCCCCCTAGTATGTATGATGCATGCATATTCTTAGCCCCCAAGTGCATCACCTTACATTTATCAACATTTAACCTCACTTGCCACATAGTTGCCCAACTACACAGTGCATTGAGGTCGGCTTGTAAATTGAAGACATCCTGTTAGGACGTTATTCCACTGCACAGCTTGGTGTCATCTGCAAAGACTGAAATGGGATTTTTAATCCCAGATCCTATATTGTTTATAAATATATTAAAAAGTAAGGATCCCAACACTGAACCTTGGGGTACACCACTGACAACCCTAGACCATTCAGAGTGTGAATCATTAATCACTATTCTTTGAATACAATCTTTTAGCTAGTTTTCTATCCATTTATATATGGATTTTTCCAAGCCTGTAGACCTTATCTACAGGAACTGTGTCAAACACTTTTGCAAAATCCAAGTATACCAGGTCCACAGACACCCCTCTGTCCAAGTTTTTGCTCACCCCCTCACAAAAAGAAATCATATTTATTTGACAACTTCTGCCTTTCATGAATCCATGCTGTCTGTTGCTTAAAATATTTTTTCCAGCAAGAACTCATCTATGTGGTCTTTTATTAAACTTTCTAATATCTTCCCAACTATAGAAGTTAAACTAATAGGTCTATAATTACTTGGTAAAGATTTTGACCCCTTTTTAAATATTGGCACCACATTGGCCTTACGCCAATTCAGTGGTACTATGCCAGACTCATACCCGCCTGGCAAGCCTATAACTAAACACAAAAATCCTGCCTAAATTAGAGGGCACTACATGAGGTATACGTAGTTCTGAGCATAAACATGCGCATGTGTACAAACAATGCATGTTGTGGTTGCAGATTTCTGCCTAATGTCCTCTATGCCAACTAATGAAATTGTCTAATCTGAATCATGATTAGGATATTTTTACCCAAACCCATTAAACCCCACAGTCACAAACATCTCCAGTAAACAAGACCACATATTACTACAACCTAGAACAATCAGTCACATTCATATAAATAACACAAACATTTGTTTTAAAAAAGCTAGGCATATAGACTTCGAAGGCACTAAAGCAGGAAAACACCTATGATAGGATCCACTTGTACCACACCACCATGAGAATAACTCAACTTTTACCCTTAAATACAGTCTGTTTCACCAGTACCAGGACACTGTCAAGAATGAAGAAGGGACACAATACCCAAGGCAGGTGCCTACCTATTCTACAGCTTAAAGTGTTACTAAACCCAGGATCCTGCATTCACTATATGTGGTCTCCCACAGTACACAGAAGTGCAATTATTTTAGTAACTATAAACTGCTAAATAAGTTTTCTCATCAGCAGTTAGAGCAGTCTTGTGACTTCTGTCAGTGTCCAGCAGAACACACATTAAAGCCTGTAGGAGAAGTTTTCAACTTGCTCTAGGAGGATGCAGAACCCCTGACTTCTGTCTGGACAGTGCTGATTGGCACTGCGCTGATCACATGCACTCTCCCAAAAAAAAAAAAAAAACCTCTCTAGCAATACACACCAAACTAAGCATGTGCAGGGTGACTCCACACGATATGTCTTATCAGGAGATAAGAGGGGTAAACTGGAAGAAGGGGAGGATCAGAGAAGACAGGATCAAACAGTCTTTTCACACAATGCAGAGGATTAATCCCTTAGGTTCCACAGTGAGTATAACAAGCATGCTTTAGTGCATATACAGACTGATTTTACTGTTGTGGGTTTAGTAACACTTAAGCAATTAAATTGCTTTTAAAGAACCTAGGGTTGAAAGAAAGAAAATAGCTTGATTCCCCCATTAAGGCAGTCAGTGTTGATGGGGGAATCCCTCCTGCATCGCTATTGTGTTCTATTGTGTTCTAGCGGGGAGCAAATAATTAGCTAAAAAACCCAACAGACCTCAGTACAACCAGCCTGCCCATAGAGGGATCGAAATTCGTCTGGTTCCTGCTGAACCAGTTGAATTTTGATCCATCTATGGCGGGCTTTACTGACCAGACCACCAGGTAATGAACTATGTTACAGAGGTGACTCAAAAAAACAAAGAATGTTGTGTTAATGCTACTAATAGACTGTATAGATCATTATCTAAAAAGTCAACAAAAGTTATAAACCAGGTATAGCGAGAGTTTCTCATCTGCTGTTTCCTTCCCCAATTACAGTATAGCATATGACTTCCATTTACAGTAATACTCACACCCTAATAACTGGTCTTACTGCTTTTAAAGAAAACCTGCACTTTGCCAGTTCTTGGCAGAGTCATAGGTTAGCTACTCTGCAGGTAATATAAAGTGCCTGTACTAACCTTTTAGAAATTTAAAATTTGCATTGGAATCTTGGTTGGATTTGAAAGTCAGTGAATAATGTAGAGGTAGGTTCTTCCAATTAACATGTGACAGTGTCCGGTCCTGGATTTTGCCACATCATGCATCAAACATTTAACTGTGGGGAGATAAGGCAGTATAACCTGTTCTAATCACTAAAATCTAATATCAGTTTTAACATGTTACTGTAATTTGAAAGCAGAAATAACTCTCTCTATTTTTTAATTGGACCCCAGGTGGTTTATACCATAATACGTTCGTATGAACCACATATTACCACATTGTGGCAGACTTATCTGTCAAATGATATCCTCCAGCGCGGCGCTGTCAGTGATCACACTGGTACCAGGTGTATCCATCTTCTCTCAATTTTCCTTCTGTGTTCTGACGGTTTGGATGCTTGAGTGGCCAGGCTGCAATGACATCACTCCCACGCATGCGCACAGGGGTCATATAATAACGGCACAGAGTGGACCTGCAAGCATGGCTCAGTGCACATTACCACTGACAGGCAAGGGGAAGCATTTATGACAGAAGAGACCAACAGGGTCTACCTTTCAGTGGTTTTTAAGTTTCTAAGTTTAATTCCACTTTAAATGTTGTTTTCAGTCATGACAAACATGTTATACTTACCTTCACACCCCACAATCGTTCTTGGCTCCTCCCCACTGCCGAGTACCCCCATAGTAATCCCCTTCTTTTGGGAGCACTCGTGCGGGCTCAATCCCAAGTTGCCATGTTCTCTGATCACTGACTGCGATTGACAGCAGCAGGAGCCAATGGCTCCTGCAAAGAGAAAGAGAGAGGAGTGAGCTTCTGCTCTCGGGCATAGCGTTGTATTGAGATTGGGCTCAGGTAAGCATAAGGGGGGGTGCTGGGGGGAGCTGCCTACAGAAGGTTTTTTACCTTAATGCAGAGAATGCTCCTAGAAAAATTAAAAGTTAGCAGCTATAAATACTGTAGCTGCTGACTTTTAATATAAGGGCACTTACCTGTCCAGTGATCTAGCCTTGTCCTCTCCAGAGCTGATTCTTCAATCGGCTTTGGGTCCAGGCGCCGGCATCTTAAGTAAGGGAAACCGGAAGTGAAGCCTTGTGGCTTCACAGCTGGTTCCCACTGCGCATGTGCGAGCTGCGCTACGTTTTGTGAATGGTCCCGCAGTCTTCTGGGATCTGTGATGTATCCCAGAAGACTGCGTGGGAAGGAGGGGGGAACTGAACTTCCGCTTAGATTGCCGTGGCGATCTGAGCGGAAGTGGGAGTGGGTAACTGTTAAAATCAGGTACTTGCTTCCCCCATCCCCTGCCAATATTTAAAGAGGAGGGGGAAGGATACAAAGAAATGGAACCTCCCCTTTTAGGCGAAGTTCTGCTTTCTTGCCCGCCGCCCTAAAGCAGAAATACTGCTACAGGGTGGCAGAGCTGTGCAAAATCACGTATATATATGTGATTTTGCATTTCCAGGCACATGCCCTACCCGCGCCACCACTGGTGGCCCCAGCTGTTGATCACCGGGTCCTGGCTGGACCGGCAGTCGGCAAGTATCGCTGATGGGGGAGAGGTCTGTATGTTAATAATACAGATTTCTCCCCTGTCAGCTCCTGTACACTGCTTTGTATTGCTCTGCATAGCGGAGCAATACAAAGCAATGTGCTGACACAGTAAAACACACACACAGCACACAGTTAACCCTTTGATCGCCCCAGATGTTAACCCCTTTCTGCCCAGTGTCATTAGTACAGTGTTGTCAGGGCAGGGGCCGAGGAACGGACAGGCAGGCCTAACAATGTAACGCACTGGCTGACGACAACCACTACCCACAGACCGAAGTCCCTCAGGGCGCGGAGTCTAAGTCCCAGGCTGCCCTTAACCAGGGCCCCTGATGGTGGGGATGGACTTGACGCAGCCAGGAACCAGGTCGCGGCCCCCGAGACACCTCAGCTGCGGTAATGGCCGCCGCCAATGGCGTGTAGCTGGTGGAAGAGACAAAAGAGTAGTCAGACAAGCCGGGTCAACAACAACAGGACAAAACAGTACAGGACAGCAGACGAGAATCACAGGTCACGAGCCGGGTTCAGCAACAGAGGGTCAGATCAAGGGAGAATACAAAGAATAGTCAAGTCACAAGCCGAATCAGATACCAGGAGAGTCACGAGAGTCAGAACAGAGTAATAGCAACACAAAGACACAAGACACAAGTGCAAAGAGCATGTGCGGGCCACAGGCTTATATGTCATCAGCCACACCCCTCTGGGGGATGGACCACAGAGACCTGAAGGCATAAAAGGATTCCCATCATGCACAGCAGAATACAAGATGGACGCCAGCACATGGAGTAACATAACCTCAGGGAAAAGGTAGGACCTTGACAAGTGTCAGTGCTTTTTATTAGCACTGATCACTGTATTAGTGTCACTGGGGATGTCCGTAACAGTCAGTTCCCCTCTAGTGTCAGAATGCCAGCCACGGTCCCGCTATAAGTCTCTGATGGCCGCCATTACTAGTATTAAAAAAAAAAAATTCCAGTATATATACCACCATTTGTAGATGCTTCACGTAAACCAATTAATTTACATGTATTAGTAATTTTTTTTTAGCAAAGGCATGTAGCAGAATACATTTTGGCTGAAATTTTATTTTTAAATGTTAATGTTTAATAGCAAAAAGTAAAAAATATATTTTTTTTCTCAAAATTGTCGGTCTTGTTTTGTTTAAATAGAAAACGCACAGGTGATCAAATACCACCAAAAGAAAGCTCCATTTGTGGGGAAAAAGGACATAAATTTCATTTCGGTGCAACGTTGCATGACCGTGCAATTGTCAGTTAAAGTAAGCAGCGACGTATCACAAACAATGGCCTGGTCAGGAAGGGGGTATGGGCAGCACAGTGGCTAAATGGTTAGCATTTCCGCCTGGCAGTACTAGGATCGTTAGTTCAAATCCCAGCCACGGCACCTCCTGCCTGGAGTTTGCATGTTCTCCCTGTGCCTGCGTGGGTTTCCTTCGGGTACTCCGGTTTCCTCCCACACTCCAAAGACATGCTGGTAGGTTAATTGGATCCTGTCTAAATTGTCCCTAGTATGTGTATGTATGAATGTGAGTTAGGGACCCCTTGAGGGTTAGGGACTGATGTGAATGTACAATATATATGTAAAGCGCTGTGTAAATGGATGGCGCTATATAAGTGCCTGAAATAAATAAATAAATAAATCCTCTGGAGGGCAAGCGGTTAGGGTAAGAAAATCTTCTGCCTTTTGAACCACTGGTGACCATGCCATGAAGGACTTGTTCAGGCATTTCTTGAGGGGTCATCCTGGCTCATGAGACCCTAGATGTGAATACAAGTTGCATTGCACTGGCTGGTTCCACCATTGTCAGGAATCCAATCAAGAGCAATGACATGTATCCAATGCTGGAGCAAGTGCCTGTAGGCAGGAAGTGGCCGTATAAAGAGCTGCAATAGATCAGCACAATAAAGATGCAATAAAAAAAGCATTTCTGAAATACAGTAACTGATTCCCGTTGTTCGCATGTCACAATGCCAGATTAGATTTAGAATAGCAATAACTCCACCAGTGAGAGAAAGAAGGAGGGGTACACCACTTCTATACAGTGTAAGTAGGGTCACAGTTAGTCAAACAGTGACAGCATGTGCCATTAATTCCAAAGGATCCGACATAGTGTGGTTCCATCATCCTCCACTCACTGCAAATGTCAACACTGCCAGCCACAGATACAGTTCTTCCATGACACTGATTTTGTTTTTAATATTGGTGCTGGTGATAACTTATGGCACTTATTTTTGCAAATTAAAAGAAATTTAGCAATTTCATGTTTTGTTGATTTTATATTTTCTACTGTTTGTTAAAATTCTTAATTATTTATTTATTTATATATATGGGGGGGGGGGGGGGTGAGTAGCTGGTCTTGCCTAAGGCACAAAATAATAGAGATGTAGAGGTGGATGAAGTGGGAGATATGCACAGAAGAGGTGTGTAGGGTGTGGAGGTGAGTGGAATGTGCAGAAGACGTTTGTAGGGTATGGAGGTGGGTAATGTGCAGAAGAGATACGCAGGGTATGGAGGTAGCTGATATGCACAGTGGAGGTGTGTAGGGTTTGGAGGTGGGTGATGTTCAAGAAGAGGTGTGTAAGGTATGGAGGTGGATGGTACATGCAGTAAAGGAGTGTGGATGGTATGGCGGTGGGCAATATATGCAAAATGTAGCTAGTATGAGAGTGGACAGTATGTGTAGGAGAGGATTGCAGAGCATTTTGTAGCTTCCAAAATGCTCAAGGAGAAAAATTTATTATTCTCAATGGTGGTAGTTTGCATCTCTTGAACACACCAAAGCTCCAAAATGCTTGTAAAACACTGTACAAAAAATAGCAAAAATGCACATACCAACGTGCAACAAAATAACCACAAAAGTGTGACTATCAGGTGTGAATGCACCACCAAAAAGCGGTAGTAAACCGCATAAAAAAATCTAAAAAAAATCCCTGCAAGTTAAGAGCATAATGTGCTAGTATGCATCATATACTAGCACATTATGTAAGACTTACCTGAAAACAAAGTCCTTCAGCGGATTGCTGTCACAGCTCCCGGGGGCTTCCATATTCACCCAGTCTTCCTACCGGGTTCCCAGGCTGCGGCCATTTGACTGGCCAAGCCATGGTGATATCACTCCCACTGCCTATCAGTGCAGCCTCAACAATATTTAATTGGGCAACTATGTGGCAAATGAGATTTAATGTTGATAAATGTAAGGTGATGCACTTGGGGGCTAAGAATATGCATGCATCATACATACTAGGGGGGTACAACTGAGGGAATCAATGTTGGAGAAGGATCTGGGGGTTCTGGTAGATCACAAGCTTAATAATGGCATGCAATGCCAAGCTGTGGTTTCTAAAGCGAGCAAAATCCTCTCTTGTATTAAAAGAGGTATAGACTCCAGAGAGAGAGAGATCATATTACCCCTGTACAAATCATTAGTATGACCTCATCTGGAATATGCAGTTCAGTTTTGGGCACCAATTCACAAAAAGAACATTGGGGAACTGGAGAAAGTGCAGAGAAGGGCAACCAAACTGATACGAGGCATGGAGGAGCTCAGCTATGAGGAAAGATTAGAGGAACTGAATTTATTCTCTCTTGAGAAGAGGAGATTAAGGGGGGATATGATCAACATGTATTAATACATCAGTGGTTCATATAGTGAACTCGGTGTAGAGCTATTCACCCTGAGGTCATCACAGAGGACAAGGGGGCACTCTTTACATCTGGAGGAAAAGAAATTTAATCTTCAAACACGGAAAGGTTTCTTCACAGTGAGAGCTGTGAAAATGTGGAATAGGCTCCCTCAAAAGTTGGTTCTGGCCAGCTCAGTGGATTGCTTCAAAAAAGGCCTGGATTCTTTCTTAGATACACAGAATATAACTGGATACTAACATTTATAGGTAAAGTTGATCCAGGGAATATCCGAATGCCTCTTGGGGATCAGGAAGGAATTTTTTTCCCAGCAGGTGCAAAGTAGATCATGCTTTGCTGGGGTTTTTTTGCCTTCTTCTTGATCAACTGTGGGTATAGGATTATAACTTTTTTTTTCTATGGTTGATCTGGATGGACTTTTGTCTTTTTTTCAGCCTGACTAACTATGTAATGCACATCAGTGAAGGAGAAAAATTACCTGTTTGCAAAATTTTATAATAGAAACAAAGAAAACTTTTTTTTTTTTGCTCGTTTTTTTGTTTATAGTGCAAAAAATGAAAACTCCAGTGGCGATTAAATACCGCCAAAAGAAAGCTCTATTTTTGTGAAAACAATGATAAAAATTTAATATCGGTACAATGTTGCATGACTGCGCAATTGCCATTCCAAGTGCAACAGCACTAAAAGCTACAAATTGGCCTGGTCACAAAGGGGGCAAGTGGTTAAATGCTTACCTGTAGGTAAAACACGAAAAGATTACTTTACTACCACTATAGAATAATATGGACATTGGACTTTGATAGGTTATATACCAGGTTTCCTCCTGCTCCTGGAACCCTTCCCTAACTCCCTCCCCCATCTAATTGGAGATGAGCTGGGGCATCCTCCGAAGTCGTCTCTAGCTGAACTCCGAACTTGTGTTCCATTTTACTCCAATGGGCTGCAGGCCAGAGCATTCCCACTCCACAGCTTATGTAAAGAAAGAGGTGGGCTGCAGGTGAGAATGGCCTGTCCCATAGATCAATGGAGTAAAAAAAAAAAAAAGTTCTGATGTTGGATAGAGATGAGTTTCCAGGACAGCCAAGCTTATCGCTATCACTAATAGGAATAAATGGGGCTTTGTTTGTTTCAGAGTACTGAAGCAGGCAAAGCAGAAAGCACCTTTGTAGTGCAGAAGAAACCTTAGTATGTTGGGAAAAGTTCATGAATTAATGAACAACTCTATAGCAGTTACTCAGCTAGTATAGGATGCACCGAGTAAATGAACCTGGTACAGAATGGCGCCTGTGCACTCCACTATGCTGTTAGGCAGCAAATAATATATTGATATATTGAAATCTATGGTCGCAGTATACACATTAATTCTATATCATCAGCCTTGTAATAACAATACAAACAATCGGTATTTTGAGAATCCAATATAAGCTTACTTGCAAAATCTCCTTACTTGCTGTAGGTGCTGCTTGTCTGCTACCATCTCTTTTCACACCTTTCTGGATTCCCTGCATTCTTTGCAGCTTCTTCTCAGCTGTTTTCTTTCATTTTCTAAGAACTATATGTCCCATGGTTTCTTGCTGCCTGCATGCAGTGATTCCTGTACTGACTTCACCTCCTGAAACTCTTCCCAGCACCTCTGTAGTTAAGAAGGCAGGCTCTGTGAAATGTGTGCCACAGCAGTGCCTACCTACAGGGATTGGAGAATATATGTCAGAGAATTCAAAATAAATGTGCAGGAATGGTCACAAAGTAAGCTTACAAACTTATATTTTTTTCTGATTAATAGGAGTGGGCTAGAAATAACTGGAATACAATGTGGAAATGAATATATGGTTTTACATTCTGACCTTAGATACACTTTAATACTGTTTCCTTATATTGATCTCTGCATTTTTTTTAAATGTATGTAGTAATTTTACATGGCTTGCTCAGACACAGATCAGGAACTAGCAGCAACATCAGAATAATGGTGCTGGTGCTGCCCAAGCAGACAAAATATGTGGCTACCTCCTAGATAGGTGTTAGTTTAGGTAAATTTGGTTCTTTAACTCCTCTGCAATTAGGGGAGCAGCCTGTGATTGCTCTGAGCTGCTCTGAGTTTCACACATGGGGTTTGACTGCTTTCTTCTGCCTTATGGTTGGTTTTGGAAAGTAGTGAGCTGGGAGAGCCAAATCTACAGGCTGAATATTTATCTGGGAGACAGTGCCCAGAAGGTGGCTGAGAGAGTGCATAAATAGTCTGAGGTCTGGAGGAGAGGGTTGTCCAGGTGGCGAAGTTCCCAGCTTCAAGGGTTGCTGCACTTCTGGGCAGTCTAGCTGTGCTTTTTTCTTCTGCTCATCAAGGTTCCAGCTGGGTTAGCTTGGAGGCTTTTTCTACTGAACTTTGCTGGAGCTGATTAACGCATTTCTTTCTGGGGATCTGGTCTGAAGAGTTTACTGGAGACATGTCTGGCTGACATTGGAAGGAGGTGTAACACTACCCTCGTAAGGGCCGCTGGTTTTTATTTGGGTCCCCCTAAGCTATGCACAGCCAGGCAACACGCATTTTCCACACTTAACAAGTTTAATGGGGTCTAGGGGTATATGGGATGCCCAAGGAACTGTAGAACTTGAGGACAACTTCTTAGCAACTATGTACAAAAATGGGCATTGGCAAACACAAAACACTGTCCCTTTTTGGAGTACCTCCTCTTCACCCAGCTGTGCTGAGAGTATCCCTGAGCAAGGGGGTCCCAAGAACTTGCAGTTAGGCAGTCACGGATGCAGACTAGTTGGGTATTGCACCTGACCACCTTCTCTACTTATCCGGCCCAAGGGATGTAGGAGTACTCACACTGTCCTCGCCTGCTAGTATGGTGGGTTGGTGGCTGCTTTCAGGCCTTATGCTTGGTGAGCTTCTTCCCTGCTAACAGGTTGTTCTTACAAGGAGATATTGTCTGCGCCTAGAGCCCCTATTAACTGAATACTGGACTACTACAGCAAGAGGCTGCACACCATTGTCTATGTACCAGGATCCAGTGAGTAAAGCCTCTACTTGTGCTCCTATGGCTTCATCCCCAGCCAATAATCGTGAATGGTCCCAGTCTGCCTTTAATTTTGCTCATACTGTATTGTTTCATGGTCCCCAGTCGTCAACCATGGGCTGTTCCAGTCTACCTTTATTTGTGCTCATTATATTTCATGGTGACCAGCTGTGAACTCTGGACTGTTCCAGTCTACCTGCATCACCCCAAATCCCCTCCCAAGCTTCTACAAGCAATAAACTTCCAAAAGACAACCCATAGACTGATTAAAGAGCCAGAGTGAATGGACTATTGGTGCTGTGTGCCTGGTTGCTTTTGTTGTGTTGGGAAAGAAACTGTTAAACTACAGCATCCCCTAAGGGGTAGCTACATAAATGGAAGATGCAGTGCAGCCATCAATCAGCTATCTGCAGTCGGCAACTAGTTAAAGTCCACATTTATAAATTCCTAACACTTTGCATTAACTATTATTAGTATAAAAACTGTTCTTTTTTATCTAAAAATCATTTATTGAGCTTCAGGCACGTCACTAATCATAGACTGAGAGCAGTGCTGGGACAAGGTTATCTAGAACCCAGGGCAAACATGCAAAATTGCTTCCCCCCCCAAGATGTATGAGCTTAATGTGTCGGCAAAAATCCTCTTCCCCCCAAAAAAAATTGAGCACAAATCTGCATGCTTACCCCATAAGCATAAATTCCCCTCCTCCCAGTACAATCCCCCCCCCCATCCCCGCAGCTCAAATCACAATCCCCCATCCTAACAAAAATACTCCCAATCATCCCTACTAGCACAATCCCCCCCCCCCCCAAAAAAAAATATCCCCTCCTAGCACAAATCCCTTCCTCCCCTCTACCCTATCACCTTTTGTAGCACAAACCCCCCAAATCCTCCCTCGTAGCACAAATCCTCTTCCCCCTCCTAACACAGTTCCTGCCATATCACCACTTCTAGTACACCTCCCCAAATTTCCTCTCCTAGAACAGTTCTTACCCCCAGATACCCCCCAAATCCCACCTCCCAACACAAATCCCTTCTTCTGATCACCTTGTTGTGCCCCCTCCACCTCACACGATATCACAGTGCCCAGGGCAACCGTCCCTCCTGCCCATCGCTTGTCCCAGCACTGACTCAGATACAATCCAGGAAAATGATATCATCAGTCTGCTTCAGGCAGTTGGAAGAATTTCCCCTCTCCCCAGTGATCTGGGGACTTTGACTGTAACATCCTTGGGCATCAAAAGGTGAGAGGCTGAAGATAGCTGATTTGTGTCAGGAAATTTTTAACACAACCAAGACCTGCACAGGCACCAGGATCTACATAAATGAGTCATCTCAGTCCAGAAAGCAGATGGTGATGCTGGATGATACCTGAACAAAGATGGCTCGGTCCTTATGGAGAGAAAGTTAGATAATGCTATTGTCAGGGTGCAAATAAGAGTGAAGTAACCTTCTGCGCTCCTATCTAAGTCATAAGATAATATTAACCACTTGCCCTTCTGAGGATTTACTCCCCCTTAATGACCAGGCCTCTTTTTGCTACTCGGCGCTGCACTAATTCAACTGATAATTGCGCGGTCATGCAATGCTGCACCCAAACGAAATTTACGTCCTTTTTTTCACACAAATAGAGCTTTCTTTTGATGATATTTGATCACCTGTGCACTTTTTATTTTTCACGCTATAAACAAAAAAAGACCAAAAAGTTTGAAGAAAAATGATATTTTTTACTTTCAACTATAAAAAATATATAGTAAACTCAAAGTTGGTTATAAATTTAGGCCAAAATGTATTCTGCTACATGTTTTTGGTAAAAAAAAATCCCAATAAGTGTATATTGATTGCTTTGTGTGAAAGTTATAGCGTCTACAAACTATGGTATAGATACTGCAATTTACACCATTTTTTTGCTATACAGCGCTGCACTAGTTTGACAGACAATTGTGCGGTCATGCAATACGGTACATAAATTAAATTTACGTCCTTTTTTTCCCACAAATTGAGCTTTCTTTCGGTGGTATTTGATCGCCTGTGCGTTTTTTATTTTTTGCGCTATAAAAAAAAAAGGCTGACAATTTTGAGGAAAAGAAACAATATTTTGGACTTTTTGCTATAAAACATGTCCAGTAAAAAAAAATTTAAAAATCAAATTTAGTCATAAATTTCAGCGACATGTCTTTGCTAGAAATTAACCCCAATATGTGTAAATTAATTGGTTTACATGAAAGTTATAGCGTTTACAAATGGCGGGAAAGATACTGGGATTTTTTATTTTTTTTTATACTAATAATGGCAGCGATCAGCGACTTATGGCAGCGATCAGTGACTTATGGCGGCGATCAACGACTTATGGCAGGACTGCGGGACTACGGTGGACATTCTGACACTGGGGGGGAACTGACTTGGGGTCACTGACATCCCCAGTGACACCAATACAGTGATCAGTGCAAAAATAAAACACTGACACTGTACTAATGGCACTGGGGAGGAAGGGGTTAACTTTATTATTCAGTGAAAGGGTTAACTGTGTGAGGGGAGTGTTTTACTAGGGGGCAGGGGTGTGTACTGCACGGAGACACACTGATCCGGACAGATAAACTCTTCTGTTCCGATCAGCGTGTCAGGAGCTGTCAGGGAACTGACAGAAAGCATAGCTACTGCAGCTGTGCTCTCTGTCAGTGATTGCCGCTAATCGCCGGGACATAGCCAGTAACGATCGGCTGTGACCCGGCGACTGACATCCGCGGCCGTGATTGGCGGGACAGGTAGGGCGGCAGCGCGCCTCGCGCGCGCCCCCTACCTGTTTTGAAAATACGTTTTAAAACATGGTTTTCCCAGCCGTGCCGCCCTGCCGCCGTGTTTCTACAGTGGCTGGGCGGCATGTGATTAATAAAGAGAATGGAGGTACAGCTGCCAACGTCCAATCATATACCTAATGATTTATACGTGAATATTGCATAATGATGTAGTGATGGTACCAGTAGTGAAAAATGTGAAATGCACAATCACGAAAACAAATAATAAGATACTACATATAAAAATAATATATCAACATAACATAACATAAGTTTATATATACAATGTAGAAAAAACATGCGAAGTGACAAACCTCTCAGGCACTGCCTTTATAAAGAGGTCAAATGAAGAAGTGAATAACCCCTAAATATAAATAACTAAAAACATAATAAAAAAAACAAAATCTATATAGTGCCAACAACACTCACACAAATGTGTGTATGATATGATGCTCTTTGGATCTACGGTGTGCAAGAAAAGTCCAAAAGGGACTAGTGCATCAATAATTATCCTAAATTGGATCTGAAGGTGATGGGAAAAAGAAAAAAAACTTTTCCAAAAAGTCCAAATGGGACTAATACATCAATGGTGCTCAAGAGATGAAAAACCCAAAGTAATGCACTTGCTTACATATACAGTTGTGTTCAAAATAATAGCAGTCAGACATCACTAGCCTGATCAATCACTGTTTTTGGTAGAAATGATATTTCTACATGGCAACTAATTTACTAGCAGGTGTAGTAGAGTAATAGAAATCCAACAGACCCAACAATCATGACATGCATGCTGCTGATTCTGTGTAATTGAATCAGTAATTGAAAGGAGCATGTTCAAAATAATAGCAGTGTGGAGTTCTATTAGTGAGGTCATTCATTCTTTGAAAAACAGGTGGCAATTATTGCCCTTATTTAAGGAAGGAAGGCAGTAAATGTTTTACATGCTGGTTACAGTGCGTTTCTCTCTGAAATTCTGAGGAAAATGGGTCGTTCCAGACATTGTTCAGAAGAACAGTGTACCTTGATTAAAAAGTTGATTGGAGAGGGGAAAACATATAAAGAAGTGCAGAAAATGATAGGCTGCTCAGCTAAAATGATCGCAAATGCTTTAAAATGGCAACCAAAACCTGAAAGACGTGGAAGAAAACGAAAAACTACCATTCGAATGGATAGAAGAATAGCCAAAATGGCAAGGACTCAGCCAACAATGAGCTCCAGGAAGATCAAAGAAGGTCTAAAGTTACCTGTGAGTACTGTCTGTTACAATTAGAAGACGCCTATGTGAAGCCAAGCTATCTGCAAGAAGCCCCCGCAAAGTCCCACTGTTGAAAAAAAGACATGTGTTGAAGAGGTTACAATTTGCCAAAGAGCACATTGACTGGCCTAAAGAGAAATGTGGACTGATGAAAGTAAGATTGTTCTTTTTGGGTCTAGTGGCCGGAGACAGTTTGTCAGACGACCCCCAAACACTGAATTCAAGCCACAGTACACTGTGAAGACAGTGAAGCATGGTGGTGCAAGCATCATGATATGGGGATGTTTCTCATACTATGTTGTTGGGCCTATTTATCGCATACCAGGGATCATGGATCAGTTTGAATACATCAGAATACTTGAAGAGGTCATGCTGCCTTATGCTGAAGAGGAAATGCCCTTGAAATGGGTGTTCTAACAAGACAACGACCCCAAACACACCAGTAAATGTGCAACATATTGGTTCCAGACCAACAAGATTACCGTTATGGAGTGGCCAGCCTAATCCAATAGAAAACATGTGGGGTGACATCAAAAATGCAGTTTCTGAGGCAAAACCAAGAAATAGAGAAGAACTGTGGAATGTAGTCCAATCATCCTGGGCTGGAATACCTGTTCACAGGTGCCAGAAGTTGGTTGACTCCATGCAACACAGATGTACAGCAGTTCTCAGAAACAGTGCTTATACAACGAAATATTCATTAAGCGATTCAAAGGAAAGCAAAATCTTCAAACATTTTTCAGTTTATATAGTGAATGTCTGAGTTTGTAAAGAAGAATACAAACACTGCTATTTTTTTGACCAGTCTAATATTCACTTTTCTTCCATTTGTTTAGAGGAACATCACAAATTTGATATATGTTTCTTCATGTTTTGATTTGGAATAGAATGTGTCGTGTTCCCAATGCATTTGTGTGGATGGAAATAAAAGCTATTAGAAGGATTTTGAGCTTTATTCAACACACTGCTATTATTTTGAACACAACTGTACTGGTACCAGCGCTACATCATTATGCAATATTGCCAGGGTGACAATAGCATTATGATACATGAGCTTAGCAGAAAAAAATATATCTAAGGCTAGGTTTACTTTGACTTGATAATAATCTTTCACATTATTATTATTATCCATCTACATACTAATAGATTTGAACAATAATGAGCAGACAAGTCTGAATATATCATAATGAGGTGTAACATGGGAATTCTAATGAGGGATTAAACTATTAAATGGTTTTAATTTTGATGGCCTAATCGGTCTGCCTTTTTAAGGATGTGGCCAACCAAGAAATACAAGAATATATTAAGCAGCTGTGCCTCATTACAATAGATTTACATCACTTAAGTCTATCATAAGGTATGACTTTCCAAATAAAAATATTCATCATTGATTATAAATGTAAATTATTATTCTCTCTCCTAATGCTGGCAGAACTGTAAATAGGAGGAATGATAACATCTATCCTGTCATTACAAAGCACACTTCACATGAATCAATACATCACATGTCACCAATTGTAAACAATATATTGATTAGTAAACCAGTCCATCTTCGTGCCATACATAAAGAACAGATAGGGTTCATTTACCCGATTGCATAGACCTCTATGTGTGTTATTATACTTACATATGGTACCAATGTATGAATATCAGATATTCCTGGCAGAAAAAAACCAGGATGAGCTAAATAGCATGTTCACGTATTTGTATGTATGTGTACATACAAACAAATTCTCCTAGCTTTGTTTAATCAAGGAAACATAGTGTATATGTATGTATTTGCATGTTACACGTGCGTAAAAATACTGTCCAGCAACGCAGATTTTTGCATTTTCTTTTACTGATCTATATGCAGTCCAAGATTATATGCCTGTGTATACAAGCCCATTACAAGCAATGGGCTGCATTTGGGGCCAGTTCACACCAGAATGCAGTGCGGGAAACCCACAATTCGTGCACGTCTCCTGCCCTGTGTTCAAAACGTGCTGGCTGTGTGATCTGCTGCAGGTGTTAATGTCTTCCTAATGGCACCCCAAGTGCAGATCACAAACAATGCGTTTACCTACACTGGATCACATAGTACTGCAGTGCCATGTGATCCAGTTGCAGTGTGTTTTTAGGGCCAGGTCACACCAGAACACAGTGTGGGAAGCCCTTGTTCCATGCACGTTTCCTGCACTGCGTTCAAAATGCACTGCACTTGCTATCTGCAGTGGGTGTCAGTATTAACTTAACAAATGCAGGTTGCAAATGCAGTATGTCTGCCTGAACCAGACCGCATGGTACAGTAGTACCATGTGATCAGGTTGCTGTGCGTTTTCTAAAGTAGTGCATGCACTACATTTGATGTGGTCCAGTGCGATTTCAGTCCATTCAAATGAATAGGCTGAAACTGCAACGCACCCAGGTTGCATGTGAATCGCACAGGGACACTGCTTTCCTGTGAGATTAAATGTGTAAGTCGGTTCCTAAAAGTAGTGAATGAATAGGCTGAAAATCAAACTGCACTGAATCGCACAGGAATGCAGACCATATTCTTGTGTGATTCAGGTGTGATCACTGACCCTTAGATCAGTAAAAAAAAATGCCTGAATGTCTAAAACCGTAGTGGCGTTTTTAGATGTCTGTGTGCAAGAGGCCTTAGGCAACATTCATATTCACAATTGTGTGGTTATGCAGCGCTGCACCCAAATTAAATTTATGTCCTTTTTTCTCACAAATAGAGCTTTCTTTCGGTGGTATTTGATCACCTCTGCGTTTTTCATTTTTTGCGCTATAAACAAAACAAGACCAACAATTTTGAAAAAAAACAAACAATATTTTTGACTTTTTGCTATTAAACATATCCAATAAAAACATTTAAAAAAATCTAATTTCTTCATAAATTTAGGACAAAATGTATTCTGATACATGTCTTGCTAAAAAATACCCAATACGTGTAAATTATATATATTATAAACACATCAGTGGTTCATATAGTGAACTCGGTGTAGAGCTATTCACCCTGAGGTCATCACAGAGCACAAGGGGCACTCGTTACGTCTGGAGGAAAAGAGATTTAATCTCCAAACATGGAAAGGTTTCTTCACAAAAAGAGCTGTGAAAATGTGGAATAGACTCCCTCAAGAGTTGGTTCTGGCCAGCTCAGTGGATTGCTTTAAAAAAGTCCTGGATTCTTTCTTAGAAACACAGAATATAACTGGATACTAACATTTATAGGTAAAGTTGATCCAGGAAATATCAGATTGCCTCTCAGGGAATCAGGAAGGAATTTTTACCCCTGCAAGAGAAAATTGGATTGTGCTTTGCTGGGTTTTTTTTTGCCTTCCTCTGGATCAACTGTGGGTATAGGATTATAACTTTTTTTTTTCTATGGTTGAACTCGATGGACTTTTGTCTTTTTTCAGCCAGACTAACTATGTAACTATAAATTAATTGGTTTACTTGAAATTTATAGTGTCTACAAATGGCAATATGTATACTGGAATTATTTTTTATACTAGTAATGGTGACAATTGGCAACTTATAGTGGGACTGTGGTGGGCATTCTGACACTGGGGGGAACTGACTAATCAGAGGGTTAACTGTGTACTGTGTGTGTTTTACTGTGTGCTGTGTTTTACTAGGGAGACATGCTGTTTTGTGTCTCTGCTGTGCAGAGAAATACAAAGCAGCATGTCCTTGCTGGCAGGAGAGAGACCTGTGTTGTTTACACAAAAGTCTCTTTCCTGTCAGCTTTACACGGCGATTATCGGGTGCTGGCGAGGAATCTCCGCCTGGGACCCTGTGATTGACGTGCCTAACCACCAATGGCAGCATGGGTAGAACAGCACATGTGCCCCCCACCCAGAAATGCAAATCATGTATATATGTGAGTTTGCTCAGCCCTGCTGCCCTGTAGCAATACTTCTGGCAAGCGGTTAATCAATACAGTATTTGTCGAATGACGAAGACCGCGTATGCTTGGAAATGAAAGGATACATTACAATACAATACATTACATCACTTCCAAAGTTTTATTCTGTCATACGACAATTTTCGTAACTTTAGTAAACTCTTCATTTTTGATATGAGACCAGCATGCAAAAAAAACAAAAACAACGGAAGATCATTCATCCGATATTCTCATCATGTGTACCAGGCGTAAAATCAGTCTGTAAATGCAGTAAAGCATGCTTGTTACACTCACTGTGGAACCTAAGGGGTTAATCCTCTGCATTATGTAAAAAGGCCGTTTGATCCTGTTTTCTCTGCCCCTCCTCTTGTTCAAATGTCCACGTCTTATCCCCTGATAAAACAGACTGAACCCGAAGCCACATGCATATGCTCAGTTTAGTGTGTATTGCTAGAGAGCTTTTTTTTACTTGGGAGAGTGCATGTGATCAGCACAGGGCCAATCAGCATTGTCCAGACAGAGGTCAGGGGTCCTGCATCCTCCTAGAGCAGAAAGAAAACTCCTAAAAGCTTTAACCAGTGCTCTGCTGAAGTCACAAGACTGCTCTAACTGCTCATGAGAGAAGGTATTTAGCAGTTTATATTTACTAAAATAATTGAATTTCATGTTCTGTGTACTGTGGGAGACCAGATATAGTGAATGCAGGGTCTTGGGTTAAGTAACACTTTAAGTAAGCATTTGTTTTTGTGCCTGGAGTAGTGTACAATGACACTCAGAGTCCTGTTTAAGAGCAATTAGTTTGACAGATTGTTACGCACATGGGAGTGTGTCCTTGCATACACGTAAGAATGAGCACCTCTGGACAGATTGCATCCAGGGCCACTCCTCTGTCCCTGAACTGAACGTACATGCTTGAATGTTCATTAAGATTTATACAGCCACTACACCTGTCAGGCTATCATTGATTTTTAACAGTCTTCCAGGCACATCTGAGGTAAAATGATAGTGTCTTTACAGGCCCATGTATGCTCACCTAAAACGAGAGGCAGTCACATGACACTATACCTGGAGGTGAGTATACCTGGGGTGGGAAGTTGAGGGGTCCCTTTACAAACCCAATGGGGAGAATTCAGGAAAGCATTTCCAGCACTTTTCTGGCAGTATGGCCCTTTAACCCTTTCGCTGTCAGAGCCATTTTTGCATTTTGGTGACTGCTTTTAAAAAATGCACCATGTCACAAAGCTCAAATCATCTCAAACTGGTTTCTTGAAAGGCCCGTAGAACCACTTTAAAGGGCCATCAAACATTCATGGTAAGTAAACCACTGAAATTTAAAACACAGGCACCAGGAAGATTCACCTGCAGTGAATATTTGATGAATATTACATTCACTGCTTTATAATTATAAACTAACGTCTATGTAAAGTAAACCTGTGTTTACTTTCGAGGAAAATGGTTGCAGAGTGGCGAGAAAGTGTCTTAGTTGCATCGTCTGCTAAAATGGCAGGTCAACCATTGTTCTAATATTGGAAATAGATTTCCAATCATTAGATAAGCGAAAGATTTCAATATCTAAACTTAATAGATTATAGGAAAGGTCAGAAGTCTAGTACAGGGATCTCCAAACTTTCTATCAAAGGACCAATTTACTGTCCTTCAGGCTTTAGGGGGGTGGATTGTGGCCAGTGGGAGTAGAAACTGTTCTTGTGTGGGAGCAAACATTACCTCATCATTGGTATTAGTGGGAAGAATAGTGCCCCATCGTTGGCGTCAAAGGGGAGGAATAGTGCCTTGTTGTTGGTGTCATTGGGAGGTATAGTGCCCCATCATTGGTGTCAATGGCAGTAATTATGCCCCATTGTTGGTGTCAGTGAGAGAAATAGTTCTTTGTATGATTGGTGTTGGTTGCAGTAATTATGGCCAATTGTTTGTGTCATTGGTAGGAATAGTTCCTCGTATAAGTGGGGGAAATAGTGCCCCAATGGCCAGATAAAGGGTAGCAAAGGGCCACGTCTGGCCCCAAAGCCACAGTATGGAGACCACTGATGTACAGTGTCTTGACCCTGCCCCTCGACTACAGCATTTTGCACTCACAATATATCGACAAAGAAATTGGTGTTGATGTCATCACACATCATCCAGAAGTAAAGTGGAAGTGGACCACGTGTGCCAACACATCAGACAATAAAAGTAAGGGGGAAAAAAAAGAGAAAAAGCATAACATATTGCTTGGTGAGGGCCTCCAAGGGAAGAAGGGGTTCTCTGGGGTCACACTTCATTCCTACTAGCAATGGATGTATAAGATTATCCACTGCCTAAGCTCTCAAGACAATGTTCTGCCCACAATTAGACATATT
Source organism: Staurois parvus (assembly GCF_062004578.1). Classification (NCBI taxonomy): domain Eukaryota; kingdom Metazoa; phylum Chordata; class Amphibia; order Anura; family Ranidae; genus Staurois; species Staurois parvus. Next base: position 2,110,184 of record NW_028318404.1, on the reverse strand, counting down.
CCAGTGTTATAAAAAATAGTAATTGTTATATGCTGTAACCCAAAAACGAAATGCATGGTTTCAGTGTCTACTGAGTGAGCACAACACCTACCAAGTGCAGAAACAGACTCATCAGTGTCAGCAACTTGGGGTTGTCTGTATGCTGTGATAGATCTACAGTATTTCTCACTCCATTATCATGACTTGAGAGTGGGGAAGTGCTGCCCCGCCCTGGTCAAATACATTATTGCACTATTACCCAGAGCAAAAGCATGCCTGCCCTCTGCTGGCTCATGCACGCTTCTGTTACCCAGTGAGGCACTACTTTATAGCGATGGGTAAATAGGACTACGAAGGGTCAGGAGGTAGTAGCAAGCTCGGAGCCTTAGGCTTCGTTCACATCATGTGCAGAGCCATGAGTTTTTCTGCACACGTTCTGCAAGGGCACAAAGAAAAGAATAATTCTCTATGTGCCCTGTGCATACCACAACCTTAGTGTCACGTGCTGATTTTGTTACGCAAGAATCTGCAATGTGTATAAAACTCACTAAAATGCGCATGAAAACTGATGGGAACTCATGCCTCTTCAAGTGAAGTATGCGCATTATTTCCAGCAGTTTTTCAGCATGTATGGTGTGAAGGAGGTCTTAAGAAAAACTATGTACATATATCACAAATGAAAACAAAACATTTAAATGTGAATAAAAATCCATCTTCCACACTAGTGTAATAAACGTAATATTTGGTGTCACCTCCATCAACCCCTGTGGACGCTCTCTCACCTTGATAGATGAACCTTCCCTCCTAGATTGTAAGCTCGAAAGAGCAGGGCCCTCGAACCTCTTGTATATTGTTTTGTTACTGTATTGTCTCATGTACTGCCCCAACTATATTGTACAGCGCTGAGCAAGCTTTTTGGCGCTATATAAATACTGTATAATAATAATAATAATAATCCAAGGATCCTTAACCAAATGATGAGCTCAAAAGAAGAAAAAACAATACATAGTGCTCTCTGTGTAATTAAAATGCATTTACTTAAAAGTTACTTCATTCACATACAATAAAATCAATCAGGCTCATCTCTTGGGACTCAGTCCGGGAGGCTGCTCAGACATCCAAACCGCTGACAGCTAAGCACTCAATGTCCACAGGGGTTGGTGGTAGTGGCAGCAAATGTTTTGTTTACTATTCATGATATGTGCATATACAGCAGTTTTGATAAATGATTTGGTAATTGTGTTTTGACATTTGTTGGGATAGGTAAGTGGAGTGCTAACTGTATCATCCATTGTCTAAATTGTTGCATTTGCAAATTTCAGAAGCCATTATAAAAGAATAGCAGTGGTTAAAAAAAGACCTTGCGTATTTAGGTCATGTTTTTGTATATTAATTCTCCACGTAACGGGGGTGTCTTTTGCCTACTTACTTTTTGCTAATAGGTGTCCTTCTTAATCATTTCAGAAAGTTGGGAGATATGTGTATGTCATGAAATGGTGAGCTGACACCCTACCCCCTGAAACCCCCATCACTTACCTCTGTAGATGATTAGCTGTCACTACCCTCGCAGCTGGTGCAGCAGTCTGGGGATTTGAAAGCCACACTCCTTTTTCCCTTCTTTTCTTAGGGATGCTGGACCAGATCATAGCGATTACAATTCTCACATGCTAGTGCCTGACCAATCAAAATCACTCTGATCTGTCCTGGACGGCTTTCAAATCCTCAGACTGCTGCACTGGCTGTGTGGGTAGTAAAAGATAATTACCCATGTAGGTGAGTTCAGTGGGGGCCAAGGGAGAGGGTGATAGGGTGTTAGTCACCTTTTTTTTTACAATTTAAAGGTAAAACACTTTAAAGGTTTTGGGTCATTTTTTAAAAATTTTAAATAAACTATTGATTTGTATGTGTTTTACTATCTATATAAAGTTTTTAAAAATAAGTATATGTACACTAGTGCTTTTATATCAGTGTCCATAAAAATATCCCTATACATATGTGCAATACCATAAAATGTAAATAAAAGTCCAAAACCAAAATGCTTCTGTGCAATACTTTCTTCCTTCTTTTTTGTAAAAATTATAAACTCTCACCAGACAGTTTGACCCTTTGTGAATTAATGGCATGATGAAATAACAACCAGAATCTCCAAGTGCCTTTAATTCTTCCTCCCAATCAGTGCTCCACAGCTCCTCCGCTCCTTTCAAATCGTCTGAGCAGGAGCGGACTGACAACTCATGGGGCCCCCTGGCAATAGGGGATCATGGGGCCCCTGTGTCCTTGCCCAAACTCAAAAAAGCCTATGAAAAAGGTACCAAGGGCATCTCATGGGGCCCCCTACTGACCCCGGGCCCTCAGGCAGTGCCCAAGTTTCCAAATGGTCAATCCGCCCCTGCGTCTGAGATATGTGCCTAAAACACAAAAACTATATAGTGTAGCATTCCAAAAGAACAGAAAACTTAGGTATAAAATAATTGTTCTCACATAAAATAGTGACCATAAGTGCACATATACAAATCCACTCTACACTGTGCAGATCCTTCCATGTGCCATACACCTCATGCAGATATACTTTTACCAAAACTCACTGCCCGTTCATCCGAGGGCCAGAAAATGCACACACGTAAATGCTCCTCTACACTCCCCCTCAAGGCTGGGCAATCTTGGCTCCTCTACTGCAATGTCTCATCTCTACTTCATACCACATGGGACTTCCTGTCTGCAAGTTATTTTTAACCACTTCAATACTGGGCACTTTCATTCACTTCCTGCCCAATTTTCATCTTTCAGCACTGTCGCACTTTGATAATTGGGCTGTCATGCTACATCCTACTCATATTAACTTTTTAGCATTTTTTTCACACAAAAAGAGCTTTCATTTAGTGGTATTTAATAATTTTTTTGCTAAATGAACGAAAAAGACTGAAAAAAAACACATTCTTCATTTTTGTTATAAAAGTTTGCACATAACTAATCTTTCTTCATAAATGTAGGCCAAACTGTATTCTGCTACATTTCTTTGGTGAAAATAACCCAAATCAGTGTTTATTATTTAGTCTGTACGAAAGTTAGAGTCCACAAACTATGGTGGCCAAAAATATTGGCACCCCTGCATTTCTGTCAGATAATGCAGCACATCGCACAGAAAAGTGTTGCAATTACAAATGTTTAGGCATTCTCATGTTTATTTCTTTTGTTTGTATTGGTATGACACAAAAAGAGTAGAGAAACAAAAAGCCAAATCTGACACATTCCAAGCAAAACCCCAAAAATGAACTGGACAAAATGATTGGCACTTTCTCATAATTGTAAGAAATAATTACATTCCAAGTTTGTGATGCTCCTATAATTTGTAATTAAATTCACCTGTATCAATTAAAAGATCTTAATGTTCCTGTGTCCACTATGCACAATATTTACAAGTTTACAGCCCATGGCACTATAGCTAATCTCCCTGGACAGGTATGAAAGAGAAAAATTTAATGAAAGATTGCAACGAAGGATTGTTTGAATGGATAAAGAACCTCAATCAACTTCCAGACAAATTCAAGCTGACCTTCAGGCACAGGATATAACTGTGTCAGCTCTCACTATATGTGAATAAAAAGGGATGCTATGGCAGGAGACCCAGGAGGATCCCACTGCTGACACAGAAACATAAAAAGCCATACACTCCCTCATCATCTCACGCCTGGACTATTGCAATTCCCTTCTCACTGGCCTACCCAAATGAACACTACCCCCACTCCAGTCGATCCTAAACTCAGCGGCTAGACTCATCCACCTCACTAACCGCTCCACATCTGCCTCCCCCCTCTGTCAATCCCTTCATTGGCTCCCAATTGCCCAACGCATCAAATTCAAACTGCTAACTCTGACCTACAACACCGCCCCAAACTACATAACTGACCTGATACCCAAATACTACCCTACCCGTGCCCTCCGCTCCTCACAGGACCTCCTACTCTCTAGCTCCCTGGTCTCCTCCTCCCACGCCGATTGCAGGACTTCTCTAGGACTTCCCCCATCCTCTGGAACTCCCTACCCCAATCCATCAGACTGTCACCTACTCTCCTCACCTTCAGGTGCACCCTGAAAACCCTCCTCTTCAGGGAAGCCTACCCCAACCTCACCTAACACCTGACCTCACCTAACAACTAACCTCCTCCACTCCTCCCACAGCCATTTCCTCCTGTACCACCTTACCCTCCCTCCTAGATTGTAAGCTCGAAAGAGCAGGGCCCTCGAACCCCTTGTGTATTGTATTGTTACTGTCTTGTCTCATGTTCTGTCCCCCTTGCTACTGTACAGCGCTGAGCAAACCCTTTAAATACTGTATAATAATAATAAATATTGGAGTTTGCCAAAACTTACCTGAGGAAGCCAAAATCCTATTGGAACAATGTGTTGTGGACAGAGGAAACAACAAGACAGCTTTTTGGTAAAGCCCGTCATTCTAATGTTTAAAAAAAAAAGAAATGAGGCCTTTAAAGAAAACAATACAGTCAAACATGGTGGAGGTTCACTGATGTTTTGGGGTTGCTTTGCTGCTTCAGGCACTAGATGCCTTGACCTTGTGCATGGCATTATGAAATTTAAAGACAACCAAAGAATTCTGGGGTGCAATGTAGGGCCCAGTGTCAGAAAGTTGGGTCTCCGTCAGAGGTCATGGGTCTTTCAGTAGGACAATGGCCCAAAGCACATGCCAAAAAGCACCCAGAAATGGCTTGAGACAAAGCACTGGAGAGTACTGAACTGGCCAGCAATGAGTCCAGATCTCAATCCCATAGAGCACCTGTGGAAAGCTCTCAAAACAGCAGTTGGGAAAAGGAACCCTTCCAATCTGAGAGACCTGGAGCAGTTGGCGAAAGAAGAGTGGTCAATAATTCCAGTAGAGAGGTATAAAAAAACTTGATGGATACAGGAAATGATTGATTTCAGTTATTTTTTCCAATGGGTGTGCTCTCAAATATTAAATTGAGGGTGCCAATAATTTAGTCCAGCTCATTTTTGGGGTTTTGCATGGAATGTGTCAGATTTGGCTTTTTGTTTCTCCACTTTTTTGTGTCATACCAATACAAACAAAAAAAATTAACAAGAGAATGCCTAAACATTTGTAATTGCAACAATTTTCTGGTCGAAGTGGTGCATTATCTGACAGAAATGAAGGGGTGCCATTATTTTTGGCCATGACTGTATATCTGAAAATTGGTCAGCCCTGATGTACTGACGGCCTATCCCATTTCTTGAAGCCCGAAAACGCCAGGACAGTACAAATATCCACCAATAACCATAAGAGGGCGCCAGCCAGCCAATATAACAAAAAAGAGAACAACTCTACATATGCTGTAAAAAGTGTGAATATCTAAAAGGCAGCTGGCACTTTTAAGTGTTAAAACATTAATTGCAAGAAAACAGAAATAGGCGCTAGCCCTTCATTATCGATAAATGTGACATATATAAATCAATACAATGCTTGCCTGGAACGCATGCCAGCTCTCTGGATATAAGTGGTATTGAGACAGAGAGGATCCCCCCTTAGTGAGCTGTTTGTGTTGGTGCCCCTACTGGCACCGGCGCTATGTGAGTGTATTGATTTTAATTTACAATTCTCTCTATTTAATAAAACCTACTACACTATGGATGTTTTCTTTGGTATTTAATCATACTCCTTGTTGAGTGAATGAGTATTTATAATAGGAACTGTTTATCTTGTGGATTTCCACGTAGAGGAGCTGACATTCCATGTTTAGGATCTGACATCTGATGCTTGTTGGCTGTTTTCTTGGCCAAACCCATCTGGTGAGTAGTGTTGGGCTTGATGTTCAAGTCAAACATAAGTTCGACTCGAACATCGGCTGTTTGTGTGTTCGCTGAACGCACAAACGGCAAGGGCATTCAGCAGACTGTTCGCCCACTGCGGCCCACAATTCACTGTGCTCTGACAGTGCACTGTGACTTACCAAAGCATGCACCTGACCACAGGTCAGGTGCAATCCTTTGGCCAATCACAGCACATGATGACATCACAAGGGGGGCAGGGGTAACCCGGTTGACGTCTCCGGGTGGCCCCGCTCCTTAGACATTTAAGAACTGTCAGGCTGGCGGAGCAGTCAGATAGTAGGAGCCAGCATTGAGAGCAGAGTTTTTTTTTTTCAGGTTGGTGATGGCAGCAGTGATCATGACTGACGTTGGATCTACTGCAGAGGACATTATTTTTATTTTTGTTTTTAATAAAAGACTTGTTAACCATTTGCCCTCTAGAGGATTTACCCCCTTCCTGACCAGGCCATTTTTTGCATTACAGTGCTGAATTACTTTAACTGACAATTGCGCGGTCATGCAACGCTGCATCCAAATGAAATTTACGTCCTTTTTTTCCCACAAATTGAGCTTTCTTTCACTGGTAATTGATCGCCTGTGCATTTTCTATTTTTTGCACTATAAAAAAAAGCTTGACAATTTTGAGAAAAAAACAATATTTTGGACATTTTGCTATTAAACATGTCCAGTAAAAAAATAAAAAAATTAAATTTCATCATAAATTTACACCAAAATGTATTCTGCAACATGTCTTTGCTAAAAAAAATCCCAATACGTGTAAATTAATTGGTTTACGTGAAAGTTATAGTGTTTACAAATGGCTGTATAGATACTGGGTTTTTTTTCTACTAGTAATGGCAGCGATCAGCGAGACTGCAGGACTGTGGCGGATATTTTGACATTGGGGGGAACTGACTTGGTGTCACTGACATCCCCAGTGACACCAATACAGTGATCAAGGCTAAAAAAAAGCACTGATACTGTACTACTGGCAATGGGCAGGAAGGGGTTACTATGAGGGGCGATCAAAGGGTTAACTATATGTAGGGAGTGTTTTACTAGGGGCGGGGTGTGTGCTTCACTGTAAGCACACTGCTCTGGATGAGCAGTGTGCCCGAGCCAACAGGGAGGAAGACTGTTAGTAAACAAAACAGTCCTTCTCCCCGTCGGAGATGCATGATAATCACCGGGTGCCGACGGTTAATTTACGACTGGGACCCAGTGATTGACAGCCACAGCTGTGAATGGCGGAACGGGTAGGGTGCGCACCCCCTACCCGGAAATGCGAAAATGCAAAATCATGTATATATATATATATATATATATATATATATATATATATATATACGTATATGTGATTTTGCGCACCCCTGCTGCCCTGTAGCAGTATATCTGCTATAGGGCGGCAGGGAAGTGGTTAAAGACTGTCTTCTGTTATTTTTTACACTATACTTTTTTCTTTTGTGAATGAGTAGCGGTACCATGTACCCCATACTCATTCATATGGGGGGAGGGATCTGGGGGTCCTCTTGTTAAAGGGGGCTTCCAGATTCTGATAAGCCCCCATCCACAGACCCCCACGCCACTGTTGTGCGGAAGAGGCCCTTGTCCCCATCAACAAGGGGAGAATGTGCTTTGGGGGAGAAGCTGCCCCTGCCCCAAAGCACCCCCCCATGTTGGTAGCATGCAGCTTGGTATGGTTCGGGGGGGCACTCACTTCTCCCCCACTTTCCTGACCTACCGGGCTGCATGTTCGGATAAGGGTTTGATATGGATTTTGAGGAACACCCCCATGCCATTTTTTTTTTTGCATTTTGGCGTGGGGGTTCCCCTAAAATTCCATGCCAGACCTGAAGGATTTGGTATGAATGGGAGAGACCCCAAGCCATTTTTTTTTTTGCAAAATTTTTAATTGCCGGCAATTCTTTGTACATTCAGTTGTCAGCGGGTACTTCCGCTGACAGCTGAAACATGAAAACATATTTTCTCTACTAAAATACCCCATGACTTAATAAAACAACTCATGCTGTATTTTAGTAGTTTTTTTTTAAATACTGTGTGGTATCTTACAGCATACTCGGATGCGGTAAGATACCGCTTACTGAATTGTCCCAGTTCGAAGTTCGCCGTCAATCTTTCGTTACATTCGAATGTTTGACTGCGAACCGAGTGGGGGTGTTCGGCCCATCACTACTTGTGAGCGCACAATTCACCTTAACATGTGGAGGAGCACTTTTATGTAAAAAAGAAGTTATCACTTTAATATTTCCACATGAATATGGTGGTTTGGGACTTTACTTGTTAATTTTAAGGGACTTTTTTATTTAGTATGCAATCTAAATATTTGTGGTTGATGTATCAAACTGTGGGTAACATTTTATTGATTTATACTGTATATAAGTCACATTTATCAGTAATGAAGGATTAGTGCCTATTTCCGTTTTCTTACAAATATCCCCCCAATGCGCCCCCCCCCTTTTGGAAAGTAGACAGTCCAAGGTATTGAGAAGCATGGCGAGGTTTTTGAAGTTATACATTTTTCGGTCACACATATAAGGAAATGACAGGAGCGCGGAGGTTCTCTCGTTCTGGGAGGACATCCTCCCACTCTAACTCTGTCCCTGGGACACAGCGGATCTCCGATCAGCAGAAGGAGCTGATGACTTTGGCTCTGTCGTGATCAGCTGTGTCCAATCACAGCTGATCACAAGTAAATAAGGAAATGCCGGTTATCCGCATTCCTTTCCTCATGAGCTGTGACGCTGAACAGTGCCCTGATGATCAGTGTAGCCCCATCAGTTCCACCTGTCAGTGCCCATCAATGCCACCTGTCAGTGCCCATCAGTGCACATCAATGCCACATAGTGCCTACCAGTGCACATCAAAGCCACATATCAGTGCCCATCTGAGCTGCCTTTCAGTGCCAACTATCAGTGCCAGTCAGTTCCACCTATCAGTGCCAGTCAGTGCCGCCTATCAGTGCCCATCATTGCCGCCTAACAGTTCCAGTCAGTGCCGCCTAACAGTGCCAGTCAGGGCCACCTATCAGTGCCAGTCAGTGCTACCTATCAGTGCCTCCTATCAGTGCCATATATGAGTATCGCCTTTCAGTGCCCATCAGTGATGTCTGTCAATGCCCACCAGTGATGCTTGTCAATGCCCATCAGTGCCACCTACCAGTGCTTCCTCATCAGTGCCGTCTATCAGTGTCCATCAGCGCAGCCTATCAGTGCCCATCACTGCAGCCTCATTAGCGCACATCAGTGAAGGCGAAAAATTACTCATTTACAAAATTTTATAACAGAAACTAAGAAAAAATGTGTTTTTGACAATTTTCAGTTGTTTTTGGTTTGTTTAGCAAAAAATAAAAAAGAGGTGATTAAATACCATCAAAAGAAAGCTCTATCTGTCTAAAAAAAATGATAAAAATGTCATATGGGTACAGTGTTGCATGACCGCGCAATTGTCATTCAAAGTGCGACGGCGCTGAAAGCTGAAAATTGGCCTGGGGAGGAAGGGGGTGAGAGTGTGCGGTAGACAAGTGGTAAACACTGCTTCTCAAAGCCGACTGCACTGATTTTCATAAACCCTCACAGGTCTTGAAGGTTTTGGTGCTGGAAATGTTTGTCAAGGGAAATGTTGTTTTTCAAAATGTGACAGTTTGTTCAGGGAAACAGTGCAAACACCATCCCTCCTTTTAAACACACAATTGCATTTTATAACCCAATTCTAGAGATTTGGTACAACTGAGAAGTTAGTGACCTGGGACAGATATTGCTATGAAAGATTGTCAGAGTTCACCCACATCTATTAAAAAAAAAACAAAAAAAAACTGTTTCTGTTGGAGTTGTACTTCAAACCACTAATACAAGGTCAGAGTTTTAAAGAGGAAATTCATATAGGTTTGGGAAAATTTAAAGTACCTGTAACTGTTGACTTTTAGGAAACCAGATCCTTACCAGCCCATGCATTCCAGTGCAGTCTACCCTGCGGCTGATGATTCATAGGGCTCCAGTTTCTCCCCTCATATTCTTGGATTTTGGGAGTCGGCTGACTCAGCCAACTCCCTGCTGCACATGCGCAAGACAAGGCCCGCTGTAGTCCCACAGCCTCCTGGGACGTGTGACATTAGTCAAGGAGGCTGAGAGTGGGGGAGGGTGGCCAGAGGTGGTGTTATCCTTGCCTAGGCAAACGACTAAGGAAGTGGGAGTGGGTACCACCTAAAAAAAAAATCTAAAATTCCATATAGTAATAGGCTAGGAGAGAGGAAGAGAAAGAAGGTAACTCTAGTCTTGGGCGATTTCTGTTTTAAGCACCCCTGGCCATGTTACTGATAGGAGGAGAAGCATTGAGCCTGCAATGTCAAAAACAAATCAGCAATGGTAAGTTCCATAATCTCTGCGGTGTCAGAGATTCATTTACAATGAACCTGAACTCTTCTCATACATTATTAAAATAAGAAGTTGCTCAAGGCCTCATTTCTGTCTGTGGATGAAAGCTGTGTCGGAAATGCTAACTGGTTGTGCAGGTCTATAGGGGGACCCAAAATTCATCAGCAATCCCTAAGGGGGTAGTAATGCACATACTTTATGTCCTGTACTCCTGTGATGGGTTTGGGCTTGGAGTCCAAATGCAGGCTGCAATTCTCACCTTCAATCCAAACCTCTTCTTTGCCACAAGATGTCCTCAGTCTTTCGGGTTAATTATTGCTCAGTGCCCCTCTACCCAGAAGAGAAAAAATTGTGAGTGCAGAGTGTCTTGACCCTGCCCCAGAAAACAGTATTTTGTACTCATAGTTGTAGCGCCACTTCTGTACGAGACACAGGAATACTGTCCAGGTCCTCCCCAATTACTTTCCCCTGCAGCCAGGTACATAGGCTCATTCACATGTCTTTCCAAAAATCAGTGTAGGGGTGTTGTTTTTATTTTTGGAGAATTTGGATAGGGATGAGGGATATGAGTGAGATACTCCAAAAATAGGAACTATGTACATTGAGGACTTTATCTAATCTTCAGGACAAGCTCTATTAGAGTCTGTGCTTGAATCAAACAGTGGACTTCAGTTTTAAGGCAGTAGTACAAAGTAGAATTAGTAACAGTGGTAGTAGTAACTTTAGAGCTCAAGAGCAGAGCAGGTAGGCCAGGTGGACAAAGCACTTCAGAACTCCAGTCGGTATTCCTTTTGATAGACCTGCAGCTGACTCTCTAACACCAGAGGGGGTTAAACAGCACACAGTCTCTAAAATTCTTTAGGACTCTCTGTACTCACAAGGCCCAAAAGCAGCTCGACGCCTTTCTCTGTGATACTAGATCAGATCTTCAGTAGACGGCCCCTTAATCAGCACAGCAGAACCCGGGTATCAGCATTCAGGCCCTCAGGTATCCCACCTGAGGCCATATGGTAGTAGTTGCCTGGGAAGGCAACATGCCCTCTCCCAGGCTTGGACGACCCTTTGCAGGAAAGACCCAGAGCCCAGTGTGCTCACTGAATTTCTACAGTTACCAGCATGCCATCAGAGCCAGTCTCTCTGGGATAGGCTGAGGCTGTATCAATATTCATGCTGCTATCTGCATAACTCCACACCTATCATCCAGAAATGTCTCAAGCTTTCTAGATGCAGAGAGAGCTATCAGGCTGGCAGCAGCTGAGCAAACTGAGCAGACCTAACTAAATTATCACATCTCACCAGGGGCGGACTGACAACTCATGAGGCCCCCGGGCAATAGGGGATCATGGGGCCCCTGTGTCCTTGCCCAAACTCAAAAAAGCCTATGAAAAAGGTACCAGGGGCATCTCATGGGGCCCCTTACTGACCCCGGACCCTCGGGCAGTGCCCGAGTTTCCAAATGGTCAGTCTGCTCCTGCATCTCACTCATTACAGTGAGCTAACTATGCTTTTCCCTAACAAATATTTACACTCACACTGAATACAGTGTGACACCAAATTTACCAAAACCCAAACTAAAGCTAACGATCTAAACCTAGCACCTACTCAGGAGGGTGCTATTTAATCTATTGACATACAGTCAGGTCCATAAATATTGGGACATCGACACAATTCTAACATTTTTGGCTCTATACACCACCACAATGGATTTGAAATGAAACGAACAAGATGTGCTTTAACTGCACACTGTCAGCTTTAATTTGAGGGTATTTACATCCAAATCAGGTGAACGGTGTAGGAATTACAACAGTTTGCATATGTACCTCCCACTTGTTAAGGGACCAAAAGTAATTGGACAATTGGCTTCTCAGCTGTTCCATGGCCAGGTGTGTGTTATTCCCTCATTATCCCAATTACAATGAGCAGATAAAAGGTCCAGAGATAAAAGGTCCAAGTGTGCTATTTGCATTTGGAATCTGTTGCTGTCAACTCTCAAGATGAGATCCAAAGAGCTGTCACTATCGGTGAAGCAAGCCATCATTAGGCTGAAAAAACAAAACAAACCTATCAGAGAGATAGCAAAAACATTAGGCGTGGCCAAAACAACTGTTTGGAACATTCTTAAAAAGAAGGAACGCACCAGTGAGCTCAGCAACACCAAAAGACCCGGAAGACCACGGAAAACAACTGTGGTGGATGACAGAAAAATTCTTTCCCTGGTGAAGAAAACACCCTTCACAACAGTTGGCCAGATCAAGAACACTCTCCAGGAGGTAGGTGTATGTGTGTCAAAGTCAACAATCAAGAGAAGACTTCACCAGAGTGAATACAGAGGGTTCACCACAAGATGTAAACCATTGGTGAGCCTCAAAAACAGGAAGGCCAGATTAGAGTTTGCCAAACGACATCTAAAAAAGCCTTCACAGTTTTGGAACAACATCCTATGGACAGATGAGACCAAGATCAACTTGTACCAGAGTGATGGGAAGAGAAGAGTATGGAGAAGGAAAGGAACTGCTCATGATCCTAAGCATACCACCTCATCAGTAAAGCATGGTGGTGGTAGTGTCATGGCGTGGGCATGTATAGCTACCAATGGAACTGGTTCTCTTGTATTTATTGATGATGTGACTGCTGACAAAAGCAGCAGGATGAATTCTGAAGTGTTTCGGGCAATATTATCTGCTCTTATTCAGCCAAATGCTTCAGAACTCATTGGACGCCGCTTCACAGTTCAGATGGACAATGACCCAAAGTATACTGCAAAAGCAACCAAAGATTTTTTTAAGGGAAAGAAGTGGAATGTTATGCAATGGCCAAGTCAATCACCTGACCTGAATCCGATTGAGCATGCAGTTCACTTGCTGAAGACAAAACTGAAGGGAAAGTGCCCCAAGAACAAGCAGGAACTGAAGACAGTTGCAGTAGAGGCCTGGCAGAGCATCACCAGGGATGAAACCTAGCGTCTGGTGATGTCTATGCGTTCCAGACTTCAGGCTGTAATTGACTACAAAGGATTTGCAACCAAGTATTAAAAAGTGAAAGTTTGATTTATGAATATTATTCTGTCCCATTACTTTTGGTCCCTTAACAAGTGGGAGGCACATATGCAAACTGTTGTAATTCCTACACCGTTCATCTGATTTGGATGCAAATACCCTCAAATTAAAGCTGACAGTCTGCAGTTAAAGCACATCTTGTTAGTTTCATTTCAAATCCATTGTGGTGGTGTATTGAGCCAAAAATGTTAGAATTGTGTCAATGTCCCAATATTTATGGACCTGACTGTATGTATTGACAGAGAGAGATCGGTGCTGAAGTCATAACACATCATCAGTATGTCAAAATATTAAAAAAAAAAGGAAAAAAAGCATTACATACTGTTGACGAAAATCTCTTTATGGAAGAGAAGGTTCTCTGGGGTTTTAGCACTAGATATACAAGAGCATCCATTGCACAAGCTTCCAAGGCAATGTTTTGCCCACATTTGGACTACTTTCAATGCCACAGGAAGTAGTAATTGTAAATTGCTGCTGCTTTAAATTATATATGACATTTTGGAGTTGAACACACATGGGATATGGTTGGTAAAACTATTATTAATCGGTTGATATTATTTTAATTGATTCACTTATTTTATAGTATTGTTTGATGTGATTTAAGGAAAAATACAGTAATTGTAAATTGTTGCAACCCAACCAGTATCTAAGGTTTGGGTCACCACACCTGACAACTGCAGACACAGACTGGTCAGTGTCAGATGCCTGGGCTGTCATCTACTGTGGTAGAGCTACAATGCTTCTTACTCAATAATCCTGTTTTATGAGTGATGAAGCCTGCCATCTGCTGGTCAAATATACTATTTCACAATTATTCAAAGCAAGAGCATACCTGCTTCCTGTTGGCACATGCACATTTACACTGACCGGCCACTTTATTAGATACACCTTTTCAATTGCTTGGTAACATAAATTGCTAATAAACCAATCACATGACAGCAACTCAATGCATTTAGGCATGTAGATGTGGGGGAGACGACTGCTGAAGTTCAAACTGTGCATTAGAATGGGTAAGAAAGGGGATTTAAGTGATTTTGAACATGGCATGGTTGTTGGTGCCAGACGGGCTGGTCTGAGGATTTAAAAAACTGCTGATTTACTGGGATTTTCTTGCACAACTCTCTCTAGGAGTTACAAAGAATGGTCCGATAAAGAGAACCCACAACATGTTGAACCTTGAAGCATATGGGCTACAGCAGCAGAAGACCACACCGGGTACCACTCCTGTCAACTAAGAAGAGGGATTGGAGGCTACAATTCTCACAGGCTCACCAAAATTGGACAATAGAAGATTGGAATAGTGTTCCCTGTTCTGATGAATCTCGAGTTCAGCTGCAACATTCAGATGGTAGGGTCAGAATTTGGAGTAAACAACATGAAAACATGGATCCATCCTGTCTTGTATCAGCAGTTCAGGCTGGTGGTGTATTGGGGTGGGGGATATTTTCTTGGCACTAGCAAGGTGTACCTAATAAAGTGACCTGTGAGTGTATATTACCCAATGAAGCAGCACTTCATAGTGATTGTCAAATAGGAGTACAAAGGGTCAGAAAGTAGAAACAAGCTCAGAGGTTTGACTTTCATAATGGCTTGGCATTCAGCCACAGGAGCAGTTCTTTTTGTAATGACAGAAGCTCTTTAAAGGAATGTGTAAGGCATTGATAATATTTATTGAACCTTACAGGTAAACCTCTAATGGTTTTGAGTCAATTTAATTTTTTTTAACCACTTGCCAACCATGCTATAGTCAAATGATGGCTACAGTGTGGTTGTCCAGGTCTGGGAGGGCATCATATGATGTCCTCCCAGAACACTCCCTCAGCGGTACGCACCCGGCGATCTCCGTGATCATGTGATGAGGTAAAGGCCAATCACAGCAGCCTTTTACCAAGTGATCAGCTGTGTCCAATGATACAGCAGATCACAGAGTAAATACAGTTGCTGGTTATCGGCTGCACTTTCCTCACGCTGTCACAGCATGAGGAAAGTACTGCCGATAACCGGAAACTGTCACAGAGCAGATCGCCACTGATCATCGGGGAACTGATGATCAGTGCCCAGCAGTGCCTCCCACCAGTTCCCATCAGTGCCACCCATCACTGCTGCTCAGCAATGCCACCCAGCAGTGCCCAACAGTGCCATCAGTCAGTGCCACTAGTCAATGCTGTCAGTCAGTGCTGCCAATCAGTGTCGCCCATCAGTGCCCATTATTACTGCTTATCAGTTCAGCATCATCAGTGCCTCCTTGTCAATGCCCACCAGTGCTGCCTCATCAGTGCAGCCTATCAGTGCCCATCAGTGTTGCCTATTTGTGCCACCTCATCAGTGCCCATCAGTGCTGCCTATCAGTGCCCATCAGTGCAGCCTCATCAACGCACATCAGTAAAGGAGAAAATTACCTGTTTGCAAAATTTTCTAATAGAAACAAAAGAAAACATTTTTTTTTTTCGTTTGGCTCTTTTTTTGTTTGTAGTGCAAAAAATAAAACACCCAATGGCTTTTAAATACCACCAAAAGAAAGCTCTATTTGTGTGAAAAAAATGATAAAAATGTCATATGGGTACAATGTTGCATGACCGCGCAATTGTGATTCAAAGTGTGAGAGCATTGAAAGCTGTAAATTGGCCTGGGCAAGAGGTGGGTAAAAGTGCCCGGTAGGCAAGTGGTTGAACTATTGTTTTATATGTGTTTTCTATACAGTCCATATACCATCTTTGTTCTACAAATAATCATTTAATACAAAAATGGATTTTAGGAGCACAGTGGGTTAGTTATAGACACAGCATAGCAGTCACATTCTGCTTCGAGACACGGTTTGTGTGATTGAAATGGCAGCCTAAGCTGTCTGATAGGGGAATGGTTCTCTGCTCTACGTCAGCTTCCATGAAAAAAGCAAATGAAGAATTACTAAATAATGGAAGGAAGCATAAAGTACAACCGATCGGCTCACATGGCGAAAGCAAAATATGCATATGTTAAACATTTTATTTCATCCAGACCATAGCAAGTTAATGATTTACCAAACCATTATACGTACAATCCTTTTAAACATTTCTTATCACTATCAAATTCCCTGATTTTCATAACCCAATGCAGGTCTTGGTTGCTGCCGGAAATGTTTGTTGAGGGCAGGGGTGGACTGACAACTCATGGGGGCAATAGGAAATCATGGGGCCCCTGTGTCCTCGCCCACACTCAAACTACACCTAAAAAAGCCTATGAAAGGTACCAGGGGCATCTCATGGGGCCCCCTACTGACCCCCGGCCCTCGGGCAGTGCCCGAGTGCCTAAATGGTCAGTCCGCCCCTGGTTGAGGGAAATATTCCTGTTTTTTAGCATGTAACAGTTTGTACAGGGAAATGTCCTTCCTGCATACACCATTCCTCCTACAAATGCAAGACGGTAGTTTATAGCCCAATTCAAGAGATTTGGTATCATTGAGAAGATAACAATCTGGTATTGTTTGTGAGTGCCTGTGATGGTGGAAAATTGAATACAGGCTGTGTTCCCATCATTTTTTGCTATGTATGTCTGATCCATCAAATTGACAGAAAGAGGGGAGACTATCCCAAGCAGGGATGGATATTACAATGAAATGTTTTCAGAGGTTCTAATTTCCCAGAACAATCCAAAACAAACAAAAAACTGTTTCAGTTGGAGTTGCACTTTAAACCAGGATTTAAGACTCATTCACACTCTCAGTGGTGACCTGAATTTTTCCGCATTAGGTAAAGACAGGTCACTGCTAGGAAACACAGAAAATGTTTGTTTTCTATGTGCTGGAGACAGACCCAAATGGGACAGGGGCTTTTGGAGAGGACTGAAGGGTAGCCTCTTGTCTACTAACTATGGGCCCTGGCATCTAAGGGGGCTCTATTCTTCTGGAGGTGTGTGCATGGGGGGACCTTTGGTGTAGATTTACTTCAGATTCAAGTCCATGTCTCCCCAGACCACACAGACTCTGAGAACTGGAGGACCAAGATACAGATTTCGGGGTCTTTGTGCTCAAACCAGCATTAACTGCTTCAACTCCCCTCCTAGACTCAGAGACTCTAAGCTGATGTTAATAGAATCAACTCAAAACAACCTGATGCTGAAGTCTCTTGCTGTAATCTGTTTATTAAGGTGTGATGTCTTTTACTGTATCTTTCTCCCATTGCTAATTGAGTTGAGTCACCTATTGTTTCTGTTTGTGGCTAGTCCACCTGGAGGTTCCTATATGATAGGATTAGTCTGGTGTTAGTTTTACCTCATTATCTAATCAATGTAGGATGTTCAACATAATGTGTAATATTTGTTTTTATTGTTCATGTGGGGACTGCCCCTATTTCTGAAACGTATAAAAACCTGTATTTCTGTTCAATAAAGTAGGTCCAGTTTTCACCTAAGCTAGTGTCGTCTAGTCCTTTGGTGCGATGCCCAGCTGTAATACCTTGGTCCTGTGTCACAGCGGTGAAGAAGCAGTTCTCTGACAGAAGCACCCAGGCAGGGTGCCAGGCGGTCCGTCACACTGCTCCTCTCACAACACAATGCTGGTGTCATATGCTGTGAGCTGCACAGCAGTATAATGCAGCATATCTGCCTTTTTCCACAGTGCACTGGATGGCACTGCATGTCAGCCCACAGCAATGTAACACACCCCACTGCTGTGCAGCAACATGAATGTTTACTACTTTACATAAAATTAAGGAGAAAAAGGTGAGAAAGTCAGCACCTACAAGTACTAAGGTGAAGTCATCCTTACCTAGGCAAGGAATGAGGAAGTGGAAGCAAGTACAACCAAAAAAGGTCATGTTACTTATAAGGAAGGGACTCCTGAGCCTACAGTATGGAAAACATCAGCAATTCCTACTGTGCCAGGTTTCCCTTTACCCTGAACCCCTTTCATACTGTTTCAGAATAAAAAGGTCTTTCAAGTTGGACACTAGAGGAAAAAATTAACCTGTTCATAGATTTGTATGGGCTACATGATGCTGACTGAGTATGCAAACCTAAGGACTTTATGTCCCTCTTCCAAATGATGCACACATTACCATGCCCAGTGGCCAAAGGTTAGAGAAGGAAGATTCTCTTTTTAGCTGCCCTAATGCACCAACATGTTAATAATTAACAAAAACTAATAAAGGAAACAGTGATTGCTAACAAGGAAATTATACCTGCATGTCAATAGATTAAGAATGCCATTCATCTCCTTTTTGAGGGGCCTGTCTGAGGGAGCTGTCTGCACATGCACTGCAAACCTCACTGGCCATGCACACGCAGACAACTCCAGTGGCATCACTTTGGAATCTGGATTGCCAATTAGAGAGAGCAAATGCTGAATGGTCGCCTGCGCTGTGCATTGCGATTTGTGGGCTGCCAGGATGCTGCCTGCGCCAGTGCGCAGTGCAGTAGGGAGAATAGAGAATGCCTTGGGATGCCTGCATACATAAAAAGCCCAGCAAAGTCAAGGAGGAGGGAATGGATGCTGGATATTCATGTGGGCTGTGGGCCAGCTACAAAGGTGGTAGAGTATATTTAAACTACTGTGCTGCATTTGCACATATTACCCTACGCTGTGCATTTTCTCCTGGCCTCTTTAGCCTGTTTGTTACACACTCCTGACCCATAACCCTACTTTTGACCTCTGCAATCTGTATGTTACACCTTCCTGACCTCTGACCTAGGGGTCAGGAGCATGTTACATGCTCCTGACGCCTACACTCTGAACGTTACATTCTGCTTACCACTGCACTTTGTATGGTTGGCACTCCTGACCTCTGCACTCTCTGCATTACTCACTCTTGACCCATAGCAGAATAGGTTAAGGTTTTATTTAACCAAAACCTTTGGGGCTCCTTCCACTATTACCACAATCTCACCCCACCCACAATTTGCCACAGCATGGTTCGTGCACTGCATATATGTTGCCCAATTGTTGCACGGCATGTTGAAAATTGAGGTGTGACTTGTGGGTGTGGTTTAAAAGTGGTCAGAGGGTTTCCCCAGATTTCATTTTAAAACCTGGTAACCTTATAGTATACAGAAAACAGGAATAGTACAATGCCCAAAATGGTACTACCTTATACTGCACTATATTGGCAAAAGCAGTGGGACGCCTGCCTTTACATGCACATGAACTTTATTGGCATCCCAGCCTCAGTCCGTAGGGTTTAATATTGAGTTGGCCCACCCTTTGCAGCTATAACAGCTTCAACTCTTCTGGGAAGGCTGTCCACAAGGTTTAGGAGTGTGTCAATGGGAATGTTTGACCATTATTCCAAAAGTACATTTATGAGGTCAGGCACTGATGTTGGACGAAAAGGCCTGGCTCGCAGTCTCCGCTCTAATTCATCTCAAAGGTGTTCTATTGGGTTGAGGTCAGGAATCTGTGCAGGCTGGTCAAGTTCCTCCACCCCAAACTCGCTCATCCATGTCTTTATGGACCTCGCTTTGTGCACTGGTGCGCAGTCATATTGGAACAGGAAGGGGCCATCCCCAAACTGTTCCCACAAAGTTGGGAGCATGAAATTGTCCAAAATGTCTTGGTATGCTGATGCCTTGAGAGTTCCCTTCACTGGAACTAAGGGGCCAAGCCCAACCCCTGAAAAACACCCCCACACCATAATCCCTCCTCCACCAAACTTTACACTTGGCACAATGCAGTCAGGCAAGTACTGTTCTCCTGGCAACCACCCAACCCAGACACGTCCATCGGATTGCCAGACAGAGAAGCGTGATTTGTCACTCCAGAGAACACATCTCCACTGCTCTAGAGTCCAGTGGCGTTGTGCTTTACACCACTGCATCTGACGCTTTGCATTGCACTTGGTGATGTAAGGCTTAGATGCAGCTGCTCGGCCATGGAAATCCATTCCATGAAGCTCTCTATGCACTGTTGTTGTGCTAATCTGAAGGCCACAGGAAGTTTGGAGGTCTTTAGCTATTAGCTCTGCAGACAGTTGGTGACTTCTGTGAACTGTGCGCTGCAGCATGCCCTGACCCCCCTCTGTCATTTTATGTGGCCTACCACTTTGTGGCTTCCCAGTTTCTTCCACTTTGTCATAATACCACTAACAGATGACTGTAGAATATTTAGTAGCAAGGAAATTCCACGGATGGACTTATTACACAGGTGGCAACCTACCACGGTAACATAACACGCCTGAATTCACTGAGCTCCTGAGAGCGACCCATTCTTTCACAAATGTTTGTAGAAGCAGCCTGCATGCCTCGGTGATTGGCTGTATACACCTGTGGCCATGGAGGTGATTGGAACACCTGAATCCAATGATTTGTAGAGCTGGCCCAATAGTGTATGTGTATATATATATATATATATATATATATATATATATGTGCCTCTATTTAACTGGACAGGAAACAGTTGACAACTTGTGAGGGATTGTGTGAAATTCGATGACCCAATAGTGCCTGAGGAAATAGCATTACATGAAATGCCAACGTTAGTGTTACTAAGATTTTTGAAGGTGGTTTAATACAGTATGTACCAATCATTATTTTTTAAATAAAATTATTTTTATTGAGTTGTGCATATGTAAACAAACAGATACAGTTTGACAATAAAACAACACATATCACATAAGCAACACCCTCGTAGGCCCAGAACCCAAAAAATAATAACTCTAACAAAGTATCTCATTAAAGAAGCCCCTCCCCCCTAACCAGGCTACCCCATCCGGCAAGATACTGGCCGCACAGGATATTGAAGCCTACGTGGGCCACAGGCGAGATAGATGGCAATAATTTCCCTCCAGATATAATAAGAATAAATTGGGCCCATAGGATAGGATACTCATGTAGTGTCGTCTCTGAACCAGGGGAAAAGAAACAATCAATAAGCTGGGGCATAGAAAGATCTGAAAGGGACTTCTGGAGACTAAGCCCAGGACCAGGGTAAGGATTAGATTAGAGCGCACATTATTAGGCAGTGGTGGTGGGGCTATCTAGCCAGATTTGCCACACACTGTCATATTTCTTTGGGCACCTTCTGCTCCTGTAGGTGGCCCTATAGAATGGGATCATTTTGTGAACTAACTCCTTCCAGTAAGATAAATAGGTTTTTCGGGTGTAAAATAGTAGAAGGCTAAGCAAGGTACGTTGGGCCCTACTGGGGGCTAGGCATGTACCTATTATTTTTAACTAAATGTTCTGTGGAAGAATGTGTCATCTACTTGCATGTATGAATAAACTTTATATACCTTTTGTATCAAAGGTTTTTCTGCTGTGTCCCAGAGTATCTTATTTCAATTAGTCATGTCTACTATTGGCCAAGACACGCGTCACCACTGGTGAACTTCTCCTGGGATGACATCTCTGCTAGACGCTGACCTGGACCTCTTTGCCCATGTCATGCTTGTGATCCTGATGTGCAATCAATGCAGCAGCAACAGGATCGATATAGAGAGCAGAAGAATGCTCTCCTATTTGTAATGCATGGCTCAATTGTTGGCGAGGGAGATTCTGCAGCAATTCCTTTAGTGAGAGAGGAATGCCTGTCATAGGCGACTTGTTGTCAGTGACAGGATCTTAAGTGTGTGCAAGGGTGAAATCCTTAATATATCTAGGCTGTAGAGCACAGGTGTCCAGACCATTTCATGTGGCTCTTGCACCTCTTCTGCAGGTACCCCCTTGTCTTCACCCACACCTTGTCTCAGCAGTCAGCAGAAGAGAGGAGAATAGAACTTCTCTGCCAACTCCTGCATCTCTCAGTGCAGCTGCAGCACCCCCTCATCTCTGCCTCCCCTGGTCTCAGCATTCAGCAGACTCTGGTAACTGACCCCACTCCTCTTCTGGTCCTCCTCCAGACCCTGTGTCAGGGATCTCCTCGATCCCTGCCGCGATGGTCCCGGCGCAGGCGCAGTGCACCGCCCTGTGCAGGGACACGGGCACTAGGTCCGGGCCGGCCGCGGCGTTCGAGTTCGCGCATGCGCAGTAGAAGCCGCGGCTGCCCGCTGGGCACCAATGGCAGCGCAGGGCGGGATATTTAAATGGCCCTGAGCTGTCATTCAGTGCCTTCTGGTCTTCCCTGCATCCTGTGAACCTCTGAACCTGTACCCTTTGTAAGTTTTGACCCGGATTATACCTGACCTTGCTGCTTTCTCCTGTTCTGACCCTTGCTTTGCCTGACCTCTCTCCTGAATGCCCCTGATTGGATTTGACCTGCTGTTGCTGACCTGGCGTGTGACCCGACCATTCTATGCCCGCTGCCTTGTACCTTGCCGTCCTCTCTGTTACCGACCCGGCCCGTCTGACCTTGCTCATCGATCCATCCCTTGCAGTGGGGTCTTCTGACCTCCTCACATCAGACTCTTCCCCGTGGGAGCCCTTGGCGCATACTACTACCACTGACGGACGCACCCAGTAGTCACGACCTGGTCTCGGGGAGCTCCAAGTCCATCCCCACCATCAGGGGCCCTGGTGAACAAGCACCCTGGGACTTAGATTCCGTGCGCTGGGGACGCCTATTCAGTGGAGTGCTAGTGGTACCGCCAGGCGGTCCCTCACACCCTGCACTTTCTGCTTTTCCAGCTCTGCCCCCAAAGGGAGTGCACAGTGATGTTAGGAAGGGTGTGGGATTCTTGACATCTGATGTAATGGGGGGTGGGGTGCTCTGGACATCTAGCAGATACAACTGGCCCTTTGAGGGCAAGCATAATGCTGATACGGCCTGCAATGAAATGGAGTTTGACACCCTTGGTGTAGAGGAAGGCACAGTATAACCTACCCTATTCCCCGTTCCTGCAGGCTCCAGTTCTGTTATCTTCTCCCTGAAGACAGTGGGCAATCACTCTGTGTCATTGTGTACAATGCCGGCCTATTAACCCATTCCCACCCCTTTCTGGTGGACCTATAAGTGGGTCAAACTAAACCCATCGATTTAACAGTTTCCCAAAACAGTTACAATGAAGGCATGGCATGAAGGATAACTGTCACAGTTGTTTGTTCTCTCAGCCTAACTGTCAAACCATCAATTGGCTGGTGTCATGACTGATCACATGTGCAGCACCATGACAACTGCAAATTGAACATAGGCCTCCTTGGATGTATAGGAGGGTTTAGTTTATTTTTAATGCCAAGGGGCAAGACAGGCTTCCTGATCATGTGATCACTTTCATTGCCTGTCACAGTGGTCACATGATCAGTATTAGAACCCATCAGGTTTTTATTGCTTTCTATGTCTCCATTGGAGCGATTCACCCTCTCTATTTATTCTTTTTACTGTTTTCATCGAAAAAATCCCCAAAGGAAAATCCCAAATTTTTGATTGTCCCCAGAACAGGAATAGAGGGGAAATCTCTCAGTAGGGGACACTAGTTCTGGCGACACCCCAGGATTCCCTCACTCTGAAGGGATTTCCTCCCACTTCCTGTTTTGGCTATGGGACAGGAAGTGAAATCTCCCCAATGGAACACAGATGGAAAAAAACTGACAGGGGTTATAACGCTTCCTTACTATATCCAAAATGGTAATTGCCTTTAGTTCTACTTTAAAGCAGAACTACGCTGCAACTGAAGATCACAAAACAAAACCCAAGTTTATTAATTTTTAATATTCAAACCAAACTCCCCATCCATCCATATCTCCATGATTTATTTTGTGGATAAATTATTTTGAAAAACACCCCCTAGCATTTCTGGCCGTGGTCATCTTGAGTAAAGGCAGATGATTCATGTAGCTTTTACTTCCTGGAATCCATCTGGCCTTAGCTCAGGCATGCAAACAGGAGGGTGTGCTTAGATGAGAAAGTCCCTCCTCCCCTCCTAAAGACTCCAGGGATGTATGCCATCATTTGCCTAGGCATGTAACCAGGAAATAACTGAAGAAATGCTTAAAACAAAGTGTAAAACAAGTAAATATGATATATTCCCTATCCATTTACTAATGCTAGCAGCACAAGGATTGAAAATAGTCCATGTTGAGAGAATGAAGTTCCACTTAAAGAAGAACTGCACTCTCCCAATCAAAATTGACTATGTTTAACCCTTGTGCTGCTAGCATTAGTAAACAGATAGGAAAGTATATCATATGCACTTGTTTTACACTTTTTTTGTTACATTTCTTCAGTTACTTTCTGGTTTCCATGCCTAGGCAAATGATGTCACACATCCCAGGAGTCTTCAGGAGTGGAGGAAGGGTTCTTAGCTCAGCCAATGCCTGAGCTAAGGGCACATGGATTCCAGGAAGTAAATGATACATGAATCATCT
The DNA here is from genome assembly GCF_062004578.1 of Staurois parvus. Lineage (NCBI taxonomy): Eukaryota > Metazoa > Chordata > Amphibia > Anura > Ranidae > Staurois > Staurois parvus. Next base: position 2,085,730 of record NW_028318404.1, on the reverse strand, counting down.
GCCTTTACTCAAGATGGCCACGGCCAGAAATGTTTTTCAAAATGATTTCTCATTGTAGATTCCAGGAAATAAATTAATCTGCCCTTACTTAAAGTGTTACTAAAACCCAGGACCCTGCATTCACTATATCTGGCATCTAACAGTACACAGAACATGGAAATGCAATTATTATAGTAATTATAAACTGCTAAATACCTTTTCTCATCAGCAGTTAGAGCAGTCTTGTGACTTCTATTAGTGTCCAGTAGAGCACTGGTTAAAGCTTGTAGGAGGAGTTTTCATTCTCCCCTGATTATCCTATGAGACTGCAAGACCCCTGACCCTCTGTCAGGACAGTGCTGATTGGCCCTGTGCCAATTACATGCACCCTCCCGAAGAACAAATAACACACCAAACTGAGCATGTACAGAGTGACTTCTAGAGCTCTGTACTATCAGCAGATGGATTGGGGACAGTAAAAGAAGGGGAGGATCAGAGAAGACAGGATCAAACAGCCTTTTTACACAATGCAGAGGATTAACCCCTTAGGTTCCACAGTGAGTATAACAAGCATGCTTTACTGCATATACAGACTGATTGTACTGTTGTGGGTTTAGTAACACTTCCACTTAGTACAGTACTTTAGTACAGTTCCACTTTAAGCACATCAGCAAAGTCAGGAGTCCTTATACATATTCCTATCATGGTTCCAAGTACTGAAGCCAGAGAGCCAGCCCGACAGCCAAGCATTGGCATTTTCATACATCAGTAATGATCTCCATATTTCTATGATAATAAACTTTAATAAGAGCATAAAGCTTTGTATTAATGTCACTCTTTGCTTCCCATAAACGATCTACAGCCAATAACCACCTGTTGTTCTGAAACCTGACTTGGGTGTAGCAATATGTCCGACCCTCCTTTTCCCAACTCGGCTGTATGGGTGTACCAAGATGGCGCAAAACTCAACCCCGTCCCGTCATCTCGCTAAGGCGTGGCAATCCCTTTGGTTGGCTTTCCGCTCGTTCTATACTGACCCCTTGCGGCCACCGTTCTCCCGGAACGCAAGCTAGGTAGATAGAGCCGTACGCAGGTAGCCAATAGGAGGCGGGTATTTGCCTCACCAAGACGACGGTCCGGGGACGAAGAGCTGCTGTGGCCGGGTCTGCCGGGACTTCCGGCTATGGTGGAGGAAGGAGGACGGCGGAGTGGTACTCAGTGATAGTGTGTACAGGTGAGTGTCGCCTCTATGGACTGGCAATGGATGGAGACACCTGTAGCTGTGTGCTTCACATTCGGCTGTGACTGACATCTCCTCATTACAGTTCTGTGTGCTCTCTTCTATTATCATCACCTACTTCCTGCTCTTCTCTCAGGACTTTTCTCCATTGGGGTCACATATCCAGCGCTTGCATGAAGATCGGTTCAAGTGCAAACGCGTTTCGCCTTTTTACGCCCCTTGTCACACCTGTGCCGGGCAGCGATTTTTTATTTTTAGCGGGACAGCATAGGGAGTCGCTCACTTGATTGGCCAGCCCTACATGCGCCAAAGTAGCTCCAGAACTTTTTGCAGAGAGCTTCATGCGTTTTGATGCTTTTTTCGTGTGACTGCTACCAGCGTTTGGGGTACCATTAAGATTAACAGCACCGGAAGCACAATATGCGTTTTGGAGGTTTTTTTTTTTGCGTGTTTAGGGGAATGAGAGTAGAATCACCCAATTCTGAATGGGGCCTTAGAGCGCGCTCACGCCAGCGCAATGGGATTTGGCAGCAGTGCGATTGTAAGCGCGGTCCCGATGACTTCTATTAGACTGTGTGCGGTTTTTCAAAATCACATATTTTTGCAGCGTGCAGGATTATCCTGCGTGTTCAGGAAAACAGAGGGTCTAATAGAGTTCAATGGGAGCGCCCCTACAACAGCGGGGAAACCGCACCTGCCGTCACATCGGTGTACTAAAGCTGCAGACTCACCTCTGCATAGAAACCAATCCGCTTCTGACCTCGGCTTGTTCGATTAACCGCTTCCCGACCACCCTATAGCAGAGCTACTGCTGCACGGTTGCGCAAAATCACGTTATTTTTATTTCTGGTTAGGAAGCGCATATGCTGCTCTACCCGTACCACCATTGGCGGCTACAGATGTTGATCACCGGGTCCCGGCTGGAGATTCCCTGCTGGCAAGCACGGAGTATTACTGACGGGAGAGACCTGTGTGTAAACTACTTGGGTCTCTCTCCTGCCAGCAAGGACATACTGCTGTGTATTGTCCTGCACAGCAGAGGAATACACAGCAGCATGTTTACCTGGTAAAACACACACAGTTAACCCTTTGATCGCCCCAGATGTTAACCCCTGTCTGCCCAGTGTCATTAGTACAGTGTCAGTGCTTTATATTAGCACTAATCACTGTATTGATCAGTGACAGTTCCAAACCAAGTGTCAGAATGCCTGTCGCAGTCCCGTTATAAGTCTCTGATCGCCGCCATTACTAGTATTAAAAAAAAAAAAAAATTCCAGTATATATACCACCATTTGTAGATGCTATAACTTTTACATAAACCAATTAATTTCCATGTATTGGAATTTTTTGTAGCAAAGACATGTAGCAGAATATATTTTGGCCTAAATTTATGATGAAATTTGACTTTTTAAAAATTTTTTACTGGACACGTTTTACAGCGAAAAGTCAGAAATATTGTATTTCTTTCAAAATTGTCGTGCTTTTTTTTGTTTATAGTGCAAAAAATAAAAACCACAGAGGTTGAATACCGCTGAAAGAAAGCTCTATTTGTGGGCAAAAAGGACATTAATTTATGTATAGTGTTGCATGACCGCGCAATTGTCAGTTAAAATAAGCTGTATCGCAAAAAAATGGCCTGGTCAGGAAGGGGGGGTAAATCATTCTCTGGATATTTAAGCTTTGGAAATACACTGTGTGCACAATTGTTTTATTATTTATTTCAGGTACTTCTATAGCGCCATCAATTTACACAGCGCTTTACATATACAGTGAGGAACAGAAGTATTTGAACACCCTGCGATTTTGCAAGTTCTCCCACTTAGAAATCATGGAGGGGTCTGAAATTCACATTGTAGGTGCATTCCCACTCTGAGACACAGAATTTAAAATAAAAATTCAGGAAATCACATTGTATGATTTTTAAAGAATTTATTTGTCTTGCACTGCTGAACATAAGTATTTGAACACCTGAGAAAATCAGTGTTAATATTTGGTACAGAAGCCTTTGTTTGCAATTACAGAGGTCAAACGTTTCCTGTAGTTCTTGACCAGGTTTGCACACACTGCAACAGGGATTTTGGCCCACTCCTCCACACAGATCTCCTCTAGATCTGTCAGGTTTCGGGGCTGTCGCTGAGCAACACGGAGTTTCAGCTCCCTCCAAAGATGTTCTATTGGATTTAGGTCTGGAGACTGGCTAGGCCATTCCAGAACCTTGATATGCTTCTTACGGAGCCACTCCTTGCTTATCCTGGCTGTGTGCTTCGGGTCGTTGTCATGTTGGAAGACCCAGCCATGACCCATCTTCAATGCTCTGACTGAGGGAAGGAGGTTGTTGCTCAAAATTTCACAATAAATGGCCCCATTCATCCTCTCTTTAATACAGTGCAGTCGTCCTGTCCCCTTCGCAGAAAAGCACCCCCAAAGCATGATGTTACCACCCCCATGTTTTACAGTAGGGATGGTGTTCTTGGGATGCAACTCATCCTTCTTTTTCCTCCAAACACGACGAGTGAAGTTTAGACCAAATAGTTCTACTTTGGTCTCCTCTGACCACATGACTTTCTCCCATGCCTCCTCTGGATCATCCAGATGGTCACTGGCAAACTTCAGCCGGGCCTGGACATGTGATGACTTGAGCAGGGGAACCTTCCGTGCAATGCATGATTTGAAACCATGACGGTGTAGTGTTCTACCAACAGTGACCTTTGAAACTGTGGTCCCAGCTCTCTTCATGTCATTGACCAGCTCCTCCCTTGTAGTTCTGGGCTGATTCCTCTCCTTTCTTATCAGTGATATCCCACGAGGTGAGATCTTGCATGGAGCCCCAGTCCGAGGGAGACTGACAGTCGTCTTTAGCCTCTTCCATTTTCTAACAATTGCTCCAACAGTTGATCTATTTTCACCAAGCTGCTTGGCAATTGCCCCGTAGCCCTTTCCAGCCTTGTGGAGGTCCACAATTTTGTCTCTGGTGTCTTTTGACAGCTCTTTGGCCTTGCCCATGGTAGTAGTTGGCGTCTGACTGACTGTGGGGTGGACAGGTGTCTTTAAAGAGCTCAGACAGGTGCTACTAAGTTAGATTAATGAGTGGAGTAGAGGTGGACTTTTTAAAGGCACAGTAACAGGTCTTTGAGAGCCAGAATTCTTGATGTTTCTTAGGTGTTCAAATACTTATGTTCAGCAGTGCAAGACAAATACATTCTTTAAAAATCATACAATGTGATTTCCTGAATTTTTTTTTTAAATTCTGTCTCTCAGAGTGGGAATGCACCTACAATGTGAATTTAAGGCCCTCCATGATTTCTAAGTGGGAGAACTTGCAAAATTGCAGGGTGTTCAAATACTTCTGTTCCTCACTGTATATTGTACGTTCACATCAGTCCCAGCCCTCAAGGGGCGTACAATCTAAGGTCCCTAACTCACCTTCATGCATCCACATACTAAGGCCAGTTTAGACAGGATCCAATTAACCTACCAGTTTGTCTTTGGAGGTGGGAGGAAACCGGAGTACCCGGAGGAAACCCACACAGGCAGAACATGCAAACTCCAGGCAGGTGGTGCCGTGGTTGGGATTTGAACCAACAACCCTAGTACTGCCAGGCGGAAGTGCTAACCATTTATCCACTGTGCTGCCCAATTATTAGGTAAGCTGTATTTTTGAGGTTTCATTTTATTATTGAACAACTACAGTGCTCGTGTTCAATCCAAAATGTTAATAAACCTCAAACCTGAATATTTAAAAAAGCAAAAGTGGGGTTTTGGCTATTCTTAGGATAATATCTGTGTGCACAATTATTGGGCAACTATTAGTGTGTACAATGATTATGTAACTAAATGAAAAACAAACTTTTTCCCATCTCTCTTGTTTGTTTTCATCTGTTAACCACATCCCGACCACCCTATAGCAGATATACTGCTACAGGGTGGCAAGGATGTGCAAAATCATGTGTGTGTATATACGTGATTTTATACTTCTGGGTAGGGGGCGCGCACGAGCCCTATATGCACCGCCATTCGCAGCCGCGGTTGTCAGTTACCGGGTCCCGGCCAGTGATTCCCATGATGGTGCCCGGTGATTACCGAGTATCTCTAATGGGGAGGAGGGCTACGTTGTTTACTAACAGTCCTCCTCCCTATCTGCTCGGGCACACTGCTCTGGATGGCTGTGCTTAGCCATCCAGAGCAGTGTGCTTACAGTGAAACACATCACCCCCCAGTAAAACACTCCCAACACACAGTTAACCCTTTGATCGCCCCTCATATTAACTCCTTCCTGCCCAGTGCCATTAGTACAGTGTCGGTGCTTTTTTTTTTTTTTTCCAAGCACTGATCACTGTATTGGTGTCAGTGACACCAAGTCAGTTCCTCCGAGTGTCAGAATGCTCGCCACAGTCCTGCTATAAGTCGCTGATCACCGCCATTACAAGTATATGCGATTTGTAAACGCTATAACGTTCGCATAAACCAATTAATTTGCACATATTGGGATTTTTTTTTTTAAGCAAAGACATATAGCAGAGTACAGTTTGGCCTAAATTTATGATAAAATTTGATTTTTTTTTTTTACTAGACATGTTTAATAGCAAAAAGTAAAAAATATTGTTTTTTTTTTCTCAAAATTGTTGGTCTTTTTTTTTTTTTTTGTAGCGCAAAATAAAAACCGCACAGGCAATCAAATACCCCCGAAAGAAAGGTCAATTTGTGGGGGGAAAAAAAGGACGTAAATTTCCTTTGGGTGCAGCATTGCATGACTGTGCAATTGTCAGTTAAAGTAACGCAGCGCTGTAACGCAAAAAAATGGCCTGATCAGGAAGGGGGGTAAATCCTCAGGAGGGCAAGTGGTCATAGTGAGAATAATAAAAAACTCAATTTACAAATAAACATTAAAAAAAAAAAATCAGTGACCAATATAGCCACCCTTCTTTTTAATAACAGTCATAAGCCTTCCATTCATGGAGTCTGTCAGTTTCGTGATCTGTTGATAATCAACTTTTTGTGCAGCAGCAACCACAGCCTCCCAGACACTGTTCAGAGAGATGTACTGTTTTCCTTCTCCGTAAATCTTTTATTTAGGAAGGGCCCACAAGTTTTCAATAGGGTTTAGGTCAGGTGAGGAAGGAGGCCATGTCATTATTTTTCCGGCCTTTCCTGGCTAGTCACGCAGTGGAGTACTTTGATGCAAGTGATGGAGCATTGTCCTGCTTTAATATCATGATCTTCTTGAAAGATGCAGACTTTTTCCTGTACCACTGCTGTCTCTTCTAAAATCCAGCAGTAGGTTTGCGAGTTGATTTTTGAGTCCATCTTCAACCCAAAAAGGTCCAGCTAGCTCATCTTTAATAATATCAGCCCATACCAGTACCCCACCTCCACCTTGCTGGCGTCTGAGTTGAACTGGTGTTCTGTGCCCGTTACTGATCCAGCTATGGGCCCATCCATCTGGTCTGTCAAGAGTCGCTCATCTCATCAGTCCATAAAACCTTTGAAAATTTTTTTTTCAGATATATCTTGGCCCAGTCTTGACATATCAACTTATTTGCCTAGTTCAGTGGTAGATGGGTTTGGGTTCCAGCCTTCCTTACCTTGGCCATGTCTCTGAGCACTGAACACCTTGTACTTCTGGGCACTCCAGGTAAGTTTCAGTTCTGGAATATGACCGCACTGGAGGATAATGGGTCCCTGGTAGCTTCACGTTTCATTCTCCTCAAATCTTTGGCAGTTAATTTGCGTCTTTTTTTTTCTGAACACGTCTTTTGTGACCCTGTTTACTATTTTCAGCAAAACGTTTGATGTTTCTGTGATCACACCCCGAAGACTTTTTTTTTTTTTTTACAATTTTTTACTTTTCAGTGTCCGTTAAATCACTTTTTTTGGCCCATTTTGCCCGAGGCAAAAAGACTCTGCCTAATAATTCACACCTTGATATAGGGCAGGGGTCCTCAAACTACGGCCCGCGGGCCAAATGCGGCCCGCCGAGGATATGTATCCGGCCCCCCGGCAGGGGCGTATTTGCCACGAGGAAGGGAAACTAAGTACAGGGGCGGGCAGTGGGCTGCTGTATCTTACCTGGCTCCGTTTCCCAGTCCCCCGACGATCCAGTCCAGGAAGCGCTGCTCCTTCATTCACTCCAGCCACTCCCTCACTCGATGTTCACGCTGCCGCTCAGCTCTGCCTCCTCACCGGTGATTGGGCGCCAGAATTGTAGCTCAGGAAAGGCACACAGGCTGCCAATCACCTGCGAGGAGGCGGAGCCCAGCGGCAGCTCGGACATCGAGTGAGGGAGAGGCCGGAGTGAAGGACAGCTGACGGGTAAGTGTGCCGTGCAGATGGTGCTGCTGCAACCAGGTTTGCTGGCTGCAGCAGCATCATGCTGGAACAGGGGTCAGCAAGTTAAGTGTCATTGGTGTCAGTGGGAGGAATAGTGCTCCATCATTGGTGTCACTGATACTAATGATGGGGCATTATTCCTCCCACTGACACCAACAATGGGGCACTATTCCCCCCCCCCCACTGACACCAACGATGGGGCACTATTCCTCCCCCTCACTGACACCAACGATGGGGCACTATTCCTCCCCCCCCACTGACGCCAACGATGGGGCACTATTCCTCCCCCCCACTGACGCCAACGATGGGGCACTATTCCTCCCCCCCACTGACGCCAACGACGGGGCACTATTCCTCCCCCCCACTGACGCCAACGACGGGGCACTATTCCTCCCCCCCAGTGACGCCAACGACGGGGCACTATTCCTCCCCCCCAGTGACGCCAACGACGGGGCACTATTCCTCCCCCCCAGTGACGCCAACGATGGGGCACTATTCCTCCCCCCCAGTGACGCCAACGATGGGGCACTATTCCTCCCCCCCAGTGACGCCAACGATGGGGCACTATTCCTCCCCCCCAGTGACGCCAACGATGGGGCACTATTCCTCCCCCCCAGTGACGCCAACGATGGGGCACTATTCCTCCCCCCCAGTGACGCCAACGATGGGGCACTATTCCTCCCCCCCCACTGACGCCAACGCCCACTGACGCCAACGATGGGGCACTATTCCTCCCCCCCCAGTGACGCCAACGATGGGGCACTATTCCTCCCCCCCCAGTGACGCCAACGATGGGGCACTATTCCTCCCCCCCCAGTGACGCCAACGATGGGGCACTATTCCTCCCCCCCCAGTGACGCCAACGATGGGGCACTATTCCTCCCCCCCCCAGTGACGCCAACGATGGGGCACTATTCCTCCCCCCCCCAGTGACGCCAACGATGGGGCACTATTCCTCCCCCCCCCAGTGACGCCAACGATGGGGCACTATTCCTCCCCCCCCCAGTGACGCCAACGATGGGGCACTATTCCTCCCCCCCCCAGTGACGCCAACGATGGGGCACTATTCCTCCCCCCCCCAGTGACGCCAACGATGGGGCACTATTCCTCCCCCCCCCAGTGACGCCAACGATGGGGCACTATTCCTCCCCCCCCCAGTGACGCCAACGATGGGGCACTATTCCTCCCCCCCCCAGTGACGCCAACGATGGGGCACTATTCCTCCCCCCCCCAGTGACGCCAACGATGGGGCACTATTCCTCCCCCCCCCAGTGACGCCAACGATGGGGCACTATTCCTCCCCCCCCCCAGTGACGCCAACGATGGGGCACTATTCCTCCCCCCCCCAGTGACGCCAACGATGGGGCACTATTCCTCCCCCCCCCAGTGACGCCAACGATGGGGCACTATTCCTCCCCCCCACTGACGCCAACGATGGGGCACTATTCCTCCCCCCCACTGACGCCAACGATGGGGCACGTTTCTTCCCACTGACACCAATGATGGGGCTCCATAAGACACACTTGGGGGGAAATGTCCTTGAGTCTTATGGAGCGGCCGGCCCAGTATTCCCGCTGCCGTTGTGTGTCCGCAGTCTCTGGTCATCTCCTGTACTGTGTCCGCAGTCTCTGGTCATCTCCTGTACTGTGTCCGCAGTCTCTGGTCATCTCCTGTACTGTGTCCGCAGTCTCTGGTCATCTCCTGTACTGTGTCCGCAGTCTCTGGTCATCTCCTGTCCTGTGTCCGCAGTCTCTGGTCATCTCCTGTCCTGTGTCCGCAGTCTCTGGTCATCTCCTGTCCTGTGTCCGCAGTCTCTGGTCATCTCCTGTCCTGTGTCCGCAGTCTCTGGTCATCTCCTGTCCTGTGTCCGCAGTCTCTGGTCATCTCCTGTCCTGTGTCCGCAGTCTCTGGTCATCTCCTGTCCTGTGTCCGCAGTCTCTGGTCATCTCCTGTCCTGTGTCCGCAGTCTCTGGTCATCTCCTGTCCTGTGTCCGCAGTCTCTGGTCATCTCCTGTCCTGTGTCCGCAGTCTCTGGTCATCTCCTGTCCTGTGTCCGCAGTCTCTGGTCATCTCCTGTCTTGTGTCAGCAGTCTCTGGTCATCTCCTGTACTGTGTCCGCATTTGTTCATAGTTTTTTTTTTTTTAAACTATAGTCCGGCCCTCCAACGGTCTGAGGGACAGTGAACTGGCCCCGTTTAAAAAGTTTGAGGACCCTTGATATAGGATGTTGATCTCTGTAGGCCATACCCTCCCTCATTACACAAATACACATTGTGTGATAGGCTTAAATCCAATATACAGCTTGGAGTTGGACAATATGCATAAAAATGATGATTTGGTCAAAATACTCGCTTAATGTGCACACAGTATGAAAGCTGGAAGCTCATAGGTTTCTATGCAAAAGTGAGCCTGCTTTTGTACACTCCAGCTTTAGTAAATAAAACCCACTGCATCTAACCAAACCACAACATACCGGTGTGAACTTGTTTTAGGTCTTGTTTACCCCACAGACTTTGTGATCACTGAGAATTTCTGCCTTCACATTTTTGGTGCATTTTGCATTGTGTTTTAACTGTTCCTGTTTTTTTTTTTTTTTTTTTGTGTTTACCAAGTTGCATTTACTTGTGTTTGCACTTGTCCATGTGTGTTTTCACATGTTAGTTTAATGTCTGTAGTTGGGAAGATACTAGAAAGTTTTTTTTAATAAAAGACCACATAGATGAATTCTTGCTGGAAAAAATATTTTAAGCAACAGACAGCATGGACTAATGAAAGACAGAAGTTGTCAAACAAATCTGATTTTCTTTTTATGAGGGGGTGAGCAAAACCTTGGACAGATGAGTGGCGGTGGACGTGGTATACTTGGACAGAGGGGTGGCGGTGGACGTGGTATACTTGGATTTTTCAAAAGCGTTTGACACAGTTCCCCACACACAGCTAATGTGTAAGGTAAAGTCTATGGGCTTGGAAAAATCTGTATGTAAATGGCTAGAAAACTGGCTAAAAGATCGTATTCAAAGAGTAGTGTTAATGATTCATACTCTGAATGGTCTAGGGTTGTCAGTAGTCTACAGGAATGTACAATTCCTATAGTCCGATGCCCAGGACATGCAGTTCCGGGTGCCGGGCAAGAGGTTTTCTTTATATTTAGCCCTGCTGTGGGCAAGCAGCAGGAAATAGAGCCAACGGTCTGTTCTCTTGCAAAAGAAATCCAAGCAGCAAACTAGCCACTGGATTGCTTTTACAAGCAGTGGAGGGAATATCCCCCCTCCGCAGGCTCTCCTGTCGCACCAGGACACTCAATTGACCATCTGGCGCTTCCGCCAACTTATCATACAGGCAGACAAAGACCAGAACCACTCTGTTCGCCTCTATGATATAGGAAACAGGAAGCGATGAGCATACATCAGTTTCCCCGGTTGTAAACGGCACCATTTTTAAAAATGGAAAGCATTTGATCACACCGATCTTGTGCAATCAAATGCTTTTAAAGGCAGAGGAGGGATCTGGGGTCTTATTGACCCCAGATCTCTCGATAAAGAGCACCTGTCACTGTCTATTGCTATCTCAAGGGATGCTTACATTCCTTGTGAAAGCAATAAAAGTGATCAAAAAAGAAAAAAAAAATTAAAGAAACAGTGTTAAAAGAAATAATTTTATTTTTTTTTAAAAAAGCATCCCCGTCCACGCAGGCAAAGGTGAAAATATGCGTCAGTCCTGCACACAAGCAAACACTAATCATGGGCAGCAATTCTAGCACCAGACCTCCTCTGTAAATCTAAGGTGGTAACCTGTAAATGCTTTTAAAGTGTGGCTTTTGGATAGTAAACTTTGTTTGTTGCAGGAGCAATTTTATAGTGTGACATGTTTGGTATCTATTTGCTCAGCATAACATCATCTTTTATATTTTACCAAAAATTGGGTTTAGTATTGTGTTTTTTGCATTAAAATAAAAAAACTTTTTGCTTTGAAAAACTGCTGCGCAAATACCGTGTTACATAAAAAAACTGCAAAACCTACCAATTTATTCTCTAAGGCCTCTACTTTTAAAAAAAGTTTGAGGGTTCTAAGAAATTTTCTAGCAGTTTGGCGCAATAAAGCCCCTTTTGGTTTTTTTAAAAGCCCCAGACTTTCCTAAAAGCACCTCTGCCTAATAAAAAAAAAAAAAACAACTCTTCATATATTCCATATTGGCAAACATTTTTTTTTATCATCAAGACAAGTAGATTGTCATGAGGAACAAGTAGATTGGAACCCTGATTTAGTCCTAGGACAAGTAGTGTTTTTTTTTTATTATTGCAGATTTTTATTGAAGGCCAAAGCCCATTTTTCCCATAACAGAGTTACAACAACACTTTAGGTGTAAATGTTGCAATAAGAAAAAAAACACAACATAAAGGAAAACAAAAACAAAAGAAATGTGAACATAATTGGACAGCATGGTAACCTGTACAATACAAAGACACAATACGACGTAGGCCTGTATATCTTTGGGTTACATAATTTCTCAGAGGCTCGGTACATAAAGAGGAGTCTGGACTATATAAGGGGGGGGGGGGGGAGAGGAAGGCAGTCTACCACAGGGAGAATGATCCCATAGTTCCCAAATAGATTGGAAATGACCTAAGTATTCACCCACTAGACCTGTAAGATCTTCCATTTCCCTGATTTCAGAGATCGCTCTTAAGAGATGAGTTGGCGTTGGGACATCAACTGATTTCCAGAGTCATGGTATCACCCATCTAGCAACTGTCAGAATATGTATTCCCAACCTCTAGGACTGCTTAGAGATACCCCTAAAGGGTAGCCCCAAAAGATAGTGTAGCGGGTCTAGGGGCAGAGTAACATTGAGTACTTGCCCAAAGACCATTTTAACCATAGCCCAATAACCTGCAATCTATGGACAAAACCAAAAGATTTGTGCTAAGGTGCCCATTCCTCCCATGCACCTCCAGCACTTGTCAGACAGATTCCGGTTGATCGCATGAAGCACTACCGGGGTCTTGTACCAATGCATCACTATTTTATATACGTTTTCTTTATGCACAACACAAGAGGTCTTAGCAACAGATTCCCAAATCACCTGCCAACATTTCAGAGATTGAGCATTGAAGTTCGTCCTCTCATCTCTTCATATAACGGTGAGGTTTATCAATAAGAGAACCTTTATTGAAAAGCAATTTATATAAAGAGGTGATAAGATGATTTTGGGAGGGACCTTTAACACTAGATCACCCCACAGATTTCGAGAGGATAGCTGTTAAAGAGTAATTCAAGGAATGGAAGAAGTGATGGAACTGTAAATAGGTATATCTGGCTGATACAGGTTTTGTGGATTTCCATGCCCTAATCTCCTCAAATGACCTAATCCAGCTTGAGACTGGCTTGATCAGATGATGGAGTTGAAATATCCCATTAATTGCCCAGGGGCTCATCTGTGGGTAGGACAGACTATCTGGGAGTTTAGGATTATATAAACATTCATCAATGTAGAGCACACAGACAATAACTGCTGAGATTTCACACAAGTTGACCAAATTTTGAGGGTAAATTTCATAGATTCGACAGGGAGAATGCATAATGATAAGGGCATAACAAAGAACATGTGTGGATTGGATAAATATAGCCAAATTCAATCTCTGCCCATCTGTTCTGAGGTGTTTGGGTGAACCATGATAGCGTTTGTCTCAAATGAGTAGCTAAACGGTATTTGGTAATATATGGTAGCCCTAGGCCTTCATTATTTTTAGATGACAAAATAACCATTCTCGCTATTAGGTGCTTTCTGGCATGCCAAATAAACCTAAGAAATGCTTGTTGTAGAGTTTGCAGTTGGGCTTGTGGGATTGCGACTGGTAAAGATGTCAAAGCTACTTTTACCTTTTTGAGACTCTTAACACATTTATTCTACGCAGGAAAAGATATCTGAAAGTCATCCCACTCATTTAGGAGAGCATAGATTGCCCAAAACCATGGGGGATAGTTAGCCTCAAACAACTGAGCATAAGTTGGGGTTATATGAGTGCCAAGATATTTAATGGATAACATGTACTAGTGGTATGAGTAATTTTGTTGGAGCAGTGAGAGTTCTTGGGATGGGATATTAAGGGGCATAGCTTCTGTCTTTGAAGTGTTTATTTTATAGCCAGACAAATCACTAAAAGCTTGTAAAAGTTTATGCAAAGCAGGTAGTGATAGGTGAGGTTTAGTAAAAGTCAATAGAACGTCATCTGCAAAAAGCGAGAGTTTATATATCATGCCCCCTCACAGTCACTCCCGCTATGTCAGGGTGTGTTGTGATCGCTACTTCTAATGGTTCAAGACATAACACAAATAGGAGCGGGGACAGAGGGCATCCCTTTTGCGTTCCGTTGAGCATGGGAAAGGTATCGGATGTGGCATAGGGAAGCTTAATCTGTGTGGTGAATATAGTACCGTGACAGCTTTAAAAAAAGACCCTTGTATTCCCACATGTCGCAGTAGCTCAAACATATAGGGCCAACCCAACCGGTCAAATGCCTTGTGAGCATCTAAAGTGAGCAATAGAACCGGTGTTCGTGAGCCATGGAGTACGTCAACTAAATTGATTGTATGCCCAGTGTTGTCTCCTGCCTGTCTCGCCAAGACAAATCCCACCTGATCATTATGTATAATTTTGGGAAGCAAAGGAGCGAAACGATTTGCTAAGAGTTTCAAAAAAATGTTATAATCAGTGTTTAATAAGGCTGTGGGCCTATAGTTAGCTGGTGACGTTAGGTTTTTGCCTGGTTTGGGGATGGCTATGATATGAGAATGTTGAAATTGCGGATGAGGTTTTTCTCCGCTCAGCAGAGAGGAGTAAAAATCCAATAGGGCAGGGCATATATCTGCGATAAATTGCTTATAATATGCATAAGAGAACCCATCTGGGCCCTGTGCTTTATGCGACGGTAGTTCCTTAACAACTGCACACAGTTCCTCCATAGTAATAGGTGTGTTCAAAGTTTATCTATCTTCCCTTTTCAGTTTAGGGAGATGAAGGACTGAAAAAAAAAAGCATCAAATGAATCTCTATGAAATGGGGGGTGTATGTCTGGTGATAAACAGTTGTAAAGGTTACGGTAGAAGTCTTCGAACACTTGGGCTATCTGTTGGGTGAAATAGTGGGAGTGCCATCCACTTGAAACAAAAATTCAGGAGGGGAAGTAGTCGAATGCGCTTTCAGTTTATTAACCAACATCCTATGAGGTTTATTAACGTATTGATAAAACTTCTGTTTCATCCATAGCAGTTTCTTCGCTATAGAACTAGCCACAAGTGTCTTAAATTGATCTTTAAGTTGTACCACTAAACGAAGTTTAGGCAAAGAGGCCGAATCAATAAGTTTTGTTTTGTTTTTTTTTTCTGCTTGAAATAATTGGTTCATAAGGTCAGTTTTCTGGTGAAGCAGGGACTTCTTAAGACGTGAGCTTTCCATGATGAAACTGCCGCTAATAAACGCTTTATGGGCTTCCTATAGAGTTGAGGATGCTGACACAGATCCAGTATTAAGTTCAAAAACTTTACGCAATGCTTTTGAAATAGTATTGTAAAGTATTGACATCTGCTTGATGTAGAAGTGTGTCATTCAGGCACCAATGCAATGTGCGTGAAGTTGATTGATATAGAAACAGATCTAAAGCCAAAAAAGAATGATCTGACCAGGAGCTAGGGACAATATTGGAGCTTACTGTCTAAGTAGGGGGGCTGATGATAAAAAGTAATCTAGTTTGGTGTAGATGATGTGATGCACCGGGGAAAAGAACGAAAACTGTTTAGCATTCGGGTGTTGCATTCTCAAAATATCAAACAGCTTATGCCCTCTGATCCATTGACGGAAGGAGGTAGACTGTTTCAAAACATGTTTTGAGGGCAGTTGGCTGAAGGGATCTCCTATCACATGCAGCTGATAGGGATAAATTGAAGTCTCCTCCAATAATCGTGAAGGGGCGTGAAGAAGCCAAAAGTTGGGAGATAGAATCTCTAAAGAACATCAATTGATTAGTGTTAGGTTCATATACATTAATAATTGTAATATAGACATCACCATAATATTGCAATAGTATAAATCTGCCCTGCGCATCTAGTACTGAGGATGCCACCCGGATAGGGCATTCTTTCTTAATAAGAATAGCGACACCTGCTTTACAAGCGCCATCCATGGCGGAGTATGCTAAAGGAAAATACCTAAGGGCAAAGTTAAATGAGCTTCCCTTTTTGAAATGTGTTTCCTGGATAAGGATAATATCGGCTTTGGACTGACTGAATTCCTGAAGAGCTATCGACCTTTTCCTCATTGAATTTAAACCATTAACATTACAAGAGTATAGTCGTAAAGACATGTTGGTGTAATATGACCATGAAGCAATTGTATGTAAGGCATTATGACAAATAAATTATGCTGTTCCAACAAAGAAGAACACAAAATACATTGACTAAGGAAGATGCATCCAGTGTGTCTCAAAAAAACTAGCGAATACAGAACAAACAGATCCAAAAAGGATTTGCAAACATGATATGGAGGAGGCCTGAGCAACCAAGGCCGCCCAGGCATCTACAGCTATTGCTGTAGATGTTTGGGGACGACATAGGGAGGGTAGAAGACAAGCAGGGACTTCACTTCTCTCTTCCAAATTAAACCGCAAGTAACTGGACATCAACTGAGAAGATCTAGATAGGTTGTCAGATATATCTGTAAGGGGATATCAGCATTGGCGGGCATGACATATCAATAGACATTAAGTCTTAAGTGGCATCAGCTGTGTTTTGCGAGACGTCTTTAGGTAACGGAAGATAAACGGGAAGCAGGAGACCGCTGAGGAATCGGGAGGCCCGTCTTGTTTCTTGGTCTTGCTGGTGTCCACAGCTTATTATGCGTGTTGACCGCTCTTGGTTTGGGTAGGGGTAGTGCTAAGGCTTCAGCCGGGAGAGGAGGTATGCCTAAGTTACGCAGAAACGCCTCTCCTTCTTGAAGATCTCTGATGGTATGTTGAGTGCCATCTTTGGTTACGGTTAACCTGAAAAGAAAGCCCCATTTGAATATAATACGATGCTTCTGAAGGTGGAGAGTAAGTGGACAAAGTGTACGTCTCTTAGACAATGTGATAGGGGACAGATCGCTATAGATTTTAAATTTTTTCCCCACTAAAGTCAATTGAGGCGGTGTTGCGTGTGGAATTCAGCAAGGACTCCTTGCTATCATAGTAATGAAACCGGACAATGATGTCTCTTGGTCTTGCGCCCAGTGGAGGTTTCGGGGCAAGAGAGCGGTGGGCCCTGTCCTTTTGCCAATCTATGTTCAGAACCGCTGGGGCCAATGCAGTGATCATGCCCCTAAGATAATCTTGCAGTTCAGCGTCTCCTACAGATTCAGGAATGCTGCGTATTCGAAGATTCTGTCTGTGCTCCCTATTCTCCAAATCCTCTTGTAGGGATTGTAACTGGGACATCTGTTGTTTCAAAATATGGTTATCTTCCACTAGGTCAGTGGTGGGCAACCTTTTTTTTCAACTGAGCCAAATCTCGCCAAAACCACGATTGAAATTTATTTTGAGAGCCACATTTTTAAAACTGCAAATACATAGGATGGTACACTGTTTTTAGTTTCAATAAGTTTTTATAGTAATTCATCCCCCATAGTAATTCATCCCCCATATAGTAATTCATCCCCCATATAGTAATACATCCCCCATATAGTAATTCATCCCCCATATAGTAATTCATCCCCCATATAGTAATTCATCCCCCCTATAGTAATTCATCCCCCCTATAGTAATTCATCCCCCCTATAGTAATTCATCCCCCATATAGTAATTCATCCCCCATAGTAATTCATCCCCCATATAGTAATTCATCCCCCATATAGTAATTCATCCCCCCTATAGTAATTCATCCCCCCTATAGTAATTCATCCCCCATATTAATTCATCCCTCATATAGTAGTAGTAAGTAAGTAGCAAGTAGTAAGCCAAGTCCCCCCTGTGTCAATTCACTTACCTTTGCTCCGCGTGTTCCCGTGCCGTTCCGGTCTTCAGGGCGGACTGTGAGAGGAGCCTAGCTCCTCACGTTCGTCACGCCGCCCCGCCTACACACATCCTGAAAGCCAATCACTGGCTATCAGGATGTGAGTGGCAGCGAGACTGGCCAATCATTGCATTTGAGCGCGCTGCCCTGGCTGTTTTTTTTTTTTTTTTGGATCACGCTGCAGAGTCCCTGCCACCCGAGAGGAGGGAGGTGAGCGGGAGCCCGGCACACAAGAGCCGCATTAAAGCGCATAAAGAGCCGCATGTGGCTCGCGAGCCGCGGCTTGCTGACCATTGCACTAGTACATGTACATACTGCACCAGGTCATTAAATTTGGTTTCTATGTGGTCTGTACGTTCTTCCACCACCACTATCTCCCCTCCTGAGTTACTGTGCTATTTTCCCCACTGATGCAGATATAGTGTGGAATAGACTTTGCAGAAGACCCTGTAACTTATCCAGAATGTCTGCAGTAAGGTAGGGGATAGGAGAGGGGGGTGATAAAGCAGATTGGTACGTTACCTCCGCCTCACGACCTGGCGGATCATCCGGTTCTGCCGCTGGGATGATGTGATCACTCGAGGCCGGGGATGTGGCTCGTGACACATATTTATCCATATGTGTAGGCTGCAGCTGGTTGGCGGGTGATGGAGGGTATCTCTGATGCCCGATTTTGCCCATGGGGATCTGCAAATGGCACCAAGTCCAGCATGTGGACATGTGCTCCTCTGCTGCAAATAGCCAACGTAAGCTCCAGAGGAGCTGGAAGAGAGCGGTGAAGCGGAGCAAGTTCAATGTGCAACCGCCATCTTTAGCCTCCACGCATGCGCCCCCTGGAAAAGTTTTTTTTTTTTTTTTTTTTTTAATTTCCACATCCCTGATGGTGTACCCCAGAGTTCAATGTTGGGACCCTTACTTTTTATTATATTTATAAACAATATAGGGTCTGGGATTAGAAATCCCATTTCAGTCTTTGCAGATGACACCAAGCTGTGCAGTGGAATAACATCCTAACAGGATGTCTCCAACTTACAAGCCAAACTGAATGCACTGTTTAATTGGGCAACAAATGAGGTTTAATGTTGATAAATGTAAGGTTCTGCACTTGGGGGCTAAGAATGTGCATGCATCATACATACTAGGGGGGTACAACTGGGGGAATCAATGGTGGAGAAGGATCTGGGAGTTCTGGTAGATCACAAGCTTAATAACGGCATGTAATGCCAAGCTGCAGGTTCTAAAGCGAGCAAAATCCTCTCTTGTATTAAAAGAGGTATAGACTCCAGAGAGAGAGATATTATATTACCCCGGTACAAATCATTAGTATGACCTCATCTGGAATATGCAGTTCAGTTTTGGGTACCTTTTGGGGAACTGGAGAAAGTACAGAGATGGGCAAGCAAACTGATACGAGGCATGGAGGAGCTCAGCTATGAGGAAAGATTAGGGGAACTGAATTTATTCTCTCTTGAGAAGAGGAGATTAAGGGGGGATATGATCAACATGTATAAATACATCAGTGGTTCATATAGTGAACTCGGTGTAGTGCTAGTCACCCTGAGGTCATCATAGAGGACAAGAGGGCACTCTTTACGTCTAGAGGAAAAGAAATGTAATCTCCAAACACGGAAAAGTTTCTTCACAGTGAGAGCTGTGAAAATGTGGAATAGACTCTTTCAATATAACTGGATACTAACATTTATAAGTAAAGTTGATCCAGGGAATATCCAATTGCCTCTCAGGGGATCCGCAGGAGCAAATTGGATCATACTTTGCTGGGTCCTCCTTTTTTGCTTTCCTCTGGATCAACTGTGCATATAGGATTATAACTTTTTTTTTTTTTTTTTTTTGGTTGAACCAGATGGACTTTGGTCTTCTTTTCAGCCTGACTAACTATATAACTATGTTTGTTTGTTCTGTTGTGGAAAAATGCAGCACAAGGTGTCCTTTTTTTGTTTGTTTTTTCTTTTTTTCACACATGAAAGCACTGCAATGGTGTAAACTATGCTCAATTAAATAATTTTTTCTTGCCTATGCCTTTGCACTGGATTTCTGCTGTGTTTTAAAAATGCACCTGACTGCATATGGTGTAAATGAGTCTTTAAAGTGGTTGTAAACCTCAGACATGAAATATGCTTGTCTCAATTTAGAGCACGAAGCGTGATTTCTGTCTGTTGCCTGCATGAATCACTTCTGACAAATTTTCCTGACATCAAGAGAAAAAAGGTGACAGAGGAGGAATCTCCAGTAGATTGACAGCTTCAGCTCTGTTCCTGTATGCTGTCTGAAGGGGGGGGGGGTCTTGCCTCCAATCAGCTCTCAGAGCTCTCTCGGCCCCTATTTTGTGAACTCTTAGACTTTGAATGGATGTAGAGAAGAGAAGACTGCAAACAGGTACAACTTATATAGGAGGATTTGTTACATCTCTGTGTCTCACAGAGAGGCAGTCACATCACTGGGTTTACAACCAATTTAAGCCAGCCATAGATGGATCAAATCTCATCTGGCTCAGTAGGGACAGTCTGAGATTCAATCCATGTGTGGGCAGGCTGATGATACCCAATTCAGTCCATTGATTGCTTGGGTACAACCAGCCTGTCAGATGTTTAGCTTGTGATTACTGTCAGCAACTATAGCTGCTAGCAGTAATCCTTGTTTTCTGCCAGGTGGAATGGCTCCCCTTTCTCCAGGAAGCAGTGATGTAATTCAGCCCCACCTTCAGAGGTGGGCAGTCCGACACTGACACATTTAACATGTACAGGCCTTGTGTACCTGCCCACATTCTCTATGATGAAAACTGTAGTTTCCTTTTACTGCGGAGAGGATATGATGTAATCCCGGCTGTTACACCTCCTCCTTGGCAGAGCAGATATAGCTGTTATATTTTGAATTACAGAGATGAGGTCATGAAAATTCAGTTTGACTTTTCTCCTTAATGGTAAGGATTTTCAAAATCTATTAACTTAGTGTTTTGGGGGGTGTACTAATGGTTATTTTTTTGTCTATCCCAGAGTTCTTTAAATTCGCTGGCCTGTAATTGCCAGCTTCTACCTTGCTGCCTAGAAATCCTGAAAATGAACCGCCATTATTAGAACCAGTATGATCCCACCAACTTGGTATTGTTCGTGCAATGTATTTCTGAGATGACTTAACAGAAGTAATTTTTTAATTGGTTTGCTACATCTAGGTTTCCTAAGCATAAGTGTGGTGCCCAATTTTAATGATCCCACTATATTTTTATTTTTCTTTAATCACTGATGTACCTAAAAAAAGGTTTTGCCTCCTTTCTTAATAGATTTAGCAATTCCCTCCTCTTTCTGTGCTTTGGCAGCACTGATGTGTTTGGCCTCCTTTTTTTCTGTTTTTCTACACTTTTCTATCAGCTACACTTTCTGTTTCCTTCAATCTCTATATGCTGATTTTTTTTTTTCTCCTTTACTACCCTACTTACCTCTTTAGTGAACCACATTGTTTTTTCTTCCAGTTACGATTACTAATTTGACTGACATATAATCTAGTTGCCTCCAGGATAGTAGACTTTGGGTTCTTTCACACTGCTCTGCTGAAAGAACGCAGTAAAAATGCATTTGCATTTTTTTGCCACATTTTCTGCACTCCTGACTTTAATCATGTCACCTGTAAAACTTGGACATGTGGCTCTAAAAATTGCAGCAAAAACATACCGCAGGTGCATTTTCGATGCGTTTTTTTGTGTGTTCCCCATTCATTTTAATTGGAAGGTATTTTGGTGCGGTTTGTGAACATGCACCTTAAAAAACAACACACACACAATGTGTTCAACTTTGCGTGCTCTTTTTTTCTTCTGCTTTTTTTTTTTCCCCCCAAAAATGCATCAAAAATGGATCAACATCATCAGTCCTTTTAGACCTTGTTCACACCAATGCATTGTGCTTTTTGGCCGTTTTGGAATGCTTTTTTGCATGCATGTTTTTAACGCGTCTTGCAGGGGTTTTTTCAGCTTTTTAAGAATGCAAAGCGCACGTGCGTTTCATCAGCTTCTCCACTGAACTCTATTGTAGCAAAACATTGCTTTTGTGTTTAAATAAGGTCTCTGACTCTTTCCAAAAACGCAGCAACTCAAAAAAGCATAGATTTGAAAATGTCCCATAGGAAACCATGTTAAATGGACAGTAGTGTGTTTCTGCAAAAAGCATTAAAAATGCATTGGTGTGAACCAAGCCTTAACATGGCCCACTGATTACCGACACCTGTCCTTTTACTCCAACTTTTTGATTAATTTTTTTAGAAATTCACCCATTTCAGCAAAATTTGTTATTTTGAAATCCAAAACTTTAGTTCTTTTGAGTGTGATTTTTCAGTTCTTGTTGTAATACCAATCTTTTACCAATCAGTGATGAGTAGAACCCAAATTTTCTCCTACCTCAGTATCAGACAAACGATTTCTGCTTGTCAGTACTAGGTCTAGAATATGATCTCCTCAGGTTGATCTTTTTACTGTTTCAGAGAAATCCCATTTATTGCCTCCATTAGATCCCTGCTCCTGCTTGGAACAGCGTGATGCGCTAAACCATGCATAACACTGCGCCTCAAAGCAGCCCAAAACTGACAGCTGCCCACATGCTAAAATGAAGCATTTATCATGCAGGCAGTGTTAATGGGCCTTCAGTGTTTGAGTGATTTTGGTACATGTGTGACTGCCCTTGTCACAGTGTTTTTTGGTCGATTCAGACTTAGCCCTGTTTGCCACCAGTATGCGGTAACACATATGCATTGATACACATTCTTCCATGCTTTAATGTGCATTGTGGTAAAACAGTCTATCCTTTTGAATGAGCTGCTTAGCTATAGAACACATGCTTGTTGTATTTGTTGTAAAGCAACATGACACACTGGGTGGGGTGCATGCCCATTTTCAAGGTGCATTGGGTTACCATTAAGGGTTCATTCAGATGGTCATTGATGTGTGTCCTGTATGCAAGCTCCCTTTTTTATTGCGCCTGCCTACACCCCAGGCTGTATGCAGACACCCTACAGAGCTGGATGCAGATGTAGAAGCTGCACTGACACAGCCACATATCAAAATATGACATGCAGGCAGAGGCAGGTGCATGAATCTGAACACACACAGTCTGTTTTTTGATCTGGGCACCCAATCCTGCTCGCGTGTCAAATTTAGACATGCAGCTCCTGCGTTTACATTCACCTCTATAGCCTGCTGCATGCAGCCTGGGGCAGATGCAGGCATAATAAAGAGCTTGCATACAGGACGGGTGTTAGTGCTAATCTGAGGCTGAAGAATAATTTGCAGCACAGTGCACCAATATGCCTGTTGCAGCGAATCAGTGTAAACCAAACGTTAGGCTGGGTTCACACCAGTGCAGTGCAGTGCAGTTTGGGAGCAGCGCAATTTGTGGTTTTTTTTTTTTTTTGTTTTGTTTTTTTACATGCTGTTTTAGGTGTGCTTCCATTAGACTGTGTGATTTCAAACTCCTGTATGTTGAATTTTTTTTTTATGTGTGTTTTTAGAGAATGGACATTTTAATAAAAGTCAATGGGAGTGCACCTAAAACTGCGTGTAAAACATGGAAACGGTCACGCTACACCCAAAGCACAGCACACCGATGTGAACCCAGCCTTACGGCTCATGCACATGGACTGTTTGAGGCACAGATAATCTGTGGGGTAAACCTCAGGTGACGTGGTGTGAGCACTGTGATTTTTACACTGCAGATATATGTGCTTCCACCCCTCCGTGTACATTCAGCTCTGAGGTGCGGGGGACACGGCTCATTTGTGGTCCCATAGTGACAAGCTTGTATGCACGTGAACGCAGCAAAATGTAAACTGAACAGATACATTGTAAACATTGTAATACATGGCTGCACAGGCACCCTGTAACTTCAAACAATGTCTAATTTTGTAGTTTTCTGTAGCTACAGTACATTTTTACATACAGAAAAAAAAAAAATTCTCTTCCAAGCCTGTCACTTCCGTTTTGGGTGACGCCAATCATTCTCTGCTTTCCAATGTAGCAGTGGGGTTGTCATCCTGACGTGTATTGTTGCTGTAAATGTGTAGCAAGCCTGCTGATTGGTGGAAGAATTAGGTTTCCAATACCAGTAGGCGACAATTCCGCAAGTGGCACACTTAGAAAGTCTCTCTGCTCACCACTTCTAGGCAGTGCAGCTAGGAGGACCTAGCAAGTGGTCATGTGACTATTCTTAAACTAATTTAAAAAATTGATCATTTATTTTAAAAAAAGAAAACATTTTTTCCTCTTGTGCAATGTCTTGGGTTTATATATACATTAGTGCTGGCCCAGGAAAGGACTCTCCTTTTTGTGACTTTATCTTCTCGTGGATGGGAGGAGAAGTAGTTCTGTGTAAGGTGCAAGTTGATTCTAGTTGGAACTTACACCAGGCTGAGGATACCAATTTGTAAATGTGAGTGGTGTCATGAAGCAGGAAAGGGAGTAAAGCTGGCCATAAACAGAACACATTTCATCCGATTCCTCCTGCATTGGCTGAAATGCATTCTGTGGATGGCACTATCCAGCTTGACAGCACTTTTTTTTTTTTTTTCGTCGTTTTTTAAAGGAGCCGGATAGAAAAGTCTCAGCCAGACAACATCTGCATCCAATCAGAATCGGTGTCTTTTTTGACACTACTCTATTGTAGATTCACAAATGACACCCCTCCAAATCATTGGATTCAGGTGTTCCAATCACCTCTATGGCCACAGGTGTATAAAATCAAGCACCTAGGCATGCAGACTGCTTCTACAGACATTTGTGAAAGAATGGATCGCTCTCAGGAGCTCAGTGGATTAAAGTGTGGTACCATGATAGGTTGCCACATGTGCAATAAGCCCCTGGTCACATCAAAGCTGATTTTGAAATCGTGCGACTTACAGTGAAGTCGCACAATTTCAAAATCTAGTGCCGTGCTGATTTCAGTTGTGATTTGCAAGACACAGATGTCTATGCAAATCACAACAAAAGTAGTGCATGCTCTACTTTAGAAATTGGTGCAGCTCAGACCAAGTCGGAACCGCACCAGTATGACCGCTCTAATAGTGGATAGTAGGGTACGACTTCGCATACGATTTGCAAGTCGCCTGTTCTGCAAATCACATGCCAAGTCGCACCCGATGTGACCGGGGTGTTAGTCCATCTGTGAATTTCCTTGTTACTAAATATTTCACGGTCAACTGTTAGTGGTATTATAACAAAGTGGAAGCAGCTGGGAACAACAGAAACTCAGCAACAAAGTGGTAGGCCGCATAAAATATGACAGAGCGGGGTCAGGGCATGCTGAAGCGCACAGTGCTTAGAAGTCGCCAGCTGTCTACAGACTTAATCGCTAAAGACCTCCAAACTTTGTGTGGCCTTCAGATTAGCACAACAGTGCGTAGAGAGCTTCATGGAATGGGTTTCCATGGCCGAGCAGCTGCATCCAAGCCTTACATCACCGAGTGCAATGCAAAGCATCGGATGTAGTGGTGTAAAGCATGCCGCCACTGGACTCTAAAGCAGTGGAAACGTGTTCTCTAGAGTGATGAATTACGCTTCTCTGTCTGACAATCTGATGGATGTGTCTGGGTTTGGTGGTTGCCAGGAGAAAGGTACTTGCCTGACTGCATTGTGTAAAGTTTGGTGGAGGGGGGATTATGGTGTGGGGTTGTTTTTCAGGGGTTGGGCTTGGCCCCTTCATACCAGTGAAGGGAACTCCTAAGGCTTCAGCATACCAAGACATTTTGGACAATTTCATGCTCCCAACTTTGTGGGAACAGTTTGGGGTGCACAAAGCAAGGTCCATAAAGACATGGATGAGCAAGTTTGGGGTGGAGGAACTTGACTGGCCTGCACAGAGTCCTGACCTCAACCCCATAGAAAACCTTGGGGATGAATTAGAGCGGATACTGTGAGCCAGACCTTCTCGTCCGACATCAGTGCCTGACCTCACAAATGTACTTCTGGAATAATGGTCAAACATTCCCATAGACACACTCCTAAACCTTGTGGACATCCTTCCCGGAAGAGTTGAAGCTGTTATAGCTGCAAAGGGCGGGCCAACTCAATATTGAACCCTACGGACTAAGACTGGGATGCCATTAGAATATACGTGTGTGTAAAGTCCCAATACTTTTGGCAATATAGTGTAAGTCTATGCACCATACTGCAGTTCAGTGACACGTGGTGCTTTGTGTTGCGTAAAAATGCAGACAAGCAGAGCATCTCAGCTCATCCTTATGATGTGAACAGGGCACATATATTTAAATGCCCCCCCCCCCCGATCTGCTCATAACTAAACTCGGTTGCATTGTGTGACTGACCCAAATAAACCAGATGGCTTCCCTGTCCATATTTGCCTACAGATGACTAAGCACATTACAATATGATTGTACAATCTGTATTTGCTCCAAAGTGAAATACTTGGTCTTTCTAGAGTGTGGGTATAAGTGGGAGATGGGAAAATAACAGTAACCCTATTGCTATGTTCTGAAAAATCTCGAATTTGATGAAAAGTACTTGTAATGCCCATGACAATGAACACATGACCGTAGTATTATATCTTGAAAAGTTGACTAGTGAGGTGCTTCTCAAATGCAGGGCCGCAGCCTCCCTCCTGCTAGGCTGTATTTTTTGGTCTGCTCCAGAGCCTGCAGCCAGGATAGCCCCCAAGCACCGTACAGCAGTTCAGTGCAGGTGCTCCCTGAACCAAAACCTCTCCCTCCTCACCCAGTGTGAGCCCAGTGCTTTCGGTGTGCATTTTGTGGCGTTCTAGGAATCAGGGCTAAGTGTTGTACTGTCAGTAGGCACTAGGTCTCTAACACAGAGACCTGCTTGGAAGTCACATGACTGGAGCGATCGTACAGAGACCAGGGAATTCGACATCAGCATGTGTGATTGGAGGAGATCTCCATATAACTAGTGCTAGTAGTTGATCTGCAGCTGGACAGATGTTGCCTGCTATGTATGTCTATGGATCTACCTTGCAGTCATATAATGATTAGGTAGAACAAAGACATACGTAGAAGGTATATAACTTATACCGTATTATTATGCAATAATAGTATGAGGACATATTGTGTTCCCATAATTTTATTGTATGCATGTAAACTTTTTTTTCTTTTCTTTTCTTTTTTTTTTTTTTTTTTTTTTGAGGCTGGATTCACATTTTGCGCTGTGAGAACACATGTAACACTTGTTGCTGTGTTGCAGTACCATTCATTTTGAATGGCACCCCAACGCACCTGCATTGTAGTGCTTTGTAATGTATGGTAGCAGTCATGCATTGCTTTATAAAAAGAGTCTTGTATGACATTAGGCATGTTTGGGTGCGCTGTAAGCAGATTCGTTTTGAATAGTCTGCTTTAACAAGGTGCACATTAACGTACCATAAAAAAGTAAAGGGGCCCTTACGGTTAGGGCATGAAAGGGTTTGGAGGATAATTACCACCCTGGTCTCTCAAGGTTGAATACCGCTCCTCTAGTCAACTTGTTTAAAGCTAAAAATATTGAATTTCATGTTACTGTAGTAACCAGATCATCACCTTCCAGGAAACATTTGCAAGTACTGATCACTCTATTCTACGATGTAAATCATTTACTGACCTTGTTTTATTATATTTTGATACAAAAGCACCATATGTTACAGGACTATAGTTCACAATATTGCAGTGTGTCGTGGGAGAATATACTCTGATCTTGTGTTTTTGTTTTTTTTTTGTTTTTTACTTTAAAAAATGTTTATTCAGTTTTTGTAGAAAAGATAACATACAGTCAGCCATATAATACAGTAGATACATTGCCAGGTACAAAAAAGTAACAGATAAGAATGTAATTACCCCCAACCTTAACCACTTGCCCGCCGCCTTATAGCAGATGTACTGCTACAGGGCGGCATGGCTTTGTAAAAATTACATGTATGTATATATGCATGATTTGCATTTCCGGGTAGGGGGTGTGCTTTTAATTGGCAATGATCACTGTATTCGTGTCACTGGGGTTGTCCGTGGCAGTCAGTTCCCACCCAGTGTCAGAATGCCCGCCGCAGTCCCGCTATAAGTTGCTGATCGCTGCCATTACTAGAATATACTACTTAAGTTAAATAAATTCCAGTATATATACCACCATTTGTAGACTCTCTAACTTTTACGTAAACTAATTAATATACACTTATTTTTTTTTTAACAAAGACGTGTAGCAAAATACATTTTGGCCTAAATTTATGAAGAAATTTTATTTTTATTTTTTAACTTTTTTTTTTGTTATTGGATATGTTTTATAGCAAAAAGTAAAAAATAATGGTTTTTTTTTTGTTTTTTTCAAAGATGACGGTATTTTTTCGTTTATAGTGCAAAAAATAAAAACCGCAGAGGTAATCAATTACCACCGAAAGAGAGCTCTATTTGTGGGGGAAAAATTACCGTACATAAATTTCATTTATGTACAGTGTTGTATGACCGTGCAATTGTCAGTCAAAATAATGCAGTGCCATATCGCAGAAAATGGCCTGGTCAGGAAGGGGGGTAAATCCTCTGAAGGGCAAGTGGTTAAGATACATTAAATGAAAAATAATAAATACATCAATCGACAGATGGTGGGAACATACAAAGGATTATCAAGGGCAAAGCCCAGAATCTAGGCTTAAAGGATAAGTTCACCTTTGGAACATGTTACATGTTCCACCCGTTAACAATACCCCCGCCCCCCACACACACTCTGCCCCTTTACCTATAGTATCCTGTTTATTACTTTGTGAACACTGATACATATACAAAATATAAGGAAAATATGTTGTAAGGTACTGTACATTTTCTAAGCAAGTGTGGTTATGCATACTGAGCATTGCTTAAAGAGGAACTTAAGTCTGGAAGCTGAGACCTCCCTGCAGCTTATCTTTTCACATCACTGTCCTACCATGCCTTGTTCTGCACTCTGTGTGAAAGTGGCCATCTTGGTAGAGGCAGTGTTTTCCTTTCGCACGTCAGAGTCTCCAGCTATGAAAACAGTGAGCAGCACCGATGTGACATCACCAAAACTCCTAAATCTCCTGGGCCTAGCAGTCAGAGGCAGAAGTGTTGTAGATCTCACACTGCTGATATACAGCTATAAAGCTGTAGGTTCAGTAGTGCCTAGGCACACTCACATACCAGGAAGTGCACTGCTATTTTAGGAGGACTACACATACATTTTAGAGAGAAACTATTTTATGATTTTTATGGCGCAATAAAAAATATAATTTTATTATTTTAATCTCAACTTGCTTGACAAGAGGAAGAGATGTCTGAAAAACAAGACAGTCTGCTTTCTGGATGAAATCTCTCGTTGAGCAAACTATAAAGCAATCCAAATGAGGAAATGGTAAAATGTCAGCTTCTTGGGGCTTAACCAGTTCCCGCCGGACACAGCAGATACGGGCTACTGGTACCCAGCGGCTTTGAGTGGCCAGGGGATCGGGTGATCGTTATGCGAATGTCAACAAAGCTGTTATGAATACATTTTATTCATAATAGCTCTAACTTCCGTAGTGATGCTGTGTTTGGCCTACAGCTATCACATGGTACCTGGCTAATCACAGCACCTTGTATTATGTGATAGCTGTTGGCCAATCACAACACACAATAATCACACATATGCCCCATTCGTGATAGTTGAAAACATTGCTGTTACCTTGATCATCACTGTAACCGCAATCAAAGTGTAAAAAATAAATACCTGATCAGCCCCCCAGAGTAGTACAGTGTCACTAAGGTGAACCTAAACTACTCTGTTAAAAGGAAAAAAAAAGTTATGGATTTGTTTTGGTTTTCTTTAACCGCTTCCCGTCCGCCCTACAGCAGATATACTGCTACAGGGCATCACAGGTGCACAAAATCACGTGTGTGTATATATATATATACGTGTGTGTGTGTGTGTGTGTGTGTGTGTGTGTGTGTGTGTGTGTGTGTGTGTGTGTGTGTGTGTGTGTGTATATATATATATATATATATATATATATATATATATATATATATATATATATATATATATATATACATGATTTTGCATGTCTGGGTAGGGGACGCGTACACGCACCCTAACCCGCGCTGCCATTCACATCGCAGCTGTCCAGTCACCAGGTGATTACTCAGCCAGTGCCCGGTGATTGCCAAGGATCTCAGATGGGGGGGTGGAGAACTGTTAGTAAACAAAGCGGTTCTCCCTGTCAGCTTGTGCACACTGCTTTGAATGGACAGTGAAGCACACAGACACAGCCTCATAGTAAAACACATCAAGTACACAGATAACCCTTTGATCGCCCCAGATGTTAACCCCATCCTGCCCAGTGTCATTAGTTTGCTTTTTATTAGCACTGATCACTGTATTGGTGTCACTGGGGATGTCAGTGACACCAAGTCAGTTCCCCCCAGTGCCAGAATGCCTGTCGCAGTCCCGCTATAAGTCGCTGTATACCACCATTTGTAAATGCTATAACTTTCACGTAAACCAATTAATTTACACATATTGGGATTTTTTTAAGCAAAGCAGAATACATTTTGGCCTAAATTTATGACTAATTTTTTTTTTTTTTTTACATTTTTTACTGGACATGTTTAATAGCAAAAAGTCAAAATATATAGTTTTTTGGGGGTTTTTTTTTTTCAAAATTGCCGGTCTTTTTTTTTTTTTCAGTGCAAAAAATAAAAAGTTCACAGTCGATCAAATATTACTGAAAGAAAGCTCAATTTGTGGGGAAAAAAAAGACGTAAATGTAATTTTGGTGCAGCGTTGCATGACTGTGCAATTGTCAGTTAAAGTAACGCAGCGCCGTAACTCAAAAAATGGCCTGGTCAGGAAGGGGGGTAAATCCTCTAGAGGGCAAGTGGTTAAACATTGTCATCAGTCAGTATCCCTGATCACCGCTACAGCAGATATATGATGAAGCTGTACTACACGAATGACAGTATGTAGAAAAAAAAATATTTTTTCATGTTCCAAAAAATTATGACAAAAAAATTACAACTTCAAAACAATTGCCATGCCTGTTATTAAATACCTCAGACTATCTACTTTCCAAAAGGGGTCACTTGGGGGATATATTTGTACTGTCCTGGCATGTTAGGGCCTCAAGAAATGAAAAGGGCAGTCAGTTCTTCAGGATTGATCAATTTTCAAATATACTGTATATACCATAGTTTGTAGACTCTAGAACTTTCACACAAACCAATTAATATACACTTAATGGGATTTTTTTTTTACCAAAGACAAGTAGCAGAATACATTTTGGCCTAAATTTATCAGGAAATGTGATTTTATTGGATATGTTTCATATATATATATATATATATATCTATATATATATATATCAAAAAATATAAATACAGTGGTGATCAGATACCACCAAAAGTAAGCTCTATATGGGTGAAATTTTTTTTATAAATGTCATCTGGGTAGTGTTGCATGACTAATTAAGGTAGTGCAGAGCTGAATAGCAAAAAATGGCCTGTTCTTGAAGGGGGGTAAAACCTTCTGGAGCTCAAGAAGTACCATAGAACTTCAGTTTTATTATATGATTGATGTATGAATTGATCAAAATGATCGAATCAGAGACCATACTTTAATAGCTATACCTACATTCATTCTATTTACACTTTGTTTAAATCAGATTTAATCAGAGTCAATCTGCCAGGTTGAAAATTGATTTTGCATCAGTCAGTAGCGCTGAGTTTTTTTGGTCATAAATTTGATCAGATTATGAGGTTGCCTGGAGGAAACGGATACCATATGTACAGTGCCTTGAAAAAGTATTCCTACCCCTTGAAATTTTCCACATTTTGTCATGTTACAGCCAAAAACGTAAATATATTTTATTGGGACTTTATGTTATAGCCCAACACAAAGTGGCACATAATTGTGAAGTGGAAGGAAAATGATAAATGGTTTTATAAAGTTTTTACAAATAAATATCTGAAAAGTGTGGCGTGCATTTGTATCCAGCCCCCTTTTACTCTGATACCCCTAACTAAAAGCTAGTGGAACCAATTGCCTTCAGAAGTCACCTAATTAGTAAATAGAGTCCACCTGTGTGTAATTTAATCTCAGTATAAATACAGCTGTTCTGTTCAGCTCTCAGAGGTTTGTTGGTGTTCATGATGTTGTTTGTTCACTAATGTTCTCTAAGGAACACACCAGATAGGTTAGGGATAGTTTTGGAGAAGTTTAAAGCAGGGTCAGGTTATAAAAAGAAAAAAATATCCCAAACTTTGAACTGAGATGTTCAATCCATCATCCGTAAATGGAAAGAATATGGCACAACTGCGAACCTACCAAGACATGACCATCCACCTAAACTGACAGGCCAGGCAAGGAGAGCATTAATTAGAGCAGCAGCCAAGAGGCCCATGGTAACTCTGGAAGGGCTGCAGAGATCCACAGCTCAGGTGAGATAATCTGTCCACAGGACAACTATTAGTCGTACACTCCACAAATCTGGCCTTTATGGAAGAGTGACAGGAAGAAAGCCATTGTTGAAAGAGAGCCATAAGAAGTCCTGTTTGCAGTTTGCGAGAAGCCATGTGGGGGACATAGCAAACATGTGGAAGAAGGTGCTCTGGTCAGATGAGACCAAAATAAACTTTTTGGCCTAAAAGCAAAATGCTATGTGTGGTGGAAAACTAACACTACACATCACCCTGAACACACCATCCCCACCGTGAAACATGGTGGTGGCAGCATTATGTTGTGGGGATGCTTTTCTTCAGCAGGGACAGGGAAGCTGGTCAGAGTTGATGGGAAGATGGATGGAGCCAAATACAGGGCAATCGTAGAAGAAAACCTGTTAGAGTCTGCAGTAGACTTGAGAATGGGGCAGAAGTTCACCTTCCAGCAGGACAACGACCCGAGACATACAGCCAGAGCTACAATGGACTGGTTTAGATCAAAGCATAGTGTTAGAATGGCCCAGTCAAAGTCCAGACCAACTGAGAATCTGTGGCAAGACTTGAAAATTGCTGCTCACAGACGTTCTCCATCCAATCTGACAGAGCTTGAGCTATTTTGCAAAGAAGAATGTGCAGAAATGTCCCTCTCTCTAGATGTGCAATGCTGGTAGAGATATACCCAAAAAGACTTGCAGCTGTAATTGCAGTGAAAGGGGGTTCTACAAAGTACTGACTCCGGGGGGCTGAATATAAATGCATGCCACACTTTTCAGATATTTGTAAAACATGTTGAAAACTATCATTTTTCCTTCCCCTTCACAATTATGTGCCACTTTGTGTTGCTCTATTACATAAAATCCCAATAAAATACAATTACATTTTTGGTTGTAACATAACAAAATGTGGAAAATTTCAAGGTCGTTGGTGATAGAACGATTATTTCTATTAGAGATTGATCAGAAAAGATATTGATAATTTATCAAAGCAGATATTTTTTAGAGACATGCTAACCAATCAAAATTTACAATTTGTTTTATCTGCTAATACACACACTCAGGTTGAACGGGATGGACTGGTGTTTATTTAACCTTAATACCTACAGTATGTAACTCAGCAACCCAGCTTGCAGTGTCATTTTGGGAGGCAGTCATGCTTGGTTCTTTGTAGCAGAATGGTCCTGTACTGCGGAAACATCCATACTTTTTCCAGGTTAGTGAATCAGAATTTGTTGAATTACAAGGGCAGTCAGACAAATAGCATTTTCATGAGGAGAGGACAGCAACATATCTGTTAATATAGGTTTCCTTTGCTGAGAAAGGGTTACTCTTTCACATAACTCGCCTTTCCTTGTGCCTGTGCTGCCCCAATCAGAGGCTGGGAGTGAAGTGAAATACTCGACACTTCTGGCAGTGGGTGAGCATGTGACTTTTGCATTCAGTGTCATGTGATAGCTCTAGGTGCATCATGATTGGACTGGTGATGTTACATGGGGGCAAGTTGCTTTGGAGCTTACAAAACACTTTCTTTGTCCAGTTCCAGCAGTTAAAGCAGCACAGCAAAAGAGGAGTAAGGGCTCGTTCACACTAGGCTGTTTTGCCAACGCTTGCCAAACGCCCCTATAGCGTTTGGCAAGCGTTGGTCCGGCGTTTGCAGAGCGTTATTAACGCTCGGCAAACGCTCCGCAAACGCCGCATGCGCGGTTTAGCGGCGGTTGCTAGGCGTTTGCCGAGCGTTAATAACGCCCCACAAACGCCTATAATGCAGTTTGAGTGGTGTTACCGCTCCGCAAACGCCCCGCAACCACGTCGCAACTGCACCGCAAACGCCAGCCGGGCGTTTGCGGAGCGGCACCATAGACAAGAATAGGAGGCTTCAAAGCCTCCTGACTCGTCCAGAGGCGTCCGTTTTGACGCGACGCGACGCAAACGCTCCCGTTAGAACAGCACCATGTGCTGTAATGTGCAGAATTGGCAGAGGCGTTTGGGAAGCGGTAAAAACGCTTACCAAACGCCTCTCTGCCGCCTGCACACAAGGCTAGTGTGAACGTAGCCTATGTGTTGCTGTAACTTTGCTGATCTGTGTACTTGTATTGTAGCTAGTCGGTTAGTTTTAACAGCCCGTTAATTAGCATGGGAGCATTGAGAGAACATTCATGACAGGTTTGATCTAAACATAAATAGGACTAATTTCCTACCGCCATCATCTAAGATGCCTTTTTTACATTTACCCCATAATGGCTCTGGTCCCTGTGCTATTTGCCCCTGTGATCTGAGCGTTTTAATATTGGGCAGATATGGCAGAGGTAGAGAATCTGTAAGCACAGATCCCACTGGTTCATATAGGACAAGGCTGGAGAGAGCCCAGAGCTGCCGTCAAAAAAATGTTAGGCAGACCATACGCTATACAATCTGATTGTGCACTCCTTTAGATCTACCAGTAATTATGTAGTACACATGGAATAGATTGCTTAGGGTTGTCTTCATATAATTTTGGTAACCTTTACCAAAATTATAAGAAACTAAACCTCAAACTAAACATTCTCAATCACCCATAACTATATTAAAGTGGTTCTAAAGGTAGGTGTTTTTTTTTCTTTAAAGTGCATTCCTTGCATTAAGGTAAAAAAAAAATGTTTAGTATAAAGTATTGCCCAGTCTCGATCCATCGTTGTGTGTGAGAGCAATGGCTCTCTCCTCTTCTCTTAGCTCTCACAGGCTTTGCTGAGAGCAGTAGGAGTCATTGGTTCCCACTGCTGTCGGTCAAATCCTGTGACAAGGCAGCGGGGGCGGGACCTATGTCTATGGACACATAGAGACGCATACAATCGACTTGCTATGGGGGCACTCTGCGATTGGTAGAAGCCAGAAATGCTGGCAGGGGACCTGAGAAGAGGATTGGGGCTGCTGTGTGCAGAACTGAGTGGGAAGCGTTTTTAATGCTTCTCAAACGCCTATGAAAATTCTGCACATGGCAGCACACAGTGCTGTTCACACTGAAGCGTTAGCGCTGCGTAGCGGAATAACTGGCGCCTCCCATTCAAGTCTATGGTGCCGCTCCTCAAGTTCCTGGCAGGCGTTTGCGGTGCGGTTGCGACGCAGTTGCGAGGCGTTTGTGGAGCGTTAATACCATTCAACTTTATTACAGGCATTTGTGGTGCAGTTTTATCGCTTGGCAAATGCCTATCAAATGCCTCAAAACCGTGCATAGGGTGTTTGGGGAGCATTTGAGGAGCGTTAAAAACGCTTCCCAAATGCCTGTCAAACGCTATAGGGTCGTTTAGCAAGAGTTAGAAATAAAGTCAAGTGTGAACGAGCCCTTAAACCTTTCGCCTTATACAACTTGACCCCCTCCCCCACCCCCCCTGTCATTACCTGTTCTATCTGCAAATCTATGTATCATTGCCCCACTCTTTTTATTTAACTATTTATTTACTGATCAAGTTAATGTCTCATTTCCTATCACCTACAGCTCAGATCTCGCATTATTATAAGATTCCTGATTGTATCTCACCACTAGTCTGATTGAATTACAAATTCCCGGTCAGTCCCATTCCCTTACCTATAATAACCTTTAGGGCCAGTTCACACTACATGTGTTTCAGTAGCTTTTTTTGCATCCAGAACGCACAGAAAGAAGGTTATATGGTTGTCAGTGTCATAGTTCAAATCAGCGCTTGCAGTTCCAGTGCGTTGCAGGTGCTGCCAAAAATGTCGAACAGGCTTCATTGTTTATGCATAGAACTGTACTGGAACGTGGTAAAACGCCCTGGAACGCACTAAAACGCACATGTCCCTAATTAAATTGAAGAAAAAGAATGGGGAAAAAATTAACTGGAATGCATAAAAATGCACTGGAACACATCAAAAACGCATCCAAAATGCACTGGAACACATCAAAAATGCGTCCAAAATGCACTGGAACACGGCAAAAACGCATCCATGCAAAACCTGTGCTAAACCTGCATCAAAAAAAGTGCATGCAAAAATACATCTGTAACACATCTAGACTGTTTCTATAGTGTGAACTGGCCCATAGGACTTGTTCACACCATTTGTGGTGCAGAAACGCATGCAAGAGCATGCATTTTCCTGCATAGCAAAGACATGCAATGCCCTCTGCAGATGTGCGCAGGAACCATGATGAAAACTTAATTGCACCTCCACACGTCTAGTAAACACAGACGCATTCACAGCCACCAAAACGCATGGCACCACACTATTGTGCTGTTAGGTGCAACACACTTTTAAAATAATATGACTGCAGTATTTTTGCATGTTCCCACACGTTAGGCAGCCCATTGAAATTAATGAGCTGAGGAAAAAAAAGTAAAAAATGCCACATTCGCACAGGTCCTCTGGCCTGTAAAGCATGAATGAGTGGGTTGTTCATGTGGCTGGAGCCACCTGTTACACTATGGGGACACAGCAGCTGTATGAACACAGGTTTTAATCTGACAGGTGTGAAGGCGTGGGGAAGTGGCCCTGAATGCTCACTGTCTGTGTTCAGGGTTGTACACCTGCACCCATATGCTTGTCAAATTAGGACCTGCAGCATTTCCATAGTGTAACATAGGTTGCCGGCAAACGGCGACAGCCACAAAAACAAATCACTGATTCCCACTCTACAGGCCACAGCGCCCATGAGCCCCAAGACCTCAATTACACACACGGCTTTATTAACTCAGTACAGTTTTATCATTTAGATTTAACAGGAATATGGTTGGGATTATG
This sequence comes from Staurois parvus, assembly GCF_062004578.1. Lineage (NCBI taxonomy): Eukaryota > Metazoa > Chordata > Amphibia > Anura > Ranidae > Staurois > Staurois parvus. Next base: position 2,049,004 of record NW_028318404.1, on the reverse strand, counting down.
TCCATTAATAATGTTTTTAGTGTGTTTTTACCATAAATATAATTTGGATATTTTCTCTGGCGGTGGGGGGCTGTCAGGTATGCTGTACGGGGCCTTGTGATATCTAACAGTGGCCCTGGGTGTATGCTTGTGTCTGTGCCACCTATATAGTTAGGAAGAACAATAACTTGTATGGAATACCTTGAACCTCTGCTGTGTACCTCAATGTATCTAGGAATTGGACATGTTTTCAACTGAAAATACAATAATTATTAGTAATGTTTCTCCTGCAAATGAGGATCAGCTCCTTGGTTGAGAACAGCGATCTCGCCATGTCCAGATGTGGTCTGGAATTCCACAAAAGAACAATTCACAAAGCCAAAAAATAGACTTTCAAATTACCACTAAACTCTCCTAACTACACTCCCATCCACTAACACTCCCCACTACCACTTCCGGGTGTGTGCAAACATCCTTCCGCAAACGTGATGATGTATTTCCGGTATGACAGCTGCTCTAGCGCCTCCTCCAAAAGCCGTCTTGGTGTTTATTTGTGCACCATAGCAATTTTCCACGTGGCTCTTTTGTGTGTATGACATTCGTGAATATATGTTTGCAGCTCTATTGTGTATATGACATTGGTGAATATATGTTTGCCGGTAAAGGCCCAAAGTCAACATAAATTGGGGGTCTAATTTATTACTGTTAAGAGGATTGTAGAAAGAATAGCTAGCTGCACATTGAACACAACCTATTCATTGGGCCATAACATTGTCTTGTGGTGCAATAGGGGGCTTTTGGTTTGTTAATTTGGACATACTTGCATATGTGCACTCTAACAAGCTAGATTTGGGCATATTATATAGCTTGCAAAATATAAGTGTTAGGGGTGCTAGTACATTGAACTTGAACATGAAATAACCCCCCCAAAAATATACATAGTCCAAACGTTTATTGATCAAATACATATTCCACATTTATTTGGATAGCAGCAACAAGTAGGTAGTCAATTTCTTGGTGGGGGGAAAAAAAAGCAGGATTGATGTTGCTTAAATAGAACAGTCCTGCTCATAAGAGTTTACAATCTAAAAGATTATACTTCTAATGAACTGTGCTTTCACAGATTATAGCAGGAAACAAATGGTTAATATGAATCACTTAAAAATACATAAGTGCCAAAATAACAAACACCTCCTACCTCCCCAAATCCCACACATACATTTCTCATCAGGTTTGTCCGAAAACTGCATTTCAGTCTAAATAAGCAAGCAAACTATAGCCAAGTGCAGATTTGGAAGAGCAGAGCAATTGACATGTGCTAGAATTACAATGCAAAGATAATAAACACAGAATCATTGTACAATAACACACAAACACACCTTAGAAGGAAAAAATGCAAAACATTTACAGCCCACATAAAAACAGTGTGAGTGTGGTCTGGGGCACTTCACCACAATATCTCTTCCTCCCCAAACCAACACAGGCAAGGATTTGCTGAAAATAACCTGGCCTATTACAAGGATAAATCACCCACTACTCTTTATATAACAGACCACACCCACCACTGTCATTCATTTGGTCAGAGAAAGTGTTTGCACCTGATGAATCCTCTTCCCACCTGCTTTAACCTTTAATATGCAGGCCCCACAAATCAGAGTCAGAAAGCCACAGTGAAGTGTACCTGTGCAGCATACAACAGAATATTGAACAGGGATGTGAAGGGTCCCCCATGACAATATTTATTGGCACTATGGCACAATTCACTCCAGATTATCGCATGAGTTAAGGCAGTCACATGACCACAGCTCGCATGCAATACTAAAAATGTAAATTCACTTTTGCTACTGTGCAGGATTTCCCATAAATCGGAAAAACACTCAGGAAATCAAACTTAAAAAGGCCTTACACCCCGGTCACATCAAAGCCGATTTAGAAATTGTGCGATTTACAGTGAAGATGCCGATTCCTTGTGATTTGCAAGACATCTGACACAGATATCTATGCAAATCGCCACAAAAGTAGTACATGTACTACTTTAGAAATCAGTGTCGGAAACGCACCCATGTGACCGCTCTAATAGCAGACAATAGGGTGCGACTTGGCATACGATTTGCAAGTCGCATTTCATGCAAATCATATGCCAAGTCACACTCAATGTGAGCGTTCATATTGGTGTGGTTCAAACTTGGTTGGAGCCGCAACAATTTCTAAAGTAATGAATACACTACTTTTAATGCGATTTGCAGAGAGATCTGTGTCCGATGTCTTGCAAATCGCACTTTAAATCAGCATGTCCCCCGACTTTGAAATCATGCGACTTCACTGTAAGTCACATGATGTGACCATAGTGTAAGTCGCACCACTTCAAAATCCGCTTTGATGTGACCGGTGTGGCCCCCAGTCACATTGAGTGCAATTTGGCATGCAATTTGCATGCCAGGCAACTTGTAAATCGTAGGCCAAGTCGCACCCTATTGTCCACTATAGGCTCCATTCACATCCAATCTGATTTTGAAATCGTGCGACTTCACTGTAAGTTGCCCAATTTCCAAATCGCATTGTGGTGTTAGCGTGGGTAACCCCACGCCAAAATTGGGGACATGGGAACAAGGTGCTTTGGGGAGGGGGAGCCCCCCTGCCCCAAAGCACCCCCCCCATGTTGAGGGCATGTGGCCTGGTATGGTTCAGGAGGGGGGGGCGCTCGCTCGTTCCCCCCCCCCCCCTTTCCTGACCTGCCGGGCTGCATGCTCCAATAAGGGTCTGGTACGGATTTGAGGGGGACCCCCCGCCAAAATAAAAAAAATAAATGGCGTGGGGTCCCCCTAAAGATCCATACCAGACCCAAAGGGCTTGGTATGGATGAGAGGAGGACCCCCCACGCCGTTTGTTTTTTTTTTTTTTCAATTGCCGACCTTTATTTTTAGATTCAGCTGTCACAATTATATATTATCTAGACCTTTGAAATATGTAAAACCATTCCAGGAATAATTATAAAGGATAAGAAACAAAAACAATCAATAGAACTAATGAAATCAAATTAGAATACATAAAGATATGCCTAGCTACAAATAGTGCTGTTTGTTAAACACAGTAGATGTGATCGAGTGCCGTCTGTCACAGTACTCCACACTGAGATTTACTATTAAACAGCGTCTAAAAACAACTCGCCCACAGCAGACGGCTAAAATGTGTTCTGCACATGCACATTTATATCCGTGCATAGACGCTGGAATAGCATCTAGTTCTTGACTGTCATGAATTCCTTTAAATAATAAACATTTTAAATGTGTAAAAAAATAGTTTTTTAAAGTGAAGTACCAATATTTGGCAAAGCAAATTTCAATGTGAACATGTTTCTGCAGTGATTTTTCGTTGTGTTAGATGTGCTTCTTAGCAAGTCTGCTTTCTTAGACTGATTCCTGGATTGTGCCTGGTTAGTAAATTCGATTTCGCGTCTACTTGTTGACGCTTTATTTAGTAAATGTCTTTGCCGTCTAAAAGTAGACGATCGCTATTGAAAAGTAGATGTTCGCCCACGGAAATGCACCTAGGCACATTAGTAAATCAGGGCCTAAATGTCTGAGTTTTCCAAATATCCCATTTTTTGTCAAATAAGTGCATGCTATCCAGTAACGTATAGTGAATACATTCCATGAGCATCACCGTATCGACTCTTCGTAAAATTGAGGTCAATGGTACCATGGGTGACTTCCAATGAAGGGCAATGGCCCATAGGGCCGAGACAGAGATGGTGTGAATCAGCCTCATAGCCTCAGTCCGTATTCCCGATATCTGCCTAGGCCAAAATAATGTCATACATCCCAGTCTTTATGAGCATTTTTTTTTTCATCTGGAGGAGGAGCTTTCTCAGCTAAGCACACCCGCCTGCCTGCATGCATGAGCTAAGGGCAGATGGATTACAGGAAGTAAATGCTGCATGAATCATCTGCCCTTACTTAGGGCTCTCACGTGCCCTTACTTAGGGCTCTCACGTGCCCTAAGATAGCCACGGCAGGTAAAGTTTCTAGTTTTATTGTGCTCTGATACTGTTTAGTTCCATTTAAATAGAATTGTACAATCAGATTGTATGCTGTATGGCTAGCCTAAGAAATGTGATGTTAAGTAGGTGAGGAGTCTTAGAACTAAGAGCAGGGAGGTGCGATAATTTCACCGTCTTACATGCGGATAAGGCCAGTGGTCCTTGTCTTAAAGGATTACAACACCTTCTCATTGGCAAATGACCTTTTGTCTGCTCATACCTTCAGGACTTAAGATTTAATTCCCTCATACCTTAGTCTTACATTCTCAGCTCCACACATCAGGTCTCAAGTACCTAAATAAACTTGTTAGGACAAGGATTGCTCTACTTCTGTTGTATGATTGTACTGTGACCTTTCATTACCATACAGTTACCGTACAGTGACATATGGGAGTGGTATAAACCCTAATTGTTTAGGTGGCTTCTGGAAACTGGACTGGTAACCCTGCCTGCTTTTACAGTTCTTTTTGAAGTGGAAACTGAGACAGGTCCTCTCCTCCCCTCAACCAGAAGTCCTGCTGATCAAGCTGTCTATTGACCTCCTTCCCCAGCTCAAAGGGGAGTATGCAAGTGGCTCAGGGTGCCTTCTCTTTCATGGTATTTTCTGTTCATAAGTAATGCTGGGTAAACAGGAATTTTTTTTTTTTTTCCTTTCAACCCAGTGGGCTAAGTAGAAAGAAAACCCCATACAGATCACCATACTAACACACAGGATGTTAGTGCAGCAATGTCCCCACTGAGCTATTGTGCTCTGACAATGGGGGGTCTGCTGATGGTGCATTGGCAGACTCATTCATTCTGAATGGCCTGTCTTAGCACAATGCACTTCTGCGCATGCAATAATGCATTTTACCTATTACAGGGCAGTGTTCCAACCTATCTTCTATTATTGGTCATCAATGTGTATAAAAATCATTATTGATAAACTTGCTACAATATTGCTAATTAGGATCAGCTCTCACTATGTATGTGTGTAATAAAACCGTAGAAATATCATACAAAAATTCACAGCATCTATTGTATAATAAACAATTAGGAAATATTAATCTAGTGCAAATAGATGGGTTGAACAAAACTGTTCACAACGATCAGATTTCACCATTTATTCTTAAAATCAGAAAGAAAAATCCTAGCATCTAGTGTATAATAAATAAACAATCGTGCAACAGTAATCAGTCCAGGAATACTTTAAAGATGAACTACACTGCATCTGAAAACCACAAACCAAAAACGCTATTTAATTCATGTTTAATATTCAAATCAAACTCCCCAATCCATCCATGTCTCCATGCTTTTTGTTTGAAAATGACTTTGAAAAACCCCCCTTGCATTTCTGGCCATGGCCATCTTCTTGAGTATGCACAGTTGATTCATGTAGCATTTACTTCCTGGAATCCATCTGTCCTTAGCTCAGCCATGTAGGCAGAAGGGTGTGCTTAGGTGAGAAAACCCCTCCCACCCTTCTCTCCTTATGACTCCTGGGATGTATAACATGCCCAGGCATGGAAACTAGAAAGTAACTGAAGATCTGTTAAAAAAAAATTGAGTGAATTATGAAATACTTTCCTATCTATTAATGCTAGGGTCATAAGGATTTAAAATAGTCAATGTTGATTGAGAGAGTGAAGATCCACTTTTGATTATCTCCCCTAAAATTGTGCAGCAAAAATCAAGTCCAAGAAAACTTCCTTGATCTCAAACTTTCCAGTGTACATCCACCTTAATCCATCAATAAAGGATCTTCCACCCAACACACAGATTGTGCACTCACTTGGTATATTGTACCTCTTATTTGAAAGTAGTTCTGTCAACGCAGTTACCCTTAGAGGGTTAATAATACTTCTAATTATCCACAACCAGCAACGTAAGCAGTATGATACTCAGGATGAAACACAAACTGCAATCAGTGCTTTCCATAATTATACATTTTATGAAAACATCAAGGGCCAGTTCACACTACAAAAATGCATTCCATATGCGTTTTTGCTTACAGTTCACAACAACTCCATTGCAGTGCGTTTTTGCTGTGCTCTAGTACAGTTCTGTGCAGAAAAAAAAATGCAGCATGTTCTACTTTTTTTTTTTTCTGCACTGTAACGCATGGGCACTGTCTGCACTTGTGTGAACTAGGGCCATTGGAATACATAAACACTGTGCATGCATTTTTGATGCAGAAAAAAAAGCACTGGACTGCATGTGGTGTGGACCAGCCCTAAGGGCTAGTTCACACTAGATGCAGGTCAGCGTGCTTTTTGTCTGCATCAAAAATCGATGCACAGTGTTTTCCATGTATTCCAATGGCCCTAGTTCACACAAGTGCAGACAGTTCCAGTCAGTTTCCAGTGCAGAAAAAAAAGTAGAACATGGTGCATTTTTTTCTGCACAGAACCATAATGGAACATAGCAAACTGCATCAAAACTGTACCGGAACTGCGTGTGTTGTGAACTGTAAGCAAAAACGTATATGGAATGCATCCAGCGTGCATTTTTGTAGTGTGAACTGGCCCTAAAAGCAGATTGAACACTCGCATGTAATCAAAATCATCCAAGCATATCACTCAAAAGGGAGTTCCTATGAGGGGTAATAGACAGCTGTAAATTACAATTGGAAGAGCATAGCCAAGAAAGAAAAGCTTAGGGTATTGGCAGAATTACCAAAAGTCAAATTTTGTGTAATATGAAAAATATATATAATTATAAATACGAATTTATGAAAGTTGTGTCAACATTATTTGAGTTCAAAACTGCAGTATATTGTAATCAACATAATGTGCTTATTAAAAATACTCTCTAATCCTTTTACATTTATTGTGTAGAGCCTGTTAACTGGTACAAAGGAACTGTTCAGTGGTCATTTCCACCATGTGTTGTATATAATAACCCACTTGGCATCGTATAAACACAGGAAGGAGAAACGTGAAAGGATAAGGTGGAGAGAACAGCAGACCGGGTTGTTGATATAAATACACATTGAATAATTTTGGTTTGTTGAATTTTTAATTGGTTATAGCTGAATGTACTGATCAGATTTTATGGGGATTAAACCAAGTTATAGAAATCATTTACAATGAAAACAATTGGGGAAATTAATTTGGCCTTCATTCACAAAGTGGTATCTACTGCTTTAAGAATTGCGGTAAAATACCGCTTGGCGTTTATCTAAACATTTTTTTTCGAATTCACTAAACGCTACTAAAATACCGCAGGCACTATTTTACGAAATTATGCAGTATTTTAGTAGAGAAAACGTAATTTAATATAAGCGATAGCCAGCATCCTTAACCAGTAACTGTCATGGTGGTTAAAGTGTGGGCAGCACCTGCTTCCCTAACAGCCATGACTCATCTGCTGTCAGTGTGGTTCCCCACTGACAGCGGAATGTAAACCAAAGGATTGCTGGCATTTGAAAAATGAGAAAAAAAAGTGTGCCGCCCCCCCCCAAATCAATACCAGGCCCTTCGGGTCTAGTATGGAGTTTGAGAGGAACTCCACACCATTCATTAAAGCAGATCGCATTAGGTATTTGTGTTCAGTCACATTTCCCCTAAATATCGCATGCAATCCTGTAATTATCAATTTACTATGCCATTTTTCAGTATTTACTGCAAAACGCTTGATAAATACCGCATAAAACAGCGTTAACCTCATGTCACAAAAGGAAATAAATAAATGCATAGGGTAAGTAGTGGTCTAGGCATACTATAGTTAGGGAATGTGTATGATTTTTAACAGGTTTTTAAGGAGCCTGGTATGGCCTGAACCATACTAGACCACATGCCCTCAACATGGGTGGGTCTTTGGGCCCCCCCGCCCCCAAAGCAGATTGTCCCCATGTTAATGAGGATATGGGTTTCTTCCCCACAACCCTGGTCTGTTGGTTGTGGGGTTCTGCAGGCAGAGAGCTTATCGGCATCTGGAAGCCCCCTTTAACAAGGGGGCCCCCAGATTTGAGCCCCCTCCCATGTGCATGAGTATGGGGTAGGTAGTACCAAAAAAGTGTTAAAAGTGAGTACAGTGAGCAGCTTGTGGAATGGCTGCTTTTTAAACCCAGCTGCTCGACCACCGGCACATCGGTCGATTTTTAGCTCTGGGGGGGGGGGGTTCTGGCCTTCCCTCCAACCTCTCCTGGCCCCCTGTCCCCTGGTGCCCTGATGGGGAAAAAAATCAGCCACCTACCGCGCTTCCAGCATCCGGCAGACCATTTCAAAGTTTGCGGCCTACCCGCCGGAGATCACGGGTGAAGCCGTGGCCTCGATTTTTGGCATGCCGCCGGAGAGTTCCAGAGCCCCGCCCGCAGGATCGCGTCTTCTGCCGGAAGCCGCAATTGAAGCCCCGGTCACGATTTCGGGTCCCCCGCCACCACTACCCACGGGTGGGCTGGATCCTAGGGGTGAAGATGACCTGGCATCAGAAGCATCCCTGCGGTCTTCCCCTCCAGGTCTGAGGGATGCTGAGCTTCTGCACCGTTTCAAGGCGATGCTACAGTCTGAACTGTCCTCCGCTACCTCCAAGCTTGCTGACCAACTTTCGCATGAAATTCAAGAGTTGGGCAATCGGACGAATGATCTTGAGGATAAAATGGATGCGGTGGCTACGGTCATTGAGGGTCATGAGCAGGACTTGTGTGACCTCAAGAATGAATTAGCGGACGCGCTGCTCCGACTTGAGAATTTCGAGAACCATTCCCGTCACGGCAATTTGCGGTTAAGGGGTATACCTGAAATGGTCACAGATCTCACCTCCACCGCTGCTGCTCTGTTTCAGGAGCTGACGCCTGCAATTCCCATCGACCGGCTTGAATTTGACCGCATTCATCGTGCATTGGGCCCCAGACGACCGGATGGGCCCCCAAGGGACATCATCATCAAGTTCACTTTCTGCCGAACTAAGGAAACCATCCTCTTGGCTGCCAGAAACAAACCAGACCTCAGATTCCAGGGACATCGCTACCAGCTCTTCGCAGACCTCTCCCAGACCACTCTGCAGAAGCGACGTCAGTTGAAGCCCTTCACTTTGATCCTGGTGAACCACAGAATTAAATACGCTTGGGGCTTTCCGTTCCGCCTCACCTTCAACTACCAGGGCCGCAGTCACTCTGTTGTTAGGCCGGGGGAGGCCCATTCGCTCCTGGAATCTTTGCATCTTTTTCCGCCGGAGGCCGCTGCTCAGGGCCCGGCTCACTCAAGTGGATCGCCAGTGAGGCCGCTTCCACCTCTGGGAGTGGTCGTCCAACAGGAAGTGGGCCCTCCCTCAGACCCCTCAACGATCAAGTCCGTCTTGCTCTATCCGGGCTGAGAATGTATCTTGGATCTCCCGCGTTGTGTTTCACCGTTGGACTTTCCTGATGGGACTGTGAGTTTGGCCCTTAGGGCTTTTCCAGTTGTTAGTGTTCCAGGCTAGGCCTGATCCGACCCATTCCCTTGGGTTCCAACACTGAATGGGGGGAGGGTCTCCTGGACTTGCGGATTATGACTTTTTGCTGTCTTGGCCTACCACGGGTGCCGTTTTTTCGGGTTCCCGTTTGGGTATGGGGTGATGGTTCCCTCGGGCTTCGGGGTGGGAGGTGGGCCTGATCGGGTGTTGGCCCTATTGGGAGGTGGGGGACCACTTGGGCTGTGTAGTGGTTCTACGGCGGCCTGTAGCCATCCTCCTAATGGAGGTTGGCCCCCTAGTTTAGCTGGGTTTTCTATCAGGAGATTATTGCGGATGTGCTCACTTTTGGGACTCTTAGTTTATTACTTTGGTATCCTGTTATACTGTGTTTATTGCCATTTTGCCCCCTGAGGACTTATGTTTTTGATGTTTTCATTTGCAGCCATGTGTCTGGTGGTAGAGCCACCCCCCAACCGATATCCTTCAGCTGTAGGAGAATGCATGTCATCATTGACGTGACACGTTTGTACTGCTGTATATATTTCTTGTTCCTTTTTTTTTCTCCCTTCTCTTCTTTTCTTCTCTGTTTTTTTTTTTTTTTTTTATCCTCATGCAGGGTCTCGGGATGCCGTGGTCCGAACGGCATTAGAAATGATAACTATTGGCCGACCTATGCCTTTTCTGCTGAGCGTGCAGTGCTGATACCGCCATGGCCTCACCCCTTCTGAAAGTATACTCACAAAATGTTCAAGGTTTTAATTCGCCTCAGAAGCGGGGTAAAGTTTTTCATCACCTCAAATCGCAACAAATTGACGTGGTATGTTTACAGGAGACCAGGTTTTCTCAGTCCTCCGCTCCACGGTATCTTTCGCCTCACTTTCCCACCTTTTACATGGCCTCGGCCCCTGAGAAACGCTGGGGTGTACTAATAGCTTTCAAGCGCAATCTTTTTGTCTGTGCTCGGAATATAGCGGACCCCACGGGTAGGTACTTGCTTCTGCAGGGCACCCTCTGGGATCAGGAGGTTACCTTTTTGTCTCTTACTATGCACCCAATTGCTTTCAACATAAATTCTTTTCTCATCTTTGCACCATTGTCTCCCGACACTCCAAAGGTCTCCTTCTTTTGGGAGATTCCAATGTTACCTTGGATTCCACATTGGATAGGCGCTATGCCCAGGGGGGCGGCCCCTTCTCACGACTTAGTGCTAGAGGAACGTATGCGCTCTCCCTTGAGGACAGCGGGGCTGGCGGACGTCTGGAGGGAACTCCACCCAACTGAGCGCGACTTTACATTCTATTCCAACCCTCATGACAGTTTTTGTAGAGCTGACCATATATTCATGTATGTCCAGCAGCTTCCTTTGGTCAGGCAGATAGCTATTCCCTCCTCGCCCTGGTCGGACCATGATCCTCTGGTACTCCTCCTGGCCCTTTTTGGGTCGGTACAGTGCCCCTTTCACTGGCGCATTAATGACTCTTTATTGACCACTCAGGTCACCTGCCAACACATAGAATCATAAACGCGATCGAGACGCCGTGGCAGCAGAGTTGGACCTACTCGCCTCTTCAGAGGCGGAACGAGCCCTGTGTTGGGCCAAACACAAATTTTATTCCTGTGCTAATAAGCTTGGTCCAATGCTTGCCAGGAAACTCAATTCTGTGGGGAAACCCCATAAACCGATCCGATTGCGACTTCCCGTGGGTGGCCGTACTTCTAATCCCCAGCAGATTGTCTCTCGTTTCGCCGACTTTCTTTCGCACCTTTACGCCAAACCTGGTCCCTTCCCTGTGGCTCAGGCAGAGGCATTCTTTCAACACCTCCAACTTCCTGGACTATCTGAGGCAGCGCAGAAGGCCCTCAATGCCGGTATCACTGTACCGGAAGTGCTCCAAGCTATTAAATCTCTACGGTCTACAGCTGCCCCGGGTCCAGACGGCTTTTCCGGCCTCTATTATAAGAAATTTGCAACCCTGATAGCACCTTTCTTGGCTGACTATTTTAATGAGTTACAACAGGGCTCATTGCCTTCTCCGCACGCGCTTAGAGCTCATATTTCCATGATTCCTAAGACAACCGATGATGTTCAGGAACCGAAAGCCTTTCGGCCCATTTCTCTTCTTAATGAAGACCTGAAGATCTTGGGCAAGATTCTTAGCTTTCGTATCAATAAATACTTGCGTAGCCTGATCCACAAAGACCAAGTGGGTTTCGTCCCTGGGAGACAGACGGGTAATAATGTTCGTAAGGTGGTCCATCTTATACATTTTCTACAACAGCGGAAAATACCGGGATTCTTACTGTCCTTAGACATATATAAAGCCTTTGATTCTCTATCCTGGGAATATCTGCGGTTTGTCTTGCTGGGGTTTTGGGGACTCTATTCTTTCTTGGATTCAAGCCTTGTATTCTTCCTCTTCGGCTTCCGTTAAATACGCTGGGTATTTCTCAGATTCCTTTCCTATTTGGCGAGGTACAAGACAGGGATGCCCCTGTCCCCGGCGCTCTTTGTCCTGGCGCTTGAGCCGTTGGCTATGGCGCTCCGGACTGATTGTAATGTATCGGGAATTCCATATGCGGGACAGGAGTTCAAGTTGAACCTTTTTGCAGACGATGCCCTCTTGACTCTCACTAATCCCCTGACGACGCTTCCAAATTTGCAACAGGTTCTTGATTTCGGGTGCTGCTCTTTGATTTCGGGTCTCTATCAATTTGAATAAGACTGTCGCGCTTAATATTACTTTGGCCTCAGATCTGGTTTCGCGCCTACAGTCCCACTTCCCTTATAAATGGGCCTTTTCTTCGCTTGAATACCTAGGCATTCGCTTGACCCCCACCTATGACTCACTGTTTGCTGAAAATTACTATCCATTGCTTCGTTCTGTGTCTTCTCTTATGCATTCTTGGCAATTTCCGCACCTGTCATGGATAGGACGGATCAATTCAGTGAAAATGACCATCTTGCCAAAATTGTTATACTATTTTGGCACCCTCCCAGTGCGGGTTCCTCCTCATTTCCTTCGGTTGCTTCAGGCGAAGATTATGCGTTTTATCTGGGCCGATAAACGCCCCAGAGTTTCCAGAACTATGCTTTTTGTCCATAGACTCCAGGGTGGCCTTGGGGTTCCCAATGTAACTAAATATTATCAGGCGAGCCAGATTGCCCCGCTATTTATGTTGCATGCTTCCTCAGACATACCTCTCTGGGTCCTGCTGGAATTACCTAATTGTGCCCCTATTGCGATTTTGACGCTTCTATGGCTTCCCCCTGCCCTGCGCCCCACAACACTGAGTCTGATCTTGCTCCATGGCTTACAAGTGTGGGACTCGGTACGTTTCTCCAGTGGCCTAATGTCACCTTTCTTGCCTTTGCTCCCGATTACTAACAACCCCCTCTTTCCACCGGGTTTAGATCAACCAAGGGCGTTTTCTTGGTGGGTGGCCAACGGTTTTTCACAAGTACGACACTTTTTGACCTCTCGGTCCTTCCCCACCTGGAATTTTCTTCGGGAGTCACGGGATGTCCCTTCGGAGGAATTTTTTCGTTACCTTCAATTGCGGCATTGGCTGCTCTCATTGCGGGGCACTTCTGCTTTCCTGTACCAGAAATCTGCCTTTGAACTGCTTTGCCAACAGCGTCCGAGCGCCCCGGGCCTTATCTCCCTTCTTTATGAAGCCTTGAATAGACACTCATCGCATACTTCTCTTTCATATGTTGTTCAGTGGGAGCGCGACCTGGGAGTGGTTGTGGATCCGGAGGACTGGAATAGGGCCTGGTTGCTTGTAGCTAAATGCTCTTTTAATACAACCACGCTGGACGCGGCCTACAAGATGTTGTTTCGTTGGTATTGGGTTCCGGCTCGTTTGGCACAGGCAAACCCTGCATGCAGTGATCGATGCTTTCGGGGTTGTGGCCATCATGGTGATGTATTGCATATCTGGTGGTCATGCCCGAGGCTGCTTCATTTTTGGTCTCGTGTGTTTGGCCCCCATTTTCACCTTGTTCCATCTTTCTATACGACGGGATGCTCGGTATGCTTTGCATCATTGTCCCATACCGGGCCTCTTGGCTCACCAGCAGAAGCTGGCTTCCTATTTGCTTTTGTCGGCCTCTAGAACAGTTGTTTAGGCCTGGAAGAGCCCGTTTGTCCCTCTTCAGGGGTGCGGGATCGTATGACCGCTATGATGCTCAGTGAACAGATGTCGAGTATCTGCAACGACTCCCAATGTAAATTCTTGAAAATATGGGAAGCGTGGTTGCAATATACCTTTCCCACGGCTAGCCTGGGGAATTGATGTTGTTCGACTTTGGCATTCTTGGATCCCTGCTCTTGGTTTGGCTATCCTTTTTTCTTTTGTACTTCTTCCTTCCCCCCCCCCCCCCCTTTTTTTTTTTTTTTTTTTTCCCTCTGTTTGCTTTGGTGTGGCAGTGGATAGCTGCCTTTAGTCTGAGTTATTATCAGTGTTATATTTATGTTTTGTTATTTAAGTGCCATTGATGGCCCCTGCATTGGCGTATCTTTTGCCCTGTTGGTGTTAGAGCACTGACTTCTCTAATTTCTAGTTCCTCTATGTGCAACTGATAGCCCCTGCGTGGGCGTGATTTGTTGTTCCTGTGTTAACTGTTATAAATTAATAAAAACTATTGAAATACAAAAGTGAGTACAAACTGAGGCGGCTAACCCTGTCACCTTATGACATCGACATCATTGGCGAGCATTGTTAGCGGACCTTTTTTTTTTTCTGTTTTTGTTTTTCTCGGTTCTGGTTGGTAAATACTGAAAACGGCATAGTTAATTTACAGTTTCAGGTTTGCATGCGATATTTAGGGAAAATATGTCTGGACACTTAAATACCACATGTGTTCTGCTTTAGTGAGTGGAGCTCTTTGTCTTTTCTGACTTCTTTTTTTTTACCTATACATAGCTAGCAGGTGCTGGTCTACCACACTGCTTAATAGATATATGGAGATTGCCATTATTTGCCTCCTCCTGAAAATGCTAGTTGTCTGGTATTCTCTGGCTTTAGTACTTTGCCTTATTTACTTGGATAAACATACAGGTTAGAGTCGGGAGTGACATAGGAACTAATCTGCAGTGGCTTAAAGCTCAACAGAGCAATAAAAGTTAAGGTCTGCTAAGGTATAGGAAACCTCTAAAAGTGTTTTATTGCGCCTAAGCAGTATCTGAAAAATCTACCATTTTGTCTGGAATGACCCTGATAAATAGCCATGTCTTTATTAGTATGGGAGGGTGCTTAGGCACTTGTGCTACAGTCTCATGTCTAAATATCTGCAGTGTGAGATTTAAGATGCTGTTGCCTCTGACTGCTAGTCTTGGGTGATTTGGAGTTAGATTTGATGATGTCATATATGTGCTTCTCATTGTACTTCTCCTTGCTGGAGGCTTTGACATGAGAAGGAAATACCTGCCTCTACCAAGATGGCTGCATCCACACAGACATTGTTGTGCATAATGACAAGTGATAAGTCTGTAATGTGGAAAAGTTTAGCTACAGGGAGACCACAGGTAATATTTTTTCCATAGTTCAGTTCCTCTTTAACCCTTTCGCAGCCAGGTCTGTACATTGTTGGACCGGCATGAATGCGTCCCCCCTTGTAGATGAATAGGAAGTGATGTGTAAAACGTCATTTCTGAGTCCCCCTATCAGTTTCCCTGGTCAGCATGGCCGGGAAAGAATGTTATGCAGTGTGATCTGCAGAGAATTAAATTTAGTGGAGCACACCACACCCCCGTGCTAGGCTTCGTATTAATAATGCACTCTCTCCTTCTTTCCTGTTTTTGTATAGGGGCACTCATCAGGGTTGCCCTCTATCCCCCCTGCTAGTTGCTTTAGCAGTGGAACCCTTGGCAATCCTGATTCGCAGACCCCCCTCTATTATAGGTTTTTGCAGAGGCTCAGTTGAAGAAAAAATATCACTTTATGCGAATGACAAACATATATTTGGGGGATACTGCTGAGTCACGTCAAACTTTTGATGGAGGCCATTATTCAATTTGGTAACTTTTCAGGCTTCATTATAAACTGGACAAAATCTATTCTTATGGCCCGTGATCCATTGTCCTCCCCTTTGCCTGTGTGTGCAAGACAAATTCCTGGTACTACGTCCTTCTTGCCGTGGTAATCTCCTCCCCAGACCCCTCCTATATATCTCCTATTGAGTTTACAACCATTATTAGACAGACAAAGACTGAAGGGTCATAGCTGGTGTAAACTTCCTCTATCTGTAGTGGGTAGAGTTAATCTTATTAAAATGATCTGGGCACCGCAGCACCTATATATTTTTCATAATTGTCCTGTATGGATGTCACAGAAATGGTTTAAGCGGCTGGAATCCCAATTTAGGGACCTTATCTAGAAATGGCAAACCTTCCAGATAAGCTTGACTACCCTACATTATGGTAAGGACAGGGGAGGCCTGGCTGTCCTGCATGCTAAATGGTATTTTTGGCTGCCCAATTCCAGCAGCTTGTTGGGTGGGGCCGTCAGGATAATGTGGACTTGATCACCAAGATGGTCACTATCTCTAACCCTGATTTGCTGGCTATCCGTCAGGATAATGTGGACTTGATCACCAAGATGGTCACTATCTCTAACCCTGATTTGCTGGCTATCTCTCATTTTAGAAGTGGATCTTCTGGTCCTGAACCAACATGAGGTAGGAGAGATACACCAATATTCCCTAAATGTAGTGTACATAGAGGCGACATTATACACATGATCTGGCGATGCCCAAAACTCATACGCTACTGGGAGGAGGTTCTACACATTGTCTTCTTTCGCTCAAGTTTCCATCCCATTTGATCCACTAGTGTGTCTACTAGGGGCACTGGATGCTGAATTATATCCTTCATGCACCCATATTGTGGTAATTCGCCTTTTGTATCTTACGAGAAAATGAATAGCTAGGTATTGGATGGTCACATACAACACATACTAGGAAACAATGGGTGGATTATGTTAATTCTCTCCTTTTAAGGGAACAACTTGCCTATCGACATTGCAGCGCTGTGCATCTATTTTAGCTTATTTGGCAGAGCTGGATGACGACTCCTGGATTGGCCCCTTCATGGTTGGTAATTGGTAGACTTGCAGATTTCAGGTTTATGTACCCACCTGTTGATTTTTGTTTCATTGCTTTTTCTATGATGTAACTTGTTACAAAGTTGGTAATTTCCAGAAATGGGCAACTTTATGTTTAATTTGACAGTTTTCTCTATTTTTTATGTTCACATTTGAATAACTTTCACTTTCCTCTATTCACTTGTTTTTTGTTGTGATACCTGAGATATGTGAAGCGATATGTATCCCTTTGGGTTTTTTTTTCTTCAATTTTTACTATTTACTATCAATAAAAGAGTTTGGATTTACAAAAAAGAAAATTAGTAGAGCACAGGGGAGACATCCAGGACCCTGGATTTCTCATTACAGTGCACGTCACAAAAAAAATCATCACATTGTCACTTTGTGATGAAAAGAAAGTTAAGTTAAAAAAAAAAGTGACACAAAAGCACATAAAATTGCCTCCAAAGAATTGAGTCCCCCCACTCCCACATAAATGCACATATGAAACGCAAACACGCGTCGGGGGCGCATATTCATGAAAAAGCCAAATGTGTACGCATGTTGCATATCGCCATGCATATTGGAGTGAGAGCAATAATTCTAGCACCAAACTTCCTTCATACCGCTAAACTGATGACTTTTAGGGGGCTTTTAAAGTTTCGTCTATGGAAAATATAGGGTGCTAACGTTTGTCACCATTTCACAGGTGCACGCAAATTTAAAGTTTGACATATTGGGTATCTATTTACTTGGTGCAACCTCATCTTTTATATTTTACCAAAAAATTGGATAATTTATTGCATTTTTGTGCCCTAAAATTGACTTTTTTTTTTTTTTTTGAAATTTTGGGTTTTCTAGACTTTTGTGGTAATATCATGTGACATAAAATGTGGAATTACCACTATTTTATTCTATAGGTTGTCTTCTTTCAGAACACATACACTGTTTTGGGGGGTCTATGTTTTCTTCAGGGCTGAAATGAATTTTAAACGTGTGCAAAAAAAACTCAAAAATGGCTCTCGCAGCGAAAGGGTTAAAGGACAAGTTCATCTTTATTTACTTTGCCTTCACTAAATCTCCTCATCCTCCTGAGTGAAGAGTGGTGTGTTAAATACTTTCCCATTTCATTCAAGCAAACTTCACTGTCACTGAGGATAGAAATCGATTCTATTACATAACCTGAGCAGAGCTGTGGGAGGGGCCCAGCAAGTGCCACCTACTACAGGCTGGCTGCAGCAAACTACTCGAAGAGGAGGAGACAAGACCAGTCATCTACAACGAGAGAGAGTAGCAGTGACTGGTCTTTATTACAAGAAGCTCCTGGACAGAGGTAAAATCTCACACTGAATTACTGTACAGATATGGGAGAAATATACAAAGCACACCAAAATTCAATTAAGAAAACATATGCCTCTTGTATTTAGACAATATTTTCTTATCCCAGAGTTGCACTTAACCTACCACTCTGTACTTGAGTAAAAGTGAACTTGTCCTATTGAAGTGTCAAAGCCTTTGGATGAGCGTGACAGTCAAGAAACTGGCATTTTCAGAAGAAGACAACTTCCATGATTTATCACTATATGTTCTCTTTGGTCACCAAGGGACATTGACGGCTGGATGCCCAGGTCAATTTTATTAGTAACAAAATGGCTAACTTGACTATAACTCTAATTTGTGTACCACAGTATTGCATGTTTTTGTTTTGTTTCTTTGTGTGGTGTGGTTGTTTTTGTGGGGTTTTTTTTTTGGTTTTTTTTTTTTACATCTTTTAGAGATATCCAAGGTTTTTATTTGGTATACTGTTTTAAATTACTGCTTATGTTTTTTTTTTTTTTTATTGCAATTTTGTTTACCTTTTATTTCCCGAAACACCAAAAAGAACAAAGTACGAGGCTCAGGGATTTAAGTGCAGCAGTATGCAAATCATTTTATTGAACACAAGTATTTACATTTACAACATGAGGGTAGAAATGTATCCTAAGCCTGGTGGGAGGCAGGGACTGGCAGAGCTCCGAGCTGCAGCCACACTGTCATACAACCATTGTATCACCAGCAGTGGTATCCTTTGGATTGTTTTTACCATCATCTACAGGATCCAGGACTCGCTGTGCTTTATGCTCCACCTCTGTCCACGGGTAGGTGGCGGTCCCTGCCTCTTGCTGGACTTACGATAAGCTGATTTTTACCCTCAATCTGTAAGTGCAATTACCTTTGATAATTGCAGGAATTCTTATTGTACTACACACAGGTATCTGTACCTTGTACGTTTTTGTATCATATAGATTTTTTTTTTTTTTTAACAATACATCAGGTGACTTTCTTTGTTTTAGCATATGAATAATTTTTAATTTTACATTCTTTAAACTAATTATTTCTAATATTCTTCTTTATATCTGTCATCAGAACACTGGAGAGGTGTGTTTTTTTTCTTTTTTTTTTTTTTTTTTCCTTTTTGCCCAGCCAACAGGCTAAATGGGGAAATAAACTAGCAGATTCCATCCACACAAACATAATTTGCCAACCTCATTCCCCACTGCTGTCAGAATACAGTGATCTGCAGCTAGTTGGCTATAACCACTAACCGATGGAAAATGTTACAACATTTCTCTTCTACAGAAGTTGATCAGTGTATTGCAAGCATTAGAGACCTGCAGCTGTCGATGACAGCATGGTCTCTTCCCTCCAAAGACATTATTATTATTATTCTGGATTTATATAGCGCCAACAGTTTGTGCAGTGCTTTACAATATAAAGGGAGACAGTACAATTATATTTCAGTACAGAAGGAATAGGAAGGCCCTGCTCATGGAGCTTACAATCTATAACAGGTCTCCAAACTTTCTATGCAAAGGGCCAGTTTACTGTCCTTTAGTATTTAGGGGGGCCGGACTAGGGCCATTGGGAGTAGAAAAGGTCCCAACGTCAGGGGGGGGGGGGGAAATGTCCCATATTTGATGTCAGTGGAAGGAATAGTGCCCCATTGTTTGTGTCACTGGGAGGAATTGTGCCTGATCATTGGGCCCCATTGTTGGTGTCATTAGGAGAAATTGTGCCCCTTCATTGGTGTCAGGGGAATTTTGCCCCATTGTTGTTATCAGTGGATGAAATGGTGCCCCAGGGGCCAGATAAAAGCAAGCAAAGGGCCGCATCTGGCCCCAGGGCCACAGTTTGGAGACCACTGTTCTAAAAGAAGAGACATGCTGGTAGGTAAAATTGGGTCCTGTCTAAACTGACCCTAGTATGTGTATGCATGAATGTAAGTTAGGGACCCCAGATTGTACACCACTTGAGGGTTAGAGACTGATGTGAATGTGCAATACATATGTAAAGCGCTGTGTAAATTGACGGCGCTATACAAGTACCTGTAGTAATGATGATGATATTAATAATAATAGCCATGTGACCAGAAGTTGCAGGCCTGTTCTGCCAACATGTTACATTACTGAGACAGTGGTGGGTTAAACACAAATGAAGGCAGTATTAAACCAAAAATGCATTTTATTGCACTTTACCAGTCATTAGATGTCATGGCTGAATTAGATTTTATTAGGTTTCTTTTCTTTGGATTTTTTCCCTCTGTTTTCACCTAGTGATCTGGCCAGTAAAACACCTCCTTTTATTAGTGATACACAACTCTGGAGACCACAGCATTGTTAGTTTGAGGGGAAGGGGAGTGTGAAAGTGTTACTAAACCCAGGACCCTGCATTCACTATATCTGGTCTCCCACAGTACACACTACATGGAAATGCAATTATTTTAGTAAATATAAACTGCTAAATACCTTTTCTCATCAGCAGTTAGAGCAGTCTTGTCACAACTATCAGTGTTCAGCAGAGCACTGGTTAAAGCTTGTAGGAGGAGTTTTATTTATGCCCTAGGACAGTGGTCGGCAAGCCGCGGCTCGCGAACCACATGCGGCTCTTTACACATTTTAATGCGGCTCTTCTGTGTGCCGGGTGCCCGCTCCCCTCCCTCCTCTCGGGCGGCCGAGGACTCTGCAGCTAGCCCAGCAATGATTGGCCAGTCTCGCTGCCACTCACATCCTGATAGCTAGTGATTGGCTGTCAGGATGTGTTTAGGCGGGGCAGCGTGACGAACGTGAGGGGAGCTAGGCTCCTCTCACAGTCCGCCCTGAAGACCGGAACGGCGCGGGGAACACGGCGAGAGGAACGCGCGGAGCAAAGGTAAGTGAATTGACACAGGAGGGACTTGGCTTACTACTTGCTACTTACTTACTACTACTATATGAGGGATGAATTACTATAGGGGGGATGAATTACTATAGGGGGGATGAATTACTATATGTGGGATGAATTAATATGGGGGATGAATTACTATATGGGGGATGAATTACTATATGGGGGATGAATTATTTTGGGGGATGAATTACTATATGGGGGATGAATTACTATATGGGGGATGAATTACTATGGGGGATGAATTACTATGGGGGATGAATTACTATATGGGGGATGAATTACTATGGGGGATGAATTACTATATGGGGGATGAATTACTATATGGGGGATGAATTACTATGGGGGATGAATTACTATAAAAACTTATTGAAACTAAAAACAGTGTACCATCCTATGTATTTTCAGTTTTAAAAATGTGGCTCTCAAAATAAATTTAAATCGTGGTTTTGGCGAGATTTGGCTCAGTTGAAAAAAAAGATTGCCCACCACTGCCCTAGGAGGATGCAGAAACCCTTGACCTCTTTCTGGACAGTGCTGATTGGCCCTGTGCTGATCATATGCAATCTCCCAAGAATAAAAAAAAAAAAAACCCTAACTAGCAATACACACTAAACTGAGCATGTGTAGAGTGTCTCCACACATTTGTCTTATCAGGCGATAAGAGGGGGACACTGGCAGATGGGGAGGATCAGAGAAGTTAGAATCAAACAGCATTTTTACATGTGGAGGATTAACCGCTTAGGTTCCACAGTGAGTATATCAAGCATGTTTTACTTCATATACAGACTGATTTTACTGTTGTGGGTTTAGTAACACTTTAAATGTATTAGCAGATCTGAATACAATACATTGGAACCAACCCCAGCTCATACTTTGTAATCAGTTACAGTAAACAGTATTTTCCTTTTTTGGGATAAAGATTTTACATAAATAAAACCGATCATTGAGAGAAATGCCGTTTTAAACAGTTGTTCCCATGAGAAAATTTCCCTTGTTCTCCTGCTTCAGTGTCAACACATGGATGTGGTTTCTTGAGAACTTTATCTGTTCGTAAATATGGTCAGCAGATGACTGCTAAGCTGTCCACAAATAGACAGGGTCCAGCACATCCCAGCCCTCTAATAATCTTTGCTTTGGCTGCTGGGGGCATTGATCTGTTTCAGAGATATTTACAATGGGGCTGTAAAAACTGTATCCAGCATATGTTCTCTAATGTTTGCTGGTACCTTTTCTCCAAAATCTATCAGCAATACAGTCCTATTAGGTGTTAGCGTTCCAGATCCTATTAGCAATGTATGTGTATGACCCACACGCTGCTTTCTTTGTTCAACTAGATCTCATGGAACATGGACAAGTTTGAAAGGCTTTGAGGAAATGAGTGTTAGAATGAAATGATTGCCATGCTTATACACAGGGTGTACTGCTGCTCCCAAACATAGCTTATCTGTTCCAGATAAAAGAACTGGTTTGTTCAGCTGTAGTACACACATAAAAGGGGATTGTAGTCATTTTAGTTTGTTTTCTTTATACACCTTAGGAGTATTCAACTCTTGGCCCCTTTCACGTGGGGCAGGTTCCACTCCAATCAGCTTCAACTGATCCCCTGCTGATCGGAACTGGCCGATGTCCGCTTAGCTTGTGCAGAGCAGCCATGACCAGAGCCCTTTTTTTTTTTTTTGCAGACTGGTTTAACCCCTTCATGCCTAAGGGTAACACACCATTCTTGATGCCTAAGCACAATTTTGCAACATTGACATGTGTTAGTAAAACCATTCATATCATCACAACTACTTTGTACATCCAGGTGAATTTATACCTTGTTTTTTTCAGGACGAATTGGGCTTTCATTTCCAATACTGCATGACTACATACATCTTGTTGGATTATTACCTGGTTATGTACCAGATACAACAGTATATCCTTTACGGATGTACTCATAGCTCATACGATCATTTGTTTTGTTTAATTATAATTACCTGTTTAAAAATAAAGTAGTTTTTTTTTTTTTTCTTTTACACCTACTACTGGAAGTTCCCCTCTGACTAATAATGTTTTGGTCATAAGACTCCTGACTGTGCACTTCCTCCGCCATATGCTGACAACGCAAGCTGAACATTTACCGTCTCACCTGATATCTCAGACACAGCCATAGGAACTCTGTTAGTGCCTTCATACCAGAAACATTGAACTCCCCTCAATCTGCATCCATTCTCTGAATAGCCTTCAGGGGAAGATCCTTACCTAGCATTGGCTGATTACATGCACTCAGGAGTGGGAGCATGTGGGCCAAACGTGGAGGATCCGTTGCAGGCCCTGAGGAAACGCCTACGTTCCTACTAGGTTTATACAGTAGCAGTTCCTGGAGCAAGCTGCTACACAGACACCACTCCAGCCCCCTAAATCAGGCTCCCTTACAGATGCACAACATGCAACCTGTCTGACTCGAGCAGAATTGCCTGCCACTATGTCTGATATATTCCAAAGGCTATTGCCACTTCTGGAAATGGTAGGTAATACCACCTGGAAATGCTCTTCTGCCTCTCCACCCCCTGATTATCTTCAAATGTTACAGTGTTAACTGTCTAGTGCCTAATGTAAGGGAGACACAGACTTTGTAGGCGGAGCTGTCAAAGATATTTCACCTCCACAATATCATGAAGTTACTACTTCAGTTTCTCACCACCTGCTGGCTACTGTGGACTCATTGGTTGAAGCTGTCTCTGCATACATACACTTAATGTTGCTCATCCCCCACATATTCTTCCAAGCATGAAATAGAAGGCAATTCTTAGCCTTTTCTACTCTTGATCAAGCTGATTAGGCCTTATATAATGATTGTTTCAACTCACAGGGGTTGCTTCCGTCTGAAAATTTTGATGCTTTGTATTGTTTGGGTTGTTTAAGAAAAGATGATTGTTCCCCTTGTGGACTTGGCACTAAATAATCAATCTACTGTTTTCCATTTAAAGTTTCAGTTTAAAGGGATCT
This sequence comes from Staurois parvus, assembly GCF_062004578.1. Lineage (NCBI taxonomy): Eukaryota > Metazoa > Chordata > Amphibia > Anura > Ranidae > Staurois > Staurois parvus. The sequence goes on along the minus strand of NW_028318404.1, from coordinate 2,025,339 downwards.
GGAGACTTTTGAAGTCCTTCTTTGCCTTGGCAGGCGTAGGCAACCTGCTTATTGCCACCTTGCAAATCCAAATGTAGTGTATGGGATTTTTAAGGTACCAAAAATGTCTCATCACATATTATTCATAAAATTCAACATTGTTATTCATGAATGATGTAGAAGCCAGCCTTACAAAGTATAAAACCTTTAGTTACCCTAAACCCTCCCCCACCACCCAACGCTCATATCTTGTTCAACACTAGCATTAACAACAATGGTGAAGGATTAATTTAGCATGAACTGTTTCACTGAGTACGTCAACTTCATAGGAAATTGTGGTTGGTGACCAGACTACAATGTAAAATAGTTTGTAAGATTTATGCAACAACTTCATATATTATCGATATTATCCATTATATAGATTTTATCTCTCAGTTACTTAGATCACCAGTATAGTAACCTATTCGCAACCTCTGTTTATGAATATTCCTGAGACCAATAGAAAGGGGGCTGTGAGGTAGTCAGAAATGCAAGTCCTTTGGCAGGTCAAACCGTTTTTCATATGAGTGTTTTATCTTTGTATTTAGCTGTTTACCTGGGGTTGAGCTTTAAATAAAAATAAGAAAATTAAAGCCATAACTACCTACAGGTAAGATTTGTAGAAAAAAAAAAAAGGATGAATATGACTTTATTTAATTTTCTTTTTGCAGGGTGATTCGGAGAGGGAAACTGCCCAGAGTACTCGGGCAGGAAGCGTGCTCTGAGCTACATTATGCGTTTAGCAGGTAATTTTATCAGCTTTTGTCTGCAGTGCACTTGTGAGGTTTTTATTTTAAATTTTATCATTTATATAGTAAATTTTATTGTTTTTGAAGTGGCAATTGGAGCATGACCGCAAACAGTTGAAAACCCCAATGGAACTGTCTGACTAAGGTCACCTCTGCTTATGTATCTTTTTATAAAATGTTCAGCTACAATTGGTCAGGCTTTCTTTTATTATCTGAAGTTAAGAATTACAGATTAGTTTTTGGATCACACAGAAGCTGGGAGTTATAAAACATGCTTTGTTTTATTCTTCATGCCCAGAAATGTATGGTAGTTGGTATAAGGTTGAAATCTGATGAAACTATGAAGATTATGTGGTTTTCTATTTGTATATGCTGTAAGTGGTTATCATTTTACTTTACAAAATTGCATCTTAGTACTCTTTTGTCAGGTGAGTATATAACATGTAAACATGTATTTCTGTTCTAAAATCATTTGTATCATTTCACCTCCTTTTTTTTCTTTTTTTTTTTTTTACTTTCACCAATAATTTACGAAAGTAAATTACTTTCGCTGCACCTAATAAGTAGGGCATGCCAGGAGTTCAATAAGTGAAGGGAGCTGGCATCATTATCTCTTAATACAAATGGCTGTCAACAGAAGAGCAGTAAGGCTGGCCATAAAAACGCACATGGGCTGGTCAAAGAGCAAGGTGGATGGAGAAATCCTCCCCGTGTGCCATTGTATTCTGACAGCAGGATTCCTCCACTGTCAGAATACATTGATCAGCTGTAATCCATTGGCTGCAGACACTGACCAAGAAAATCCCTGCTGAATTGGTCACATTTTAGTGTTAAAAACATGAGAGATGGAGACCAGTAAAGGGCTTGTAATTGCAGAATCAATAAAGTGAAAGTAGGATTCATACAGCTATCCTTAAAGTGCCTCTATGGTAAATTTAACTGTTAGTATGAAGCTCCTCTTTAACCACATCACATGTACACTCCCTATAAATCAGATACATTTTTACACTTCTGCTATGGACTTGTTTGTTTATATAAATTTGTCAATACTGAACCACTGTGGTCCTAGAGCCTTTTTTTTTTAGTTGTTACATATTTCAAAAATCATTTTAGCCCTGATGATGACTTAAAACCTCAAGCATTTTATTTTTTTTTAATAGGAGATGACCTAGAGCAGGGGTCTTGAATTAAAATTTACGGGGGTCCAGTCAGAAGAATTTCCTTCCAGCAGAGGTCCGAACCTCGTTAGCGATATAACACATCACAGTACCCTGATACATTATGATCTTTAGCGTACCTTTCACACTGTAGTCCCCTCTACATCACAGTCCTCTTTAAAGAAGTCCTACAGTGCCCTCTTTTTTCTTCACATCACTGACCCCCTTTACATCACAGCACCCCTTAACGCAACACAGCGCCTTTAACACAACACAGCAAATATATAGCAAAGACCGGATGTCTCTTTGCTTGACAGGGATGTCTCTTTGCTGGATGGGGATGTCCCTTCTTGGACTCGGCTGTCTCTTTGCTGGATTTGGATGTCTCTTTGCTGGACCCAACTGGGCAAAGAGACCAGCCTGCCCCAGCCCATCCACCGCCGCTTTAGACCTGTCACAGTGTGCCGGAGGTAGAAGAAAGGCCGCCATTATCCCTTCAGTGCAGCGGCCGGCCGAGGAGGTGTCCCTGTGTCAGCAGTGCTTCCTGCTTGTTACTGGAGCCATCACTTCTGGTCCTCCTGTCGGCCCTGCTTGAGCCACACAGCGGGAGGTGAGCGGCAGCCGCAGTCTCTATTAGCCCCGTCGTTTCTTGCCTCCCGCTGTGCAGCCCGGTCATCTTAAGTCCGACGGCCACAAGGGAGGGCACTTGACAGTTTCGGACCACAGTCCGCCATTTAGTGACCACTGACCTAGAGAATAAATTAGTGTCAGTTTTCAATAATTTTTTTTTTCCAACTTATTTTTATTGAAGTTTTTCAGGTAACAGTACAAAGGGATAACAAGAGCTATATCAGTCCCACACACTGAAATAGTGAAGCGCTAAAATAAATCCCTATATACCCATAATAAATATCGTATTAACCAATAAAAATATAATTAATAACTGTCTGTGGGATATCTTAAATACATAAAGATATCAAACAAAAATACCTCATAATAATAGATAAATCCGTGATAAAAAATAGATAACAAAATTCATATTTCCTTAATTATTCTTCAAATAAATCAGTGATGCAAAATCAAAATCCGTGATTATAATATTCAATAAAAAATAAAATATCCATAATAAATTGTGACAAACCTATGAAATTGAAATTAATAAAACTGTGATTCTTAATCCAAAAAACGTGATTATTAATTGATTGTGACAAACCATATATCAATCAAAAATATATTATATATTAAAATCTACTATATCTTGTGATAAAAAATATATATAAAAAATGTGTCAACAAATGAGCAAAAAAAGTCCATGCAATAGGTGAAAAAACTCCGTGATCTTCACTTCTAGTGCTCAAAGAAAGGAATCCTCCAATGGCAGCAATGCCTGCTCACCTCCCCACCTCGACCCACACAGGGCCACAAGGCTAAAGCTCTCCTCAAGGCAATCCTTTACTCCAGGCAGCTCAGCAAGGGATCTCAGGACTTCCATTCCACCTCCTCTCAAATGTCATATAGGACACAAACAAAACTTCCCATAGTATAATACCGTTTATTTAGGACACTCAATATAACATATCGTTTCCACTCACATGTGTTTTCCTATTGCAAAACGCTATCCACCTCATCCCATGGGTGCATTCACATGTAAGGAGGGAAACCAATATGGCCGCTGCGTCCGGACATATGTCCCCACGTGACCGGAAGTGACGTGGCATTCCGACGCCATTCCCAGTTCAGAGACACGTCACTTCCGGTCACGTGGGGACGTATGTCCGGACGCAGCGGCCATATTGGTTTCCCTCCTTACATGTGAATGCACCCATGGGATGAGGTGGATAGCGTTTTGCAATAGGAAAACACATGTGAGTGGAAACGATATGTTATATTGAGTGTCCTAAATAAACGGTATTATACTATGGGAAGTTTTGTTTGTGTCCTATGTGACGTTTGAGAGGAGGTGGAGTGGAAGTCCTGAGATCCCTTGCTGAGCTGCCTGGAGAAAAGGATTGCCTTGAGGAGAGCTTTAGCCTTGTGGCCCTGTGTGGGTCGAGGTGGGGAGGTGAGCAGGCATTGCTGCCATTGGAGGATTCCTTTCTTTGAGCACTAGAAGTGAAGATCACGGAGTTTTTTCACCTATTGCATGGACTTTTTTTGCTCATTTGTTGACACATTTTTTTATATATATTTTTTATCACAAGATATAGTAGATTTTAATATATAATATATTTTTGATTGATATATGGTTTGTCACAATCAATTAATAATCACGTTTTTTGGATTAAGAATCACAGTTTTATTAATTTCAATTTCATAGGTTTGTCACAATTTATTATGGATAATTATTTTATATTTTATTGAATATTATAATCACGGATTTTGATTTTGCATCACTGATTTATTTGTAGAATAATTAAGGGAATATGAATTTTGTTATCTCTATTTTTATCACGGATTTATCTATTATTATGAGGTATTTTTGTTTGATATCTTTATGTATTTAAGATATCCCACAGACAGTTATTAATTATATTTTTATTGGTTAATACGATATTTATTATGGGTATATAGGGATTTATTTTAGCGCTTCACTATTTCAGTGTGTGGGACTCTATAACTTATTGGTTAAGGCAGAGTGATAGCAGCTGTTAGGATAGGGACGCATTCATATTAAGCGCAGGAGGATATTCCCATTTTTTATTAAGAACTATATCAGGTTCACAGTTGTACAAGAGTATACAGTTTTATAAAACAAAACCGTTATGAAGTTCCCATGTAGAAGGGGCGTAAATGCGGGAAGCTGCACTCATGGAGACTTGTACAGCAGGGACCATAAAGAAGGAGGAGAAAGTGGGGAGAGGGAATGTGGAGGTGGGGAAGGAAAAGGAACAGTCAACTATTATAATACAGTAACAATACTAGTCAGGATAAGTTATAATAATACTCCATATGATGTGAGCTATCAAACTCGAACTGTACATTTGGGATTAAGTGACCCTAAAGCCCAAGAGCTGTGGAATCTGGAATTGGAGAAGTGGTTGAGGGAAAATCTCCTTTCCATATCGCATTGGGTGTTCAAATCATAGATCACTCTGGTCTATTTCCATAATCTAGTAATATTATTTTTTGCTGCGTAAAGAATGTGAATGATAATAGTACAGGAGGGAATTTTTCTAGTCCAACATAAAATAAGGCTAATGGTGGTTTAAGTCTCACTATATTGCCTGTTATTTCTGAAATCACAGTAAAAATGCTGTTCTAGAAGGACCTAATCGATTTGCAAGACCAAATTATATGAAAGAGGGAGTCTCCCCACATCACCTCCAGCATTGCGAAGAGCAGGTTGGATATATTTTGGCTAGTCGGGCAGGGGTTAAATACCATTGCTGTAGCAGTTTAAGGTATGATTCCCAATGTGAGGCACAGTGGGAGGCTTTACAGGTTGTAGTGAAGGCCCTATTCCACATTTGGTCTGATATTGTTTGGGACATTAGGGTTTCCCAATTTGTCAGAGATGTCGTCCTCCATAATGAGGGAGTAAAACATTGATATTCCTTTACCCGGATATTTGGCTTTAAGGGATTGGAACGCTTGGAGGGGTAAGATGGTGTTGCAAGGGATGTTTTTAGTTTTAAGACAGTGAGCAATTCGAAGATAATTAAATCTTTAATTTGAGGGAAGTGAAAATTTTGTGTTGGAGGTGATGGAAGGGGGCTAGGTCCTGGTTGGTAAATAAGTCAGATAAGGAGGAGATACCATTGGTTTCCCATTTGGTCAGATTAATATGTGAGAATAAAGTGTAAAGGACATTGAGGGGAGTAAAATACTTTTCGGAGTTTGGGTAGGAGTGTGATAATAGGGCTGACCATGCTTCTAAGGAGCCCTTAATACAAGGGTGTTTTAATGGAATGGGTCTATTATTGGTGGAACGCAGGATGAGGTGAGTCCGTGGTGTAGTAGAGTGGAATAGTTTAGATTCAGTGGTGGTCCAGGTCTTTTCTCTGGATGGGTGCCACCAATAGTAAATTTGGTTGAGTAGTGTAGCTATCTAATATGTGTGCAAGTGTGGAAGGTTTGATCCCCCTCTGTAGTATGGGTGAATTAGTAGATTGTTGGTGTACCTGGATCTTTTGTTTCCCAGAGGAACTGGGAAAATTGTCTTTGAGCTGCATGGAAGAATTTCAGGGGTACAGAGATAGGGAGGGTTCTGAACATATAAAGCAGTTTGGGTAGGATAAACATTTTTAGAGCTGCTATGCGACCAAGTTTAGAAAGACCAACGGTCCGGATGGCTTGGATTTCTTTTGGTAGAGATTGGAGAAATGGTTTATGGTTTAGATCATAGAGTTGGGAAGTTGAAGCAGTTAGGTTGATTCTGAAGTAGGGATTTGATTGGTCAGCCCAAATAAATGGAAATTCTTTCGAAAGAAGCAGTTGGGTTTATTTCGCTGTATAAAGGTTTAGTATTCGGGATTTATTTTCATTAAATTTATAATACAATACAGCAGTATAAGAGGCTAAAATCTCCCTAGTTCTGTATAGAGATCAGGTAGGATTAGTGATCATTAAGATAATGTCATCTGCAAATAGACTTATTATATGTTCGGAGTTGTGGTGTTTTGATACCTGTTAGCTATGGGTCTTACTGGATTTTTGTGGCTAGCGGCTCTATGAGTAATGCAAATATGATAGGGGACAGTGGACATACTATCTGTAAGGCCATTTGTATCCATCCTGTAATACCAAATTTTTGCAAGACCAATCACATGAATCCCCAGTGGATGCGATTGAATGCCTTTTCTGCATCAAGTGACAAGAGCAGAGAAGGCGTTCGGTCTCGTGAATTAATGAGATTAAGCATCTAATGGCATCCGGGGCCTACTGTCCTGGTATGAACCCAACTTGGTCTGGGTGCACCAAGGATGGAAGGAGAGGAAGTCGTCTACGAGCTATAATCTTGGCATACAATTTCACATCAGTATTGATAAGAGATATTGGTCTATAGTTTTGCACTAGTTGGGGATCTTTATCTGGTTTAGGAATAGTGGTTATAGTGGACTGTAATATTTCTTTTGCCATTGAACCAGAGGAGGCAGCAGAGTTGAAGAGGTTAGCTAGGTGTGGTGAGAGTATATTGGCGAAATGCTTATAGTATTCATTGGTGTAGCCACCTGGATATCTATTAAGCGGTAAGGTGCATATCACTGATTCAATTTCTGTAGAATGGAAAGGTTCCGAGATGGACTGAAGTTGAGTTGAAGAGAGGGCTGGGAGTTTGAAAGAAGTAAGAAAGCTTGAATTGCTTCAGGGGAAGGTTGAGGGGTCTCTATCGTCTTTGAGGTTGTAGAGGGAATGATAGAAGGCCGCAAATGTGTTAGCCATGTCCAATGGATTGGACACAAGATATTTAGAGCTCGGTTGACGAAAATTGCCTGAATTTTGGTTTTCAGTCGTTGGTGCCTAACCGATCTGGCTAGAAGGGAGCCTGCTTTATTGTTCAGAAAATAATATTTGGCCTTCATTTTTTTAGGTTAAGGTCATATTGGAATAATAGAAAGGACCAAAGCTTTTCCCTCTGAGCCAATAGGGAGGAGGAGTTATTTTCAGATGGATTATTTTTGTTTATATCCTCTTTGATTTTTATAGAAGCCAAAAGCTCTTCAATCTGGATCCTCCTGTGGGTGAATACCTGAGAATGTAATTTTATTAGAATCTCTCTCTAAAATACCTTGTAGGCGGTTCATAAGGTACCAATAGATATGTCAGGAGTATTATTGGTTTCAAAAAAAGATTGTGAGCTTCCATAATGACTTTCCTGTGTTCCAGTTCTGTTAACAGCATGGAATTTAGCCTCCATGGTTTAGGATTGGGCAGTCTGCCAGGTGTGACTAGCGAGATATTAATTGGTGCGTGATCTGACCATGTTATTGATCCTATTGATGAGGAGGAAATGTATTGTAATGTCCATTTATCCGAGAGGAAGAAGTCTATTCTGGAATATGACAGTTGGGAAGGCAAGTAGTATGAGTAGTCCCTCTTTGAGCCGTGTTGACATCTCCAAATATCATTTAAGTCGTTGTCGTGGAGAAACTGATTCAGACTGTGGTTTGCAGATCGTTTGCCAGACGATGAACCTAAGTGGATGTTTCCCACTATGTTGAAATCTCCACCCATAATTAGGCAGCCCTTTTTAAGCTGGGTGAGCTTGGCAAATAGTTTTTGGTAGAATCGGATTTTATTGGAGTTAGGACCATAGACGTTGACAAGCATAAAAGGGATATTGTTGATAAGACATACTAGAATAAGGAAGCGACCAAGGGGATCAGCATATTCGGAGGTGAGGTGAAAGTTGATCGAGTCTTTGATTGCAGTCATGACACTTCAAAGACATGCTGGTAGGTTAATTGGTTCCTGTCTATATTGACCCTAGTATGTGTATGAATGTGAGCTAGGGACTTTAGATTGTACACCCCTTGAGGGTTAGGGACTGATGTGAATGTACAATATATATGTAAAACGCTGCGTAAATTGACGGCGCTATATAAGTACCTGAAATAAATAAATAAATGACTCCATTTATCTTTTTATGGTGGGATGCGAGATACCTAGTAGAGAAGTCCTTCAGCTTGAAGAGGGGTGTCTTGGACAAAACAAAGTATGTCTCTTGGATAAAAATGACATCTGCCTGTAAAGCATGGATTTCTTTGTTGAGTAATGATCTCTTAAAAGGAAAGTTGAGTCCTCTGACGTTTAGTGATACTATATTAAGCATCATTTAGGCGTTTCATTTTGTGGTGCGGATAGTGCGAATCGGACCATTGAAGGAGAGTTAGATGTGTGAGAGATGGTGTTTCGTCATATTGGTTAAGTAAAAGGTGTACTCTGGGGTGTCGGTGATAAACTATGCGGAAGATAAAGTCGCTTGTAAGGAGAGGCTGTGAAGATGACTTCCAATAATATAGCATATAAATGTGGAGTAATATTGACTGGTAGGAACAATATAAAACATAATAGAAACTTGTATATAAAAAATGCAAGAGTCATGGGTAGCCTGAATGGCTACTGTCATTCTGGGGCAGTGTGTTTAAACATGACAGCTTCCAGTTGTCACAAGGAAATGGCTGAGAAGATTTGACGATCATTATAGGTAGGCCAGAGCCTTACAGTAGCATCTGTAGGTAGGTTGAGTTGGGGAGCCGACTTATGGAAAAACAGTGTTCAGGTCCAATCACCCTCCATTTGGTGAGATTGATATGGGTTATGGTGGCGGTCATCTACAGGAATTATATTCCAACCTTTAAGGAGATTAATACCGTCCTCCAGACTTCTGATCGTGTAAGACTTGCCCTGGTGTTTTATAAGAAGTTTGGTAGGGAAGCCCCATTGATATCCCATACCATTATTTCTTAGGGCTTTGGTGATAGAGATCAGCTTTTTCCTGTTAAGGAGTGTCTCCTTGGAGAGATCCGCATATAATTTGATACCTGTATGGGAAGCAGGGTGTGCTGAAGGGTTCCTTGCGGCTGCCATTGATTTTTCTTTGGTATGATAAAAGTGAACCCTGACTAGCACATCTCTTGGGACTGAGGCTGGCAAAAATGACGGTTTTGGGATTCTATCCGTTCTTTCGAGTGCAGCTTCAATTGTATTAATTGACGGAATGAGGTGTTTCATCAACGGTTGAAGGTATGGTAAGAGAGCATCTGGGGTGATTGATTCTGGGATTCCAAGAATTTTAATGTTATTTCTTCTAGAGCGGTCTTCTAACTCTATCTTATATTTTAGCTGCATGTGCATCCACTATTGTGTTATGGGCCGCAAACATGTCAGTCATTTTGTTGTCAATATGTTGCAAGCGTTTAGTATGATAAAAAAAAATGGCATTTGAAAGGGGGGTTATCACATTAGTAATATCATTCTGAAGGGTCTGCCTTAACCACTTGAGCCCCAGAGGATTTACCCCCCTTAATGACCAGGCCTTTTTTGCTGTTTGGCGCTGCACTAATTCAAATGATAATTGTGTGGTCATGCAATGCTGTACCCAAACAAAATTTATGTCCTTTTCTTCACACAAATAGAGCTTTCTTTTGGTGGTATTTGATCACCTGTGCGCTTTTTATTTTCTGCGCTATAAACAAAAAAAACACGAAAATTTTGAAAAAAAACAATATTTTCTACTTTCAGCTATAAAAAATATATCGTAAACTCAAAGTTAGTCATAAATTTAAGCCAAAATGTATTCTGCTACATGTTTTTGGTAAAAAAAATCCCAATAAGTGTATATTGATTGCTTTGTGTGAAAGTTACAGCATCTACAAACTATGGTATAAATACTGTAATTTATGCCTTTTTTTGCTATACAGCGCTGCACTAATTCAAATGATAATTGCGCGGTCATGCAATGCTGCACCCAAACAAAATTTACGTCCTTTTTTTCACACAAATAGAGCTTTCTTTTGGTGGTATTTTATCACCTGTGCGCTTTTTATTTTCGGCGCTATAAACAAAAAAAACACGAAAATCTTGAAAAAAAAAAAATTTTTTCTACTTTCAGCTATAAAAAATATATCGTAAACTCAAAGTTAGTCATAAATTTAAGCCAAAATGTATTCTGCTACATGTTTTTGGTAAAAAAAATCCCAATAAGTGTATATTGATTGCTTTGTGTGAAAGTTATAGCGTCTACAAACTGTGGTATAGATAATTTGAAATTTACACAGCTTTTACTTTCTGACCGCCCATCACATCTCTTGAGGTGCTAAAATACCAGGATAGAACAAACACCCCCAAATGACCCCTTTTTGGAAAGCAGACACCCTAAGCTATCTGCTGAGAGACATATTGTGTCCATGGAAGATTTATTTTTTTTCCACAAGTTTCTGGAAAATGACAAAAACGTTTTTTTTTTTACACAAAATTGTCATTTAAATGATTTATTTCTTGCACAAGCCATGGGTATATGTGGAATTATACCCCAAAATACATTCTGCTACTTCTACCGAGTATGAGGATACCACACGTGTGACACTTTTTGGGAGCCTAGCCACATACAGGACCCTGAAATCCAATGAGCACTTTGAAAGCCTGAAGGTGCGCAACTTCTTCATTTCACTTCCCCACTACCTATCACAGTTTCGGAGGCCCTGTAATGCCAGGATAGCACCAAACCCCCCCAAATGACCCCTTTTTGGAAAGTAGACACTCCAAGGAATTTAAAAAGAGGCATGGTAAGTATTTTGCAGATCTAATTTTTTCTCACAAGGTTTTGAAATATAAAAAAGAAAAGAAAAAATATATTTATATTTTCTTTCTTCATTTTCCAAAAACTTGTGGTAAAAAAATAAATTCTTCTATTGATTCAACATGCCTCTCAGCAAATAGTTTGGGGTGTCTACTTTCCAAAAAGGGGTCATTTTGAGGGGTGGGGGCATTTTATGCCCAGCATTAGAGGTTTATGCCACACATAACTCACTCTTCTAACCACCTGAAGACCAAGCCTTTTTCTGACACTTTTTGTTCACATTAAAAAAATCTGTATTTTTGCTAGGAAATTAAAGTGAACCCCCAAACATTATATATTTTCTTAGAGCAGACACCCTAGTAAATAAAATGGTGGGTGGTGCAATTTTTTATCTCACATATTACTTACACAGCGATTTTTCAAACGCAATTTTTTTTAAAAATATACACTTTTTTTAATTTTAATGCACAGAAACACAATATATTGGCCAATTATTTGGTATGATATAAAAGATGATGCTATGCTGAGTAAATAGATACCAAACATGACATGCTTTAAAATTACGCATGCCCTGTGCAATGGCGACAAACTGCATACATTTTTAATATCTATAGGCAACGCTTTAAAAGCCTTTACAAGCTACCATTTTAGATTTACAGAGGAGGTCTAGAGCTATAATTACTGCCCTTGATCTGACGTTCGTGGCAGTACCTCACATGCATGGTGCAATCGCTGTTTCCATACTGGGAAAGGGTCAACGCTCACGACCGCAGGTGTGGGTGGGCGAGGGTCCTTTTTTTTTTTTTTTTTTTTCTGATTTATTTAATTATTTTTACACTGTCCCTTTAATTTTTTTTTTTTTAATCACTTTTAATGCTATCTCAGGGAGGGGGAGGGGGGGCCATTTTCTCCCGCTGCTTGTAAAGGCAATTCTGCAGCTAATTAACCACTAGGAATGCTTTTACATGAAAGCCCATTGCCGGCTGAAAAAAAATGATACCAGGATGATGCCTGCAGCTGCAGGCATCACCCTGGTATAACCATTCAAAGTCCAGTGATGTACCAGTACGTCACTGGTCCTTGTTGGGTGTATATGCTATGTTCTTTTTTTCTTTATGCAGCCTGTGGGCTGAATGAAAAAAAAAGAGAAGAAATCTCTGCCAGAAAAAGTGTGTGGTATGCCCACCATTAGAAACCTCCCTCAATCCACCCACTTCTAATGGTGGGCACATATGAAATGTGCCAACAAATATAAAATATATATGCCGAAGCATGGGGGCCATCCACCCACTGGCCACCCCAGGCCCCCATGCTTTGGCATATATTCTCTTTTTTTTAACTGCGGATGAAAAATCTCATCCGACAGCACTGCACACACCTACTTATGTCTATTCTGAAAGCAAGACCCTGTTGCTGTCAGAATAAACAGGTCAGTGCTGCAGTTTGACGTTCCTGCAAAGAAATCAACAATGGTTAACAATAAAACATAAACTCAATAAAACAACTTTATAAGGAAAAGTGTGTGGTGGTATGCCCACCATTAGAAACCTCCCTCAATCCACCCACTTCTAATGGTGGGCACACATGAAATGTGCCAACAAATATAAAATATATATGCCGAAGCATAGGGGCCATCCACCCACTGGCCACCCCAGGCCCCCATGCTTTGGCATATATTCTGTTTTTTATAACTGCGGATGAAAAATCTCATCCAACAGCGCTGCCCACGCTGACTTATGTCTATTCTGAGAGCAAGTTCCTGTTGCTGTCAGAATAAACAGGTCAGCGCTGCAGCTGAAAGCATTCCTGCAAACAGAAATGGTTAACAATAAAACAACAATAAACCAGTGAAAGTCGAACAATCACAAAAATGACAACAACAAAAAAAACTATAACTATTTTTGGTTTTTACATTTTTTTATTTTTTTGGGGGGTATTTGTACTTTTATTTATTTATTTTTATTTTTTTTAACTTTTTTTTTCCAAACTTCAAACATTTAAACAGCTGGTAGGGTCTCTCCAAATGCGATAGCCAGTTTCCTGACTACCTAACATCTTTTGAGACCCTGTGTAAATGTGCCCTGATCTGTGCCGTGCTGTACCCTATACTAATAGTTCACTAGTGTATGGTAGAGGCGGAAGCAGGTCTTGATGCAGAGGCCAGGTTGGCCAGGACAGGAGGGACAACAATAGCGGCTGTCACGCCTAATTCCACGTTTGCTGCAGACACGACATCTTTTTTGGGGTCTTCTTTGGGTTGGGGTACCAGGAATGGTATCGGGAAAATGTCTCTCATGCAGACGGCTAACTGCATCTGGGAGAGGGATTTGGGACGCAGCACCTTCTGGATACAAAAGGGCCCTGATGTTCTCTAACTGGAAATTTAGGTATGATCCACTATGTCCAGTTGCTTTATAGAGAACAAAAGCATTATATACAGCCAATTGAAATAAATAAACTGACACTTTTATGTACCAGCGTTTGGATTTTCGGGAAACTAAATACGGCTGCATCATCTGGTCATTGAAGTCCACCCCTCCCATGTTAAGGTTATAATCGTGGACACAGAGGGGCTTCTCAACAACACCAGCTGCCGTGGTAATTTGGACGGTCGTATCTGCGTGAATGGAAGACAGGAGGTAAACATCCCGTTTGTCCTTCCACTTCACTGCGAGCAATTCTTCATTTCTCAAGCAGGCCTTTTCCCCCTTTTTAAGACGGGTATTTACAAGCCGTTGGGGGAAGCCTCGGCGATTAGATCGCACAGTGCCACATGTGCAAATTCCCAAATTGAACAAATGTCTAAATAGTGGCACGCTTGAATAAAAATTGTCCACGTATAAGTGGTACCCCATGTGGAAATAGGATGACGCCAAGTCCCAAACTATCTTGCCACTGCTCCCCATGTAGTCTGGGCATCCGGGGGGCTCTAAGTAACTATCTTTTCCCTCGTAAATCCGAAACTTACATGTATAGCCTGTTGCCCTCTCACAGGTCTTATACATCTTGATCCCATATCTGGCACGCTTGCTGGGGAGATATTGTTTGATTACAAGGCGGCCAGAATATTGAATGAGGGACTCATCGATGCAGATGTTTTCTGGGGAGTATACACATCTGCAAATTTTTGGTTAAAGTGATTTACGAGGGGCCGAATTTTGTGGAGCCGGTCAAATTCAGGGTCACCCTGAGGACGACTGAGTGAGTTGTCGTAGAAGTGCATAAAATGCCTTATCGTCTCATATCTATGCCTGGCCATGGCAGCAGAGAACACGGACATGTGATCGAGAGGGTCGGTGGACCAATACAACCGCAATTGATTTTTATCATTAATGCCCATGTTGAGGGTTAGGCCCAAAAAAACTTTAAATTCGGAAACCGTAATGGGTTTCCATGTGAATGGTCTGGCAAGGTTTGAATTTGGGTTGGCAGCGATAAATTAGCGTGCATATAAATTGCTTTGATCCACAATCAATGCATAAAGATCTTCTGTGAAAAACAGCTCAAAAAAATTAAGGGGAGTATTTAAATTTGCTGTTTCCACCTGAATTCCGGGTTGGGCAGTGAATGGGGGAAGTACGGGTGCTGCAGAATTTGTGGGCTGCCAATCGGGATTTGCAAGCACATCCGGAAGGACACTAGGGGCTCTACGGGCCTGTCTGCGAATTCTTGGTGGCCGCGGGACACTACTTGTGCTCGCCACCGCACCAGCTTGTACTGCACTTATGGGACTCGCCACGTCACCAAGTGATACTGCAGTGCTGGTATGCCTACGACCAGGACGTACTAGGCCGCTGGTGCTCGCCAGTTCACCAAAAGATACTGCGGCACTAGTACTGGCACTCTGCTGCATATGAGAGTCATCATGCATTTGTACCACCTCAGCAACCTGTGAATGGGATCGGGTACGCCTGACCTTAGCAGGGACCACTTCCTCGTCGTCTGAGCTAGCTGTCAGGGTGCCGCTGCTGTCTATAGGTTCGTATTCTGAGCCTGGTTCTGCCAGTGAGTCTTCCCCTTCGCTCTCACTTGACATGCTCAGAATCCTATAAGCCTCTTCACTAGTGTACCTTTGCTTAGACATTTTGGCCACTAAATTTACAGGTACCTAGTGCGACTCACGGGAAAAAGAGCGCCTGGCTGTCAGGGACTGCTTGAACCGCTACAAAAAATTTACCGACAAGTGCTAACAGATATCAGGCCTGATTCTGTGAACACTGCGGTTTTGTGTGTAATATGTATCAAGTGACAGTTATCTACTGACACTGCACTTGCTGGGGGAGAAGGGGGGGGGGGCGTAGGGGCTAAACGCAGGTGCTGGCAGGTGTTGGGGCTGATCCCGCTAACACTGCGTTTTTGGGGATACTAAAGTAATGTGAATGCTGGTATAGCGCTGATCTGATCAAAGATATTGATCCAATCAGACACTATACTAGCAATGAAGGTTTAGCGTGCAAGTAAGCGTGTTCCTGGCAATCAAGGGGTCAAATGTGATTATTTGTGTACTAGCGGGCAAACTGGTGCTATCTGGGAGGGGCGCTAAAACTATCGGAAGTCACCAGTGACACTAATACAGTGATCAGTAAAAATCTGTTCACTGTAATCAATGACACTGGTGACAGGGCAGTGAAGGGGTTAACTGGGGGGGGGGGGCGATCAAGGGGTTGAATGGGATTACTGATGTACTGGCGGGTAAACTGGCACTATCTGGGAGGGGCGCTAACACTATTGGAAGTCGCCAGCGACACTGATACAGTGATCAGTAAAAATTGGTTCACTGATCAGTGACACTGGTGACAGGGCAGTGAAGGGGTCAACTCAGGGGGGAGGGGGGGCGATCAAGGGGTTAGACGGGACTACTGGTGTATTAGCGGGCAATCTGGCACTATCTGGGAGGGGCGCTAACACTAACGGAAGTCGCCAGCGACACTGATACAGTGATCAGTAAAAATTGGTTCACTGATCAGTGACACTGGTGACAGGGCAGTGAAGGGTTAACGGGGGGGGGGGGGCAATCAGGGGGTTAAATGTGTCCTAGACTGTGTTCTAACTGTCAGTGTGCTGTTTTACTCACGTTTAAATGTCTCTTCTCTGCCTGGAACGGAATGTGTCCAGGCAGAGAAGAATGACATCATATCCTGCCCTGTGTAAATATCAACACAGGACAGGATAGGACAGGGACCGATCATCCGATTTCAGCCAGAAATCACTGGCTGAAATCTAATGATTGATCCCTCCTGGATCGAATCGGATCACCCGCAGGTCGGCGGGAGCGCGTGCGCGCGCCCCCTGCCGGCGAAAGTGTCGGGAGCGCGGAACCCGTTTTTAAACGTGGTTTTGCGCTCCACTGCCGCCCTGCACACGTATATACACAGTGGCAGGGCGGCAAGCGGTTAAAGAAATAGGCATACTTTTCATAGTCAGTTCAGACACAGGTTGATCAGTGGCTGGGAATTCTTCAATGGCTGATTGTAGTGTAGGGGTATACACCCTGTTCCAAATTATTATGCAAATGATATTTTTCTCATTTACCTAAATAATTAAAGTAAATAACAGTCAAGCATAATTCTCATGTTATCAACTATTGAGAGTACAATTCAAATTTTATTGAACAAAACCTCCTAATGATAAGTTTTTTTTTTTTTTGTTTTTTTTTAAACATAAAAAACTTACAATGCACTGTTCCAAATTATTACGCACAGTAAGTTTCAAAACACTTTATAGGTTGTAAAGAACTGAAAATTGTCATTTGTTGTTTTCAGCATATTTACTGAAATCAAAAGCTATTTCAATCAAACTTTTAACAACATTTTAACTTTTTAAACATTTTAAAAGTTCACGTTACATTTTAACATAGGACCCCTTATTTGATAGCAGCTTCACAAGTCTTGCATCTATTGAACTTGTGAGTTTTTGGACAGTTTCTGCTTGAATTTGTTTGCAAGATGTCAAAATAGCCTCCCAGAGCTGCTGTTTGGATGTAAACTGCCTCCCACCCTCATAGATCTTTTGCTTGAGGATTCTCCAAAGGTTCTCAATAGGATTGAGGTCAGGGGAGGATGGAGGCCACACCATGACTTTCTCTCCTTTTATCCCCATAGCAGCCATTGATGCAGAGGTATTCTTTGCAGCATGAGATGGTGCATTGTCATGCATGAAGATGATTTTATTACGGAAAGCATAGTTCTTCCTTCTGTACCAGGGAAGAAAGTGGTCAGTCATAAACTCCACATACTTTGCAGAGGTCATCTTTACACCTTCGGGGACCCTAAAGGGGCCGACCAGCTCTGTTCCCATGATTCCTGCCCAAAACATGACTCCACCACCGCCTTGCTGACGTCACAGCCTTGTTGGAACAGGGTGGCCGTCCACCAACCACCCACTACTCCATCAATCTGGACCATCCAGGGTTGCACGGCACTCATCAGTGAACAGGACTGTTTGAAAATGAGTCTTCATGTATTTTTCTGCCCAATGCAGCCGTTTCTGCTTGTGAGCATTGGTTAGTGGCGGCCGAATAGAAGGTTTATGCACGGTTGCAAGACTCTGGAGGACTCTACACCTTGATGTCCGTGGGACTCCAGAGGCACCAGCAGCTTCAAATATCTGTTTGCTGCTATGTAATGGTATTTTAGCAGCTGCTCTCTTGATCCGATGCATGGATCTGGCAGAAATCTTCCTCAATGTGCCTTTATCTGCACGAACCTGTCTGTGCTCTGAATCAGCCACAAATCTCTTAATAGTGCGATGATCACGCTTAAGTTTGGTGAAATATCTAATGTTTTCATACCTCGTCCAAGGCATTGAACTATTTCACTCTTTTCGGCAGCAGAGAGATCCTTTTTCTTCCCCATATTGCTTGAAAATGGTGCTCCGCTTAATAATGTGGAACACCCTCCTTTAGTAGTTTTTCCTTAAATTGGGCTCACCTGCTAATCTAATTAGCACAGTTGTCCGAGATTGTTTTCAGTGATCAAAAGAGCCCTGAGACACAATGCCATCCATGAGTTAAACTGAAAAACAAAATATTTAATCTTTGTGACACTAAATAGAATTTGCATAATAATTTGGAACAGGGTGTAATGGATATCTGAGGAGCGTGGGTCGGTGAGAGTAGAGTCGGGATCCCGGTGGTCAGAGTGTAACTGCTGTTTTGGTGGAGGTGGGAGCAGTGATGATCTACATTGTGCCCATCTTGAGAGCCGGCCGCACATGCGCCCTCAGTTTTAAATTTTTTGTGTCGTGATGTTGGTGCAACAGTTTACGAAATGCAGAATTTTAGTAAAAAATACACTAAAGTTAATTTTAGGGCATTTGAACACAATAAATTGTGTTTAAATCTTTTAATAGTTATTGGTATCACATAGAGGACCAATAGCTCTGGGGTCTGTTAGACCCTGGATGTCTCCTCTGTACTGCACTGCAGTTTATGGAACATAGATCTCAGTGATTGACAGTGCCTGACCAGGAAGTGATGTCATATATGTCTCTTCCTGGTCCATTCCTCAGAGGTAAGTCTACAAATGAGTATTCAGGCCGAGGTAGTAGTGGGGGTGTTGTCACATTTCGCCAATAGCGGGAGTGACCAGCAGTTTCAGAGCCACTTAGATCACTTCCACATGCAAACCAACAGTCAGCTTTATAAATGTAAACAACCCCTTCCCCAGCCAGTATAGCAGCTGAGAGTGTATTTAAAAGCATGTGTCCCCGGTGAGGTCCCAGCACAGTTTTAAAACCGCACTGGGACTGAAGTGGTTAAAGGAGATTTCCAGCTAAAGCCTAACTAGTCTTACAAATGTTCCCTCCCCTCCTAACAACTATTTCTTCAGACTTTACTGTGGCCATTGGGAGTAGAAATTGTCCTGGCATCATTGGGCGTAAACAGTCCATCTTTGGCACTAAGGGGAGAAATAGTGCCCCATCGTTGGTGTCAGTGGGAGGAATAATGTCTTGCATCAGAAGGAGGAATAGTGCCCCAAGGGCCATATAAAGGCAGGCAAAGGACTGCAGTTTAGAGACTACTTCCTGTGTAAAAAAAGATAGAGATACTTACCTTATTTCTTCTCGCTCTGGGTTGGTCAAGTGATCTGGCTGTTCTTTAACAGCCAGCGGCAGCTACAGGGGAAATGAGGGACCATAGACATTTAGGGCCAGATCACATATATTGTGGTGTCTGGCATTGGAAGAATGCCAGTCACCACTAGGACACAAAGGAACATATAGGATGAGCAGAGAAAAGGAAAAAAAAAACAAAATTGTAATCGCAGAAAAACAGACATGTTGTAGACATTCTAAGACATGCCACATAACCCCCGCCCACCGTCAGGGCAGTGAGAATTGGCATAATCTCATCACCAGTTGAACCAGCGACCACACAGCTATGTCTCTGCACATGGGCAGTGGTCCCCAAGGTGACAGGCTGGCTGTGTCCCAATAAACTATGTATGCAGAACAAAACCATGAGCTATCACTCTGAGTAACAATAAGTATACTGAGCACCAGAAATGAGTCGGGGTACAAACATAAGAAAAACAAACAAAAAAAAAAGGTAAAAGAAAATATCAAGGGCCACAGTAGGCCACCTTAATACAAAACATGATCACAGGGCATGAGATCCGTAACATGGGGAAACAGTGGATAAGTGCGCAGTAAAAATAATTAGATGTCCTGAAGATACTTTGCGGATTGTCTAGTCGGTAAGGCGATCAAGTCCAGCAGTCATGGGACAACATTTTTTCAGTGGAAGGGGTCACTAATCAAATGTGCTGAATCTAAGGGAAGGGCTAGGAATTAGAGGTGCCTACAGAGGGAAGGTCGTCTAGGCTTTCCAGTTCCATGGAGTAGTACAGTCAACCAGACCAGGCATCGGTATCATGAAATTTCTCAAGATAATTTCTAATTGTGTGGACCCAATGTTCAGCTTCGTAAATCTTTTCAACCTCTTTCCTCTACTCCTGAACAGTAGGGCATCGAGACTATTTCCAGAATCTCGGCATTAAGCTCTTGGCAGCATTCAGAAGGTGCAGGGTAACACTATGTTTTATAAGGTTTGATAGTGAATACCTCATTGTTAATGGTGCCTTTTAAGAACCTACCTTCCGGGTCAGCTACCTGAGCAAGGGGGACAAGAGGACATGACCTATGGACCGCTGCCCCCACCCCCACCCCCCTTGCTTTAGATATGGACTGTGGGAGGTTGGGCGTGGAAGTCGCCATGCAGGGAGTCTCCTGGAGTAGCAGTATTGTCGGGCATAAGTGGCGAAGTTCCTGCCACAATCTCCTGCATTTAGATGGTGAGCACATGCTGTGGACATTATAGGAAACCAACAATGCAGACGCCATTCTGTCAGTCAGGGGTGAAGGCTAGGGTCCACTTCCCAGGAGACCCAGCCCAGGGGAGGGGACAGCACATGAACCAAAGGCAACACTTACCATGCCCAAAACAACAAACCACCATCTGCACCTGTGATCAATCAGAAAAAAGTGATACATAAAACATCCAAAGAGAAATAACAGTAAACCAACATAAGAGTGCCAACTACGAACCAAAGAGAGGTTTCGGACAAGGACCCCATGCGTCCATTCTCTGTGAAGCGGTAAATAGCTCCGGGTAAATGGGAGCTCTCAGGCTGTTTGTCTTCTCTCTTCCATGGCCAAGCCATGCCCACGTAAATGCATTTTATTTTTTGGGAATTTAAGTGATAGACCAACACAAAGTGGCACATAATTGTGAAGTGGAAGGAAAATGATAAAATGGTTTTCAAAATTTTTACAATTATCTGAAAAATGTGGTGTGCATTTGTATTCAGCCCCCCGAGTCAATACTTTGTAGAACCACCTTTCACTGCAATTACAGCTGCAAGTCTTTTTGGGTATGTCTCCTACCAGCTTTGCACATCTAGAAGGTGACATTTTTGCCCATTTTTCTTTGCAAAACAGCTCAAGATCTGTCAGATTGGATGGAGAGCGTCTGTGAACAGCAATTTTCAAGTTGGGCCATTCTAACACATGAATATGCCTTGATCTAAACCATTCCATTGTAGCTCTGGCTGTATTTTTAGGGTATTTGTCCTGCTGGAAGGTGAACCTCTTCCCCAGTCTCAAGTCTTTTGCAAACTCTAACAGATTTTTTTCTAAGATTGCCCTGTATTTCCCTCCATCCATCTTGCCATCAATTCTGACCAGCTTCCCTGACCCTGCTGAAGAAAAGCATCCCCACAACATGTTGCCACGACCATGTTTCACAGTGTGGATGGTGTGTTCAGGGTGATGTGCAGTGTTAGATTTCCGCCACACATAGCGTTTTGTTTTTAGGCCAAAAAGTTAAATTTTGGTCTCTTCTGACCAGAGCACCTTGTTCCCATATTTGCGGAGTCCCCCACGTGGCTTCTCGCAAACAGCAAACGGCCTTCCATAAAGGCCATATTTGTGTAGTACACGATAGTTGTCCTGTGGACAGATTCTCCCACCTGAGCTGTGGATCTCTGCAACTCTTCCAGAGTTACCATGGGCCTCTTGGCTGCTTCTCTGATTAATGCTCTCCTTGCCCGGCCTTTCAGTTTAGGTGGATGGCCATGTCTTGGTAGGTTGTGCTATACTCGTTCCATTTTCTCATGATGGATTGAACAGTGCTCCATGAGATGTTCACAGCTTTTGGTTCCACTAGATTTTAGTTGGGGGTATCTGAGTAAAGGGGTTGAATACAAATGCACGCCACACTTTTCACATTTATTTATAAAAAAAAATGTAAAACCATTTATCATTTTCCTTCCACTTATGGGCCACTTTGTGTTGGTCTATCACATAAAATCCCAATAAAAGACATTTACGTGTTTGGTTGTAACATGACAAAATGTGGAAAATTTCAAGGGGTATGAATACTTTTTCAAGGCACTGTATGTCACTGTACAGCAGTAGTGCCAATTTTTACACGTCAGACAAAGCTAAGTAGGGGGAAAAAGGGGGAACTATACAATGCACTGAAATGCGCATCACGTTCCCCCACCGCTGGCTCATTGCAGCTGGAACAGACAGCTGCTGCACACTAAACTGCTGTGGTTTAGTGTGGGGTAGCTGTCCTGGGCAGTATGAATTGAGCCCTAGGGTTTATCTCTACCTTGGTAGTGAAGTCTTGTATACAAGAGAAACTTTTTTTGAAGCCTTTCAAGCTCCCTTCAACTTCAGCTTGTGAATGACTGGGTAATGGTTATCACCTTAAACTGTTTGCAGGCTTTCAATAACTCTCAGGGCCCGTTTACACTAAACTGTTCCATTGCAATGTGTTAATTCACCTTTTTGGCACTCATTAATGTGCATTGCTGTTTATAAATAATATACTGCCGGTGGACCACAACAAATGAAAAAACACGCATGACCATTTTATCTAAAAAGCAGAGCCCCACAACACAATGTATAAGTGCTGTGGTGCATTCAGGCTCAATATAGAATGCATAGGGGTACCATTTCAAATAAATTACACCACCACGCACCGCGCATAGAGTAGGTACATTGCCATGTGTTGTGACACCAGCAGTTAAAATTTGTGTTTTAGCACACATTACCACAATGGGCTCTCAATCATAACTAAAGCTTTAGAAAAAAGCTTCTGAAGCCTGCTTGGAGCTTGCTTTTGCTTCTTGCACACTGCTGCCTAAATACTTTTAGGCATACAGGATTTTTTTATTGTTATTTTTACTTATTTACTTATTTATTTACTGATTTAAATGAAATCGTTGTTTTCAATGTGCGTGTACACATAGATACGTAAACGTGTTATATATAGATCAGTGAATAATATAGAGATCTAGGTTGCTGGTCAGTATTTTTGCACAAATATGCCACATTCGCTTCATTAAAATAAAGCTGGAAGACATTTTACACTTGTGTGCCCATATGCGCAAATAAGGACAAGTGCTATACAGCCTATCCTTGCATTTTTTTTTCTGCCAGGGATGTCTGATCATACATCAGTACAGTATGCTAGAGGCCTTAAAAGTACAATCAGCAAATCTGTATTTTAATATTCCCAACCTTCTTGAAGCGTGTGGGAAGCTTTGCAAATGCTTTGTAAAATCTTGTCATACCCGCTTCTCATATACAAGCTGAAGCAGCAGTTTGGAGTTGTTGATCTGGACTAACTTGTTGTTGGCAGGTCCTGTTCGTATTATCGTGGTTCTCCTCACAGTGGGCCTGACATGGATTTTGGCAGGAATTATGTTGGGAGGACAGGGCGGCTTCCCGAGGTTACAACAAATTCTAGGTGGTGAGTAATCCATTGTTTCTCACTTTGTGATTATGATTGAAAGCATGTGAACTTACTGGGTTTTGCCCCTAGCAGGTACTCATCGGCCTCTCTTCAGATTTCTCTGGCAGAGCAGAAAATTGTAGAAGCTGGCTGTTAAATGCAACGCAAACAGTTTTTCTTTATCGTACATCATGGGACACAGAGTAGGCTGTTCGTGTGGGTTATATGCCACCTATATGTGAATGGACACTGGCCGACCAATCAGAGAGGAAGTTCTCCCCTATATAATCCCTCCTACACATGAAGTACATCAGTTTTTTTCGCCAGTGTCTGTAAGGTGGATGGTCACTTAAAGTTTTGCTTGTGCTCCTGGACCATACCTTAGGTCTAGTACGGTTCCTTGGAGAATAATGGTTTTTAATTAGATCCATTTGGAAAGCTGTGAGCTAAAATGGATGATACCTGAGCCTTGCTGGATCTTCAGTGTTTCCTGTAATGCATCCAGACGGGACTAGGCCCGCGTGAATGGAACCCCATGCAGTATATATCTGACCAAGGAGCTTTCCAGTGGGGTGCTATACAGGTCGGAGGCAGTGGCCCCACATTATGGGGACCGAGTTCTTGAGTGTCTGTATGACAATGCCTGCCGTGATTTGTGAAGATTGGTGCCTGGCTGAAATCAGGGACCTGCAGCGAGACTGGTAAGCTACCTCTTCTTCTTTTTTTTTTTTTTTTCTTCTTCTCTCAGAAGGAGAAAAAACACAGGTTTTGGAGGGAATAAAGGAGTTTCTTGATGCACCTGGGCAATCTACCACCAGGGGGAGTGCTCACATTTAACCTGGGAAAATGTATCCTGCTTGTTGTTCTGGGTGGACCACTAGAGGGATCATTAAGGAAAAAAAAAGAATGTGGCCATGGGCACACGCACGGCGAAGTGTGGGTGTGCAAGTGGATTGCATGCGCAGTAGCGTCTGGAAACGGAAGTCAGCTATGTTTATCAGGGGGCCTGGGCACGTGTTGGCTGCTGCTGGTGGATTTCTGGGGTCGGGACACAGAGCAGGCTATTCGGTGGGGCATGTGGGTTCTCCCCTGAGGGGGAAGGAGCATTGGCTAGTCAGTCAGGAGGCTGCCTTTGGCGGCCCGTAAAGTCAGTAATTTGCATCGAGTGCTTTTTGTCAGTACACTACATGCATAGCTGTATCTTGTGGTCTGTGTTTACTATTGGAAGGTGCACAGGTTTAACGCTAAGTGAAGTGATGTCTTCCAGAAAACGGAGTGGTGGAGGCACAGGAAGGGGCTCTAATGTACCGCCGCCAGTTCCTGAGGAATCTAGCCGGATGTCTGCTGTAGTATCCTCTTCTGAGAGGCTAGAAGCCACTGGGCAATCTGAGCCACTGCGTTTATATGGCATTGTGGCTACTACTGGGGTGTCTGCCTCGACATATGTAATCAAGGATGATCTTGCTTCAGCCTTAGCGGGTTTAGAGGATAAGATTGCAGGAATGATTGCATCTGTTTCTCAGGGGACAAAGAAGTGGGAGAAATCCCCGTCACTAGAACCACCAATCCTGGAGCAGGAATGGGTGGAACCTGAGGATGAGGAATTGGAGGAGGGTCAAATGTGTGCTCAAATTCAAGAAGTCGGCCCTGGAGCCAGTACAGAGCCTGGAGTATTTGGAGATGGTCCTAGACATGGTTCAGGCAAAGGTATTTCTGCCTCCAGGGAAACGCACCCTGAGAAACGAGGTTTGTAGTTTTAAGGGCCAAAAGGTATCCTTCAATTCGCCTCTGTATGAGGTTGCTGGGGAAGATGGTGTCCACAATTAAGGCAATTCGCTATATCCAATTCCACTCCAGACTGCTACAAAAGAACATTCTGACTGTTTGCAACAAGAAGGTTCTGGTGGAATTGGTGGTTGACTCAGAATTTGGAGAGAGGAAGATCCTTTCAGCCAGTGGTGTTGAAATTAGTGAGCACGGATGCCAGCCTCTCAGGTTGGGGGGCTGTCCTGGAGGAGGCCACAGTTCAGGAAACATGGATTCCACAGGAGAGGGTCCTACCCATCAGTGTCCTGGAGCTCCGGGCAGTGAGGCTTGCTCTGAGATACTGGACATCCAGGCTTCACGGTTGGCCAGTGAGGATTCAGTCCGACAATGCCACAGCAGTGGCATACATCCACCACCAGGGTGGTACCAGAAGCCGAAGGGCTCAGGAGGACGTGAATTACATTCTGACCTGGGCAGAAAGATATGTTCCAAGTTTGTCAGCGGTGTTCATTCCAGGGGTAGGGAATTGGCAAGTGGATTTTTTCAGTCGCTGACAATTGGTTCCAGGGGAATGGGCTTTGCATCCTGAGGTTTTCGCGACAATCTGTCAGAAATGGCGTTACCCTGATGTAGATCCGTTGGCATCCAGGTTCAACAACTAAAACAACCATTTTGTGTCTGGTGATGCCTTAGTGATTCCTTGGAACCGGGCTCCTCTAATGCTTTTCCTCCGATTCAGCTACTGCCATGTCTCTTACGCAGGATTCGGGTGGAATCCTTTCCTGTGATACTGATTGCCCTGGCCTGGCCCTGGAGACATGACATGATAAAACTGGAAGTGGGCGATCCATGGTCTCTGCCGTGGTGGCCAGACCTGCTGGCTCAAGGACCTATACTGCATCCACCTTTTAGGGTCGCTAAATTTGATGGCATGGCTATTGAAACCCAAATCCTGAAGGGCAGGGAGGTATCCGATTCTGTCATCCCCATTATGCTGAGCGCTAGAAAGGTAGTTTCCAGGAACATTTATTACAGAACTTGGAAGGCTTATATTTCCTGGTGTGAGGTCTTGAAATGGCACCCACGAAAATACGTGATTTGGTAGAATTCTGTTGTTTCTTCAGTCAGGATTGGATAAGAAATTGGCTGTTGGTACCATTTAAGGGCCAGGTTTCAGCATTTAGCTGTTTTTTTTTTTCCAGAGGCCCATTGTGTCTCATTCTTTGGTTCATACTTTTTTGCGTATTGAGTGATGCATATTGCTTCTCCTGTTAGGTTACCTTTATGTTCTTGGGACCTCATCTTTGTTTTGGAGGTTTTGCAGAAACCACCATTTGAACCTATTAGGGAGATTCCACTGGTCCTGTTGACTCGAAAGGTTTTGTCTCTAGTGGCAATCACTTCTGCAAAAAGGGTGTCGGAGCTGGTAGCTTTTTCTCGCAGAGAAACATTTCTGGTTTTGCATCAAAATAAGGTGGTGTTGCGACCTCAACAGACTTTATTTTACCAAATGTGGTTTATAGTTTTCATCTCCATTAGGACATTGTTCTGTCTTCATTCTTAACTAGGTCTCAGTCAGTAAGAGAAAGATCTTTGCATACTCTGGATGTGGTACACGCTATAAGGGCTCATGTACACTGTAGCTGATAACCTGACGTTCAGGAGCTTTTCTGCATTTTTTTTCAGCAGTCCCTGAACTCTCCAAAATGTTTTCCTATTTGTCCATGTACACATAGTCGTTTACAGGCAGTTGAGTTTACAGTCTTTTATTTTTTTTTTTTTTTTAACGCAGCAAAATTGCGTTCAGAAGTAGATTTTACTGGCGTTCCAAACGCGTGTAAACACAGTTAACTGCGTTTAGAAGCATTTGCGTTTAGAAGTGTTTTTTGACTAGTCCATATCCAGGGCACAATTCACCAAGCAGTATCTTACCGCATCCGAGTATGCGGTAGGATACCGCATAGCATTTTTTAAAAAAAACCCCATTTGAATCTACTAAAAAAGGCTACTAAAATACCGCATGTTATTTTATCAAGTCATGCGGTATTTTAGTAGTGAAAAGCATGCATTAATGTTTTTCAGCTGTCAGCAGGGTTCCCACAGACAGCTGAATGTAAAAAAAGCATTGCTGGCAATGAAAAAATGGCGTGGGGTCCCCCCTCCCATCCATACCAAGCCCTTGAATGCTCGGAATAAGGGTCTGGTATGGATTTTGAGGGGAAGCCCCACGCCAAACTTGGAAAAAAAAAATGGCGTGGGGCCCCCCCCAAAATCCATACCAGACCCTTATCCGAGCATGCAGGGCGGCAGGCCAGGAAGGGGGGCACCCCCCCACTGAACCATACCAGGTCACGTGCCCTCAACATGGGGGGGTGCTTTGGGGTAGGGGGAGCCTTTGGGCTGTTGTTGTGGGGCTCTGAGGTGGGGGGCCTATCGGAATCTGGAAGCCCCCTTTTTATAAGGGGGCCCCCAGATCCCGCCCCCCCTTCCCCACGTGAAGGAGTATGGGGTACATGGTACTGCTACCCATTCACAAAAATAAAGCTGTAATGTGAAAAAAAACAGGAGACATTCTTTGACAAGTCCCTTAATAAAAGAAGGAAAATAAAAGAATGTCCCCCGAAGTAGATCCAACATCAATCACTATGCCCGCTGCCGCCGCTCCGAGAACAACATAAAAAGGCTCTGCTCCCAACGCTGGCCCCCCGGCCGTCTGCCTCTACGCTGGGTTGACAGTTCTAAAATATGTAAGGGGCAGGGCCACCCGGTGACCTAAAGGGGGATTCTAGGTTCGGATAAGCCCCCCCCCCCCTTGCCCATAGACCTCCACAACCACATCCCAGGGTTGTGGGGAAGAGGCCCATTTCCCCATCAACATGGGGAGAAGGTGCTTTGGGGGGGAGTCCATCCAAATCCATACTAGAACGGAAGGGCTTGGTATGGATGGGAGGGGGGAGCCCCACGCTGTTTTTAATTATTTTTAAATTGCTGGTAATTCTTTCTTTTACATTCAGCTGTCAGTGGGGAATCCCGCTGACAGCTGAAACATTACCGCATGGTTTTCACTACTAAAATACCGCATGACTTGATAAAATCACTCCTGTAGTATTTTAGTAGCCTTTTTTTTTTTTTAGTGAATTTACTATTTTTTCAGTGCATTCTGGGCATTTGGGAGGGTCTCCTGAGGTTATCTTTTACAAACGCTTCTAAATGCAAACGTGCATAAACGCGGTAGGTAAACATTGCTAAACTGATGTTTTTAACCTATGTTTTCTAGCAGTCAGTTTCCAGTAGTCAGAAGTTTTTCAAACGCCCCGTGTACATGAGCCCTAAGGGTCTTCCTGAAATTGTTGGCACAGGTCAGGAAATCGGAGGCTCTCTTTATAATACCTGATGAGCCCAGGAAGGAGCAGGCAGCATCCAAGGCGATTATTTCACATTGGATCCGCCAATTGATCATTCAAGCCTATGGTGTGAAGGGTAAGGTCCCACCCTTTAGGGTGAAAGCAAACACTACCAGGAGTGTGGGGACATCTTGGGCGATTTGCCATCAGGTGTCAGTTGCACAGATTTGGAAGGCGGCTACATGGGCTTTGGTTTACACATTCACAAGGTTTTACCAGGTGGATGTTAGAGCTGCAGAGGGCTCTGCCTTTGGCCGCAGCATCTTACGAATGGCTTTGTAGGTCTTGAGGGATTTTTGGTGGTGGCTATCATGTGTCACTCTCCCCTCAAAGTTCTTATTTCTTTAGGACATCCTACATAGTCATGAATAGCCTGCTCTGTGTCCCATGATGTACAATAAAGAAAATTGGATTTTTTGTACATACTTACCTGTAAAATCCATTTCTAGGAGTACATCACAGGACACAGAGGTCCCACTCCTCTTTCTGGAATTTCATTGCTTGCTACAAAAACTGAAGTATTTCCTGTGTAGGAGGGGTTATATAGGGGAGTACTTCCTCTCTGATTGGTCGACCAGTGTAAATTCACCTGTGGGTGGCATATAACCCATATAGTCATGAACAGCCTGCTGTGTGTCCTGTAATGTGATCCAATAAATATATTTTACAGGTAAGTATGTAGAAAAAATCCAATTTTTTTTTTTTTAGATTTACTGTCCCATATCAGAGGAGCATATGTTGACTTGTAACCTGCTGTTGAGCTTGAATTTCCCCCACTTCCCTTTTCCCAATACCCTTTTCCCCTAACAGAACCTGGTAAAATGTGTCCTAACAACATCATAACTTGTATTCCAACTTGTGAGTTTCCAGATGCATTGAAATAACCACAATACACTGTTTATCACTTCCGTCCTGTTTTATTGATTTCTTACATTTCGGTTTGCAAACTACACACTGGAATTGTCTGTTAAAATTTAACAAAATTCTTGGAAAGAAGAAAAAAAATAAAGTTCTCCAGTTTGAATTGTGACCATAATTGGAAAGAAACCTGCAATGATGTCTATTAAAAAATATATACACCAGTAAAATGAATAAACTATAGTATATCCACCCAGCTGCTGTTAATGACCCTCAGCTGCTGTTACTGGCCCTCATCCCACTGCGTTATGGACCAATATTTCCTAAAATAATGAACAGCGCTCAGAATTTTGTGCTTATAGTGCTACCTAAGAAACATTTCCAAATCACTCCAATACAAGAAATATTGCATCAATAAAGTGCTCAAAACCAAAAGTGTGCAAATCACAAATTTTGTGATTGTGGCATAAAACCAAATCCTACCAAGCATTCACCCTATATAGATCTGCTTTCTTAACATACACGTCCTCCCTTCATGCTGCCAAACAAGCCTACTTTGTCACTCTTATTAATAACTTCTCATCCAGTCCTCATCGTCACTTCTCTACTTTTAACTCTCTACTTTCTTCACCTCCACCTCCACCCAGTACCTCACTCACTGCTCACGAGATTGCAAATCATTTCAAAAACAAGATTGACGCAATTCGTAGGGGCATCGCCACTGCAGACATGCATCCCACTTAGCATACCTTATATTAATCCTCCCTCAACGCTTTCCTCTTTTGACCTTGTTACTACCAAAGAGGTCACTAAGGTTTTCTCAGAAGACCGTCTCACTACCTACCCCCTGGATCCTGTCCCCTCACAACTACTACGGTCACCCTCTTCTACCATCCTATGCTCCTTCACTCACATCTTCAATCTTTCCCTCTCTACTGGTGCCTTCCACTCCCCTCTAAAGCATGCGCATATCACTCCCATACTTAAAAAGACCTCCCTGGACCCCACCAACCTGAACAACTTAAGACCCATCTCCCTGCTGCCATTTTCCTCTAAACTCCTAGAACGCTTAGTCTACAATCGCCTGAGCTCCCACCTCACCGACAACAACCTTTTTGACCCTTTACAGTCTGGCTTTCGCTCACTACACTCCACTGAAACTGCCCTACTAAAACTCACTAATGATCTACTAACTGCTAAAACCAATGGCCACTACTTCATACTCTTACTACTTGACCTCTCTGTGGCTTTTGATACGGTTGACCATCCCTTCCTCCTCAAAAAACTCCACTCTCTTGGCCTCAGAGACTCCGCAGTCTCCTGGTTCTCCTCCTACTTATCACAGCGCTCCTTCAGTGTTACCTATAACGCTGCCTCCTCCTCTTCACTCCCTCTTTCTGTAGGGGTCCCTCAAGGTTCTGTCCTTGGACCCCTTCTCTTCTCCATCTATACCTCCTCCCTTGGTCACTTGATAAACTCCCACGGCTTTAAGTACCATCTCTATGCTGATGACACACAAATCTATCTTTCTACCCCTCACCTCACCCCTTCAGTCTCCACTCGCATTACTAACCTACTAAGTGACATATCGGCATGGATGTCACTCCACTTCCTCAAACTCAATCTTTCCAAAACTGAGCTCTTCGTATTCCCCCCAGCCCGTGCCCCCTCCCCTGACTTCTCCATCAAGATCAATAACACAATCATCAGTCCCTCCCTCTCATGCCAGGGTACTAGGTGTAATCCTAGACTCCCATCTGTCCTTTCAGCCCCAAATCCAATCACTGTCCAAATCTTGCAGACTTCACCTCCGCAATATCTCCAAGATACGCCCGTTCCTAACCTCGGAAACCACTAAGCAACTTATTCACTCCCTTGTTATATCTCGCCTTGACTATTGTAACTCCCTCCTCATTGGACTACTTCATCGCAGGCTATCCCCTCTTCAGTCTATCCTGAATGCTGGTGCCAGACTCATCCTCCTTACTAACCATTCTGTATCTGCCACCCTTCTCTGCCCATCCCTTCACTGGCTTCCCGTTGCCCAACGGATAAAATTCAAAACACTAACAATAACATATAAAGCCATTTATAACTCTGCCCCAAATAACATCAGCGATCTTGTCTCTAAATATCACCCAAACTGTACTCTTCGCTCCTCGCAATACCTCCTACTCTCTAGCTCCCTTGTGTCCTCCTCCCATGCTAGTCTCCAGGACTTCTCTAGAGCTTCCCCCATCCTCTGGAACTCTCTACCCCCAATTTATCAGACTATCGCCTACTCTGCTCACCTTTAGGCGATCTCTGAAAACCTATCTCTTCAGGGAAGCCTATCCTGCCCTCAGCTAATACTGGAATATTCTACTCTTCCAACCAGTCCATCCCCCACAGTTACTACCTTTTGTACCACTAGCCCCTCCCTCCTAGATTGTACGCTCCAAGGAGCAGGGCCCTCAAATCCCTCTTGTATTGAACTGTATTGTTGCTGTATTGTCTCCCGTTATATTGTAAAGCGCTGAGCAAACTGTTGGCGCTATATAAATCCTGTATAATAATAATAATTTCAATTATGAAATGCTCCAGTCAATGTAAATGTGCAAAACAATACCAACTGCAATATTGTATTGTTTCCAGAAAAAAGTGCATATAAGTGTTAAAATGTCCAGACTCTAATGAGCCACACAATTTGTCACTACTTGTGATCAAAACCAGCGTAACAGCTCTTCAACACTACACATTCGCTCTTCCATCTTCCTTAAAACTGCTCACTCTCCAGAATTGTTAGATAAGCAGATCTAAATATACTGTATAGCAGAACGGTTTTCTCTAGAATCTTCCTCCAACAGCCACAGGAAAATGGACCCAGATAAACACTGCAGTATACTGATTAACAATATCCGTCTGCAAGCAGGAAGCCCACCTCTCAGTTATTAGATGGAGGAGCTCTGCCACTATGTTACATAGTCCGGTATTGGTAACAAAGACCAGGTCTACCAAATCCTGAAGCCACAGTCATGTGATGTTTCGTCAGAGGATTTACACTAACTGGAGCACTTTATAATTGAAATTTGTGATTTGCACAAAATTGATTTGGTGCACTTCTATGGATGTAATATTTTTTATCTTGGAGTTATTTAGGATTTTTTCCTAGGTAGCACTTTAATAATACAATTCTGATTGCTGTTCACTCTTTTAAGAAATATTAGTATTGGGGTATTCCCTGTTGGCTCTGTTTTACACCTTTTTATAAGTAAAACCTTAAAGGGTAACTCCACTTTTGTGGGAAAAAACAATTGACAAAAAATGATATAGCGTTTGCGATTATGACTCAAGTCATATTGTAATTGAATGTTATTTAAAATGACCTTTCCTTTTCAATCTGCAGTACTGTAATGTTCTGTAAAATGTAATGCAATATGGCTACCTGGAGGCGTTCTGTACAGAATGCCTCCTGAAAATGTAATTTCCTGCTTGAGTGATTGGCTTACTGATTTTCCCATAAGTCTGCATTAAGATACAAGGCAGATTTTTGGCATCCCCTGCAACAAAAATGTAATTTTTTGGTGAGATACTCCCTATGGAAAATCACGTCTAAAGGGATGCAGACCTTGCCAGTTTGCTCATTAGACTCCAATGGAAAGAAGGGGCATCCAAGAGGCACTGGGACTTTGATATGAGCTTAAACAAGGTAGTGAGAGGGTAAAAAACATTTGAAGAGCACAGTGGCTCAGGTTAGGCTGCTAACAACAGGCAATGCCACACTACTTTGGGTACTCCAGCAGGTTACCAGGAAAAAGTGTGCATGTATGGAAGGAGCTCCACACCAAAAGATGTTCTTATCTTTCAAATCTATCAAATTCATTCATTGATGTTATGTTAAAAGATGGCCAATGTGTTTTGAGGGTCAAAGCCCCCTCCCTTCAGCAGGGCTTCAGTTAAAAATGAGAACCTTGAATGGACTCAAAGGCTATCCTGTTTGAATCTGTGCAGGGGAGCTGATTTTTGGAGTAGGATTCTTGATCATAATATGTCAACCGACTTGAAATACGCCCAAAGCCCAAATAAATGTCCCAAATTGTGAAAAATTGTCCAAATTACATCCAGATCTTGATAAATAGGTACCCACTCGTACACAATGAAGATGAATCCCAGATGCTTTTCATATACCTCAAAAAAAGAAAAATCTAGACATAGTGTATTATCTTAGGTCTCAAAGACAGTGCCACACGTGCAGCATGCAAACACTAAAGTGCCACAGCAATCGTGTAAAAATACTCAATATACACCACTGCAAACCATACAGTAAAAGTGCATAATTACCCTAAATTCAATATAATCAACATGTAATTCAAGATTTTAGGCATGGAATATCCTCAGATTGACATCTTCTTCTCCAGACACTTCCCTTAGGCCTCACAAACAGACCAGGGATCAGCGTATGAATCAAATAACATACAAATTTTATTGTAGCCACTTACATTATAAACCGATAAAAACAGCTTCCTGGTCCTGACGATGTGTATACAGCCATATTGTGGTATCAAACAGCTTCCTGATTATAAAGAAGTATATACCGCCACAGTACTTCTAAACACTGACACTTCAGCTCTAGAAGGGTGCCAGGAATACAGACCACCATGTGCTCCAGAATCCAAAATGGCCGCCACGGCACTTCCGGGAACGTCACTACGTCACGTGCCCCGGACGCGTTTCGTCACTTCCGGACTTTGTCCGTGGTGGTATATATTGAGTATTTTTACACAATTGCTGTGGCACTTTAGTGTTTGCATGCTGCACGTGTGGCACTGTCTTTGAGACCTAAGGTAATACACTGTCTAGATTTTTCTTTTTTTGAGGTATATGAAAAGCATCTGGGATTCATCTTCATTGTGTAGGAGTGGGTACCGATTTATCAAGATCTGGATGTAATTTGGACAATTTTTCACGATTTGGGACGGTTGATATATTATATTGGTACTTCAGGGGAAGGATTG
The DNA here is from genome assembly GCF_062004578.1 of Staurois parvus. Taxonomy (NCBI): domain Eukaryota; kingdom Metazoa; phylum Chordata; class Amphibia; order Anura; family Ranidae; genus Staurois; species Staurois parvus. The sequence goes on along the minus strand of NW_028318404.1, from coordinate 1,990,907 downwards.
TGATACGACTTTAATGGGTATTGTATTTTTGATGTGTGCTGACTTATAGTTATTTTAGGATTTTTGATCAGCAGTGTCTGTATCAGCAGTCAAAATAGGAACTTATTCTTATTCTGACTGCTGATGCAGACACTGCTGGTCAGGAATCGTACTCCAGTAATCGGCTCCCCTGCACAGATTCAAAAAGAAAAACCTTTGACTCCATTCAAGGTTCTCATTTTTAACTGACGCCCTTATGAAGGAGGAGTTCCTTTGACACCCGAAACACGTTGGCTGTCTTTTAACAAAACATCAGTAAATTAATTTGGACTCTTATCTTTTGGTCTGGCTCTTCTTCCATATATGCACAAGTTTACTCAGAGCCCTGCAGGTGTGGCAGCTGATTGATAATTGTAAAATCTCTCCCACACAAATCCACTCTGTATGTGGACACGGACAAACAAACAGCTCTTTCTTCAGAATACCAAAACGTTAGAATCTGCAACAAAGTTTTTTACAATCCTTGCAATGTACATAGATCAGCCAAAGGGGAATGTTTTTTGCAACAAACGTGGAGTTACTCTTTAATAAAATGTGTGTGTGGGGGGGGGGGGGGGGGATATTTATCATTAGTCTGATCGCTCTGGTGAGTGGCTTTCATTTATTTAGAAGTCCTCATACCACTTGATGAACTGGGACTAAACAGGTAACATTAGGACCCAAGTGGACACCGCTGGTTTTCCTTTTTCTACTTCTCCTCCTAAATGTATCCTATTATCATGCTGTGATTTGGTGGGCTGTTAGTTGTGTTTTTTTTTTTCCCCTGATGCCTCAATTGTGCTCGTTGTCCGCAGGTCCCGAAGTGAGCACTACAGCTGGTAAGTATCCACACCAGTGTCTGGATAAACCTTGGTTACTTCATTTCTAATCTCAGTTTTACCCTTCACAAAAGCAAAATCTCTTACTAACCTTCTAACCCCATCATGAATTCATCATTAATTGTCGCAGCTGAGCTTTAGTGTAGCTTGATTGCACTGCGTCCATATCCTGAAAATGCATGTTCATGCTGAAGCACGATCTTGGTAATATTTCAGTCTGCATGGTAATACGTGAAATAAACACCTTTTAAAACCATCATGCATGGAAATAAACAATGCAGGTTGCTGGATTTACATTATACTTTGTCTCCAGTTCACCAACTATGGTCATTAATTGTTTTCCATCATAGGATGTGATACACGGTGCTCAAATCACAAAGCTTGGGATGTTTTTATTTTTAAAAAGTGACAGCTATTTTTAGTTGAGTCCTATGCTGTGTGAATTGAGCCTATGGCCTTCAAGTATTAGTCGATCAGCATGATAGGATTTAAAGCGGTAGTAAACTTGTTCCAAAAAAAAAAAAAAAACAGTTTCCTCCTGTACTGTAATATCATAGTGTGCTAGTATGCACTGTATACTAGCGCATTATGTGAAACGTACCTTAAAATGAAGCCCTCCAGCGGCACGCTGTCACCGCTGACAGGGCTTCCATCTTGACCCGGTCTTCTTTCCCTGTTCCCGGACTGCAGCTGCTTGAATGGCTGAGCCGCCGATGATGTTGCTCCTGCACATGCGTGTGGTAATTTCAGCCACAGTATTTTACCTACAGAAATGAGAGTTTACTACCACTTTAACAGCAGGTTGGCAGTTTCTGTGTAACCTATAGCAGTAGAGAAGGGCAACAAACCTTTTGCAGTCAAATTGTTTGTTTTAGTTTTTGTTATATAGGTACAGATACTACTTGATGCAGGATTGTTAGGGCCATGTGACATTGGCAATCGTGATACTGGTGGCTACTCACCAGCAACCAAATCACTAAAGAGGCTCACTTGTGCCCATGTTGTCACTAGCAAGGGAGCACTCAGGTGAGCAGTCTGTTCAGCTGATGCGGCATGGCCTTTAGGTTTGAGTGTCAATACTTTTGGGCCAAGGTAATTATTGCCCGGCTACTTCAGGTGATATCTAAAACCAAAGCTTTTTTGCTTCTTTCTATGGAATTGTGTATACCCCTTCTCAGGTTTATTTTTTTGTTATCTGCACCCTGTTTGAGAGATTTTCCTTTACATCCTGTCCTTTTGGATACAACAGTGAGTGAGAGGAAAAGTGAATATCTCCGGTGTAAACAGAAATCAAAACCTGACAAGATTTTAACCCCCCAACAATCTACCCTTAACATAGAAAAGGAGGCTTTGGGAGTAGGTACACTTTGTTAGCCATGGTAATGTAATAAAGAATTAGGTTAGAGCTGGGCTTGGGTTAGGGGGTCTTGCAAGGGTCAAATGGTAAGTGGGAAAAGGTTGGCATATACCTGTGAGGACAGGCTGATTGTCTTCCCCCCCCCCCCCCCCCAAAACTTACCTGAGCCTGCTCTTGGTCCGATCCAATGATGTGCACAAGAGCAGCGGTTCTTCCGGGACTATCTTCCCCTGTTGGCTCCAACGGCTGTTGATCACAGCCAGTGACAAGGGAGTGGGACTAAGCCATGCTCTGTGTGTCCCATAGATGCACAGAGACGGCTCGTGAGCAAGTGTCCCTAGAGCAAACAGCTTGCTCTGGGGGCACTCTACAAGGGGGAGGTGCCAGAAGCACTAGCAGGGGAACCAAGAAGAGGAGAATTGGGGTTGCTCTGTGCAAAACTATTGCAGAGAGCAGGTAAGTATGACATGTTTGTTAATTTTAAATTAAAAAAAAAAAATGTTTAGAACCACTTTAATTTATCTAACTGGTGACTAACTGAATCAAACATTCAGTCATTGGAATCTGAAGCTCATACGAAGCTTGTTCTAGGTCAGTAGCTAGTAGTGGGTGAAGGAAGATCATGATGGCAACCCCTAGAACCTGCATCTCTCAAATCAGTCCAGGATGGCTTCCCCTATATTCCTGTTTTCACAGGTTCCCTTTAAGGCTGAGTTGAGGGTCTGTTGTGTTTTTCAAAGTCCTGGAAGCTGTATTTTTAGTGCATGTTTGGTGTGGTAAAAAAAAGGGCACCAGAAACGCACCTCTTATTGAAATGAATGGAAAACACAGCAAAAATTGGGTTGCGTTTCTGGGGCGTTTTTTTTTTTTTTTTTAGTCAGACGCCATTTTTTCACAGGTGCAAAATGCACCAGAAATGTGGCAAAAACGCACATGTATTTTTACCATGAAGCGGTGTGAAAGTACCCTTAGAGTTAGGGTCAGGTTATCTGTTAAAGGTGAACTCCACAGAATTGAAATGCATATATGTAAAAACTGCAATAAAATTTGGCGATCAGTGCTAATATCTGCTTGAAAAAGGGACAAATACAGTACCTTACCCTCAGGTCCCTTCCATGCATTAACCCTATCTGTTACCCTAACCTTTACAGTGAATCTATGGCCAGGCTATGGAGCAACTATCCATCCCAGTCCTTATCTTGGGACTACAGAATGATTAGCCCTTATGTTGTAGAGATGGGAGAATAGGTCAGTGTGATTAGTTTGTCAAGAGAAAACTGGGGCAGGGCTAACCACACTCGCTCTACAGAAATGTTGAGTTTTGTTTGCCCACAACATGGCATAGGAGCGGAGTGCATTTCTGACAGATCCACAAGTGTTTTTCTTTTTGTGGATGGTTTTTAACTGGATAAAATATGGGGACATATGCATATATTGCAGATATGTACTGAGGTTGTTTATTTTGCTTTGACATACACACTTATGACCTTACCTTTCTGACCTTCTAGCTGCTGGCATCCCAACCAATGACATCATCAGTTGATAAGGAGGACATCGGGTGCATGCACAGAATCTTTGTTTGCCCCTCCAATGCCCTTCTCTGTCAGCATTCACATTAGCTGAGAAAGACACACTGGTACTGACTAGTATTCCAGAGTGCAAATGTGTATTTGCTTTGGAAGAATACATCACCTCAAACATTGGGTGCCCTATGTGTGTGAATGTGTGTAAAATAGTTTTTTACATTTTAGAATGGGGTGTCTTGAGATTGTGCAGAAATTTAAAGGGTGCCTTGACTGAAAAAAAGAATGTTAAGAATATGTCAATTCTTGAATGTCTACAGCCTGGCCACAGATTTCAGCTAACACTAACCCTCCATAATGTAACCCTAACCCCTTTTTTGCATACTCTGCTTTCATGGAATGTTCTTTTGCCAAACACAAACTCTACCTATGTGACAAATACCAGCATCTACTGTTTCATGGGGACTGTTTTCCTGCCGAAGCCTTTGAAATCTGTCAAGTCAGTCTTGTGATCCATTCACCCTTGCACACAGCACAGCTATATCCTCTACTGTAGCAGCAGCCCTGCTTGGTTAATAAACTGCACAAAAAACACCCCCTAGCTTACTAATTGGACAGTTATGCAGCAGCAGCCACGCGCTATGTTCCTCTGTCTTCTCTCTCCGCTTTGTAGTTATGTCACCGTATTCCCTGATGTGCACTGTAGCAGGGCTTGATTTGCTTGTTGCTGCTTCACAGGGGATTACAGAATAATGGTATTAAAACAAATTCTGGTACTTTCACTCTAAGGGTCAATTTTTTAGGTTAGGCCTGAAATGATTTATCTTTGTCTCATTTTTTTACATCACAAAAACCTGAGATTTTAACGGGTGCATAGACTTTTTATATCCACTGTATGTGTGGGGTTTTTTTTTTTTTTTTTTAATTTAAAATGGAAATAAACCACCATAAAAAAAAAATGAGGCCCCATAGAGCTTTTTGTTATAGTGTATACGAATGCACAGCATATTTGCACATTTTGACACACTTGCCTACAAAGTGATCTCCAGCATTGCAATGTCCATGTTCTATCACCGGCTCTTCCATCTTCACCTGGTGTTTTTCCAGGTGCCAAGTCTTCGATTGTTTTGATTGGTCAGGATGTCATAACCCTGTCCCAGCACAGAATCATGCCAAGATTGTACAATGAATTGCACAAGTGCAGCTTGGTGTACATTAAAAAAAGGTAAACGTTTATGACAGAAGAGACCTACAACACAATAAATAAAAAAAAAGGGGGGGGTGACTCCCACTTTAAATTCATGTTTTCATTCAGTGCTGAAAGCCTTGTGCTGGGTTCCTGGCTAGAAAAACAAATGCATCATTATACAGTGCATGTGCTTCATTTGTTCAATGGATGCGCCAGGGTAGAAAACTGTATCACATCTTTGTGGCATACAGTTCAAATGGGAATGGAGGGGGATCTCTTATAACTTGGCATCCTCATGAGAGACCTATCCATATGGGACATCCTCAGTCCTTGTTTCACCTGTTCATCATCTCTCTGTGACATCTCACTGTCTCTTTTCTTAGACCCACGTCCTAGGAGGTTCAAGTGTGGTTTACCACAGCCGTGTCCTGAGAAACATTTTGCCTTCCGAATGGTGAGCGGAGCAGCAAATGTCATTGGGCCCAAGATCTGCTTTGAAGATAAAATGTGAGTGCTGGGATATGCATTTAACACTGTTTCGGTTTCTACCAAAATTAGTACTGAACAGGAGTCGGTCAGGATAGTCTTTACATGTCACTGTCAAGGTTCCCATCTAGTACTGGACGTTGTCATTAAGCAGTGCTAGTTTTACAACTGAGTATTACATATCATTTTATGCTGTGACCCTTAACCACTTGCCAACCGTGCTATAGCTGAATGACGGCTACAGCGTGGTTGTCCAGTTCTGGGAGGGCGTCATACAGTGAGGAACAGAGGTATTTGAACACCCTGCGATTTTGCAAGTTCTCCCACTTAGAAAATCATGTAGGGGTCTGAAATACACATTGTAGGTGCATTCCCACTCTGAGAGACAGAATTTTAAACAAAAATTCAGGAAATCACATTGTATGATTTTTAAAGAATTTATTTGTGTTGCACTGCTGAACATAAGTATTTGAACACCTAAGAAACAGCAGGAATTCTGGCTCTCAAAGACCTGTTACTGTGCCTTTAAAAAGTCCACCTCTACTCCACTCATTAATCTAACTCAGTAGCACCTGTCTGAGCTCCTTAAAGACACCTGTCCACCCCACAGTCAGTCAGACGCCAACGACTACCATGGGCAAAAGAGCTGTCAAAAGACACCAGAGACAAAATTGTGGACCTCCACAAGGCTGGAAAGAACTACGGGGCAATTTCCAAGCAGCTTGGTGAAAATAGATCAACTGTTGGAGCAATTGTTAGAAAATGGAAGAGGCTAAAGACGACTGTCAGTCTCCCTCGGACTGGGGCTCCATGCAAGATCTCACCTCGTGGGGTATCACTGATGATAAGAAAGGTGAGGAATCGGCCCAGAACTACAAGGGAGTTGCTGGTCAATGACATGAAGAGAGCTGGGACCACAGTTTCAAAGGTCACTGTCGGTAGAACACTACGCCGTCATGGTTTCAAATCATGCATTGCATGGAAGGTTCCCCTGCTCAAGTCATCACATGTCCAGGCCCGTCTGAAATTTGCCAATGACCATCTGGATGATCCAGAGGAGGCATGGGAGAAAGTCATGTGGTCAGATGAGACCAAAGTAGAACTTTTTGGTCTAAACTTCACTCGTCGTGTTTGGAGGAAAAAGGATGAGTTGCATCCCAAGAACACCATCCCTACTGTGAAGCATGGGGGTGGTAACGTTATGCTTTGGGGGTGCTTTTCTGCGAAGGGGACAGGATGACTGCACTGTATTAAGGAGAGGATGAATGGGGCCATTTATTGTGAGATTTTGAGCAACAACCTCCTTCCCTCAGTCAGAGAATTGAAGATGGGTCGTGGCTGGGTCTTCCAACATGACAACAACCCGAAGCACACAGCCAGGATAACCAAGGAGTGGCTCCGTAAGAAGCATATCAAGGTTCTGGAGTGGCCTAGCCAGTCTCCAGACCTAAATCCAATAGAACATCTTTGGATGGAGCTGAAACTCCGTATTGTTCAGCAACAGCCCCGAAACCTGGCAGATGTAGAGGAGATCTGTGTGGAGGAGTGGGCCAAAATCCCTTTTGCAGTGTGTGCAAACCTGTTCAAGAACTACAGGAAACGTTTGACCTCTGTAATTGCAAACAAAGGCTTCTGTACCAAATATTAACACTGATTTTATCAGGTGTTCAAATACTTATGTTCAGCAGTGCAAGACAAATAAATTCTTTACAAATCATACAATGTGATTTCCTGAATTTGTTTTTAAGGTCTGTCTCTCAGAGTGGGAATGCACCTACAATGTGAATTTCAGACCCCTCCATGATTTCTAAGTGGGTGTTCAAATACTTCTGTTCCTCACTGTATATATAGAGTCAGTGAACACTGCAACAAAGGATAGCCCGGGTGCAAGCCATATAAAGCATGCACAAATATAATCCGCAAATAGGTGCACTCCATGGCTCTTGGCAACAGAGATATTTGTTTAAAAGTATTGTTTATTCAGGTCGATATTTCAGTCCTTTGTGACAAAGTAAAATATATATACACATACTTACATTTTTTAACATTTTTATTTTACATGTGTATGTGTGCCAGAGCTTGCTGAAGTCTACTAGATAATTTTTTAAAAGCTAAACTCTAGGATTTGGTTTTTTGTCCATGCAGTTTTAAGTTTTGCACAGATCCGACACACAGAAATGCACTCTGGCAGAGAATAGGATCTGATGATTTTTTTTTCCTGCTGCAATTTCACTTACAATTCCCTTTCCCGCCTCACCCAGTGACTGGACAATGAAAGGAGAAGCAGCAAGCATACAGAAGAGCTCATTTTTGTTTTCTCCACCTAATCAGCATGATCTTTGCACTGCAGTGCACTTGATTAGTTTCTCATGGTGCTTCTTTCTCCTCTCTGAACTTTGATGAATAAGACTGCACAGTAGAATGAAATATGCTAATATTAAATCAAATTCAGATACTTGCACTACTTGCATTTAAAAAAAAAAAAAAGAGAGAAGAATGTCTTGAATACTGAGCGGTGTTAATTAGTGCCTAATATACCTGCATGGAGTTCGGCTTTTAAGTTGCCAGTAGCAGTTACATTAAAGTGGTAGTTTAGTACCTGTGAAATGAAAAGCATACCCTTCTATATTCTTGTATTTGCCTCAATCTGTAGCATGTAGTGTGAATCCCGTCTGAACTCTCCTTTTCTATATCTGATTGAGTCACTTCTGGCAGCTTTTCCCTACACAAGGCAGTCTTTCCCTGCCCCTAACCCCCCCAGCACACACAGTTAATTGTTAATATTTTGTTGAGAATCCTTTACTGGCAATGACTGCCAGAAGTCTGGAGCCCATTGGCATTACCATAGACTTGGTTTCCTCCTTTCTGATGCTTTGCCGGGCTCTAAATGTTTGTCTTCATTTAGTTTTGCCTTCAGCAAATGAAATGCATGCTCAGTTGGGTTGAGATCAGGTGATTTCAGAATATTTCACTTCTTTTCCTTTAGAAGCTCCTGGGTTGCTTTTGCAGTGTGTTTTGTATCATTGTCCATCTGTACGGTAACGCTCCATCCAATCAACTTTGCTGCATTTGGCTGAATCTGGGCTGACAGTATATCTCTAAACATTGCAGAATTCATCTGGCTACTTCTGTCTTCTGTCACATCATCAATAAACACCAATGACCCAGTGCCACTGGAAGCCATGCATGCCCATGCCATCACACTGCCTCCACCATGTTTTACAGATGATGTGTGCTTTGGATCATGATCTGTTCCAAGCCTGCTTCACACTTTTTTTCTTCCGGTCATTCTGGTACTGATAATCTCAGTTTCATCCGACCAAAGAATGTTTTTCCAGAACTGGTCTGGCTTTTTTAGATTTTTTTTGGCAAAGTCTTATCTGGCTTTTCTATTCTTCAGGCTTATGAATGGTTTGCACCTTGTGGTGAAACCTCTGTATTTGCTCTCGTGAAGTCTTCTCTTGATTGTAGACTTTGACAAGAACACCTACTGGAGAGTGTCCTTCACTTGTCTGAATGTTGTGAATGGGTTTTTCTTTACCATAAAGAAGCTCCTGCGGTCATCCACCACTGTTGTCTTCCGTGGACATCCATGCCTTTTTACTTTTGGCCCTTTGAAAAAAGGGGGATGGCTACTCTTAGGAGCTGTAATTCCTAGACCCTTCCTCTAATTTGGATGTACATACCCTCAAATTAAACCTGAGTGTGCACTTTCAGCCCATATCCATTATATAACAATAGCTTGAATATGTTTTGGTAAATACCTGAACAAAGCTAAAATTGTGCCCAAATATATATGGACCTAACTGTAGGTGATTGACCGCTTCAGATGTGCATGTTTCCCTGTGAGACACTGTAGGGGGTCCTTACCCTCCACTCAGGTCTCAGATTATACTCAGCTCTGTGCTATGGTGTGTTGCATCCGATCCTCCTAAGGTCAGTCACTTTATTTTGGCTTATGTAAAGGGTTTATTATCACTTTGATCTTTCCATTGATAGGTACGTTCAGGACTTCTCCACTTTTTAAATGTTTGCTGAATGTGATGTTCTTCAGAGTGGCATTTACAATCTGAAATGAAAGAATATGTAAACGCTTACCTTAAAAACCCATTCAGTTTAAAATAGATATTAAAGGAAGTGTGTGTGTACTATATATTTTTTATTTATTTGATCATAAATATATTTTTTTCTTTTCTTTTTGTAAGTGATCACATAACCTGTTCTCAGCTGCATAAGGATTTGGAGAGGTTGGGGTGGAGAAACAGTAGAGCACTGATCTTCTCAGTAAATGGCAATGCAGAGGGAGCATGTCAGCACAAGTGTTGACCATTGCCTGACAGGCAGGCTGCTCTTCCAGCACAGCCAGAAAACTTGACACTCTAGGATGTACTCTCATTCCTAGCGTGGTCAGTGTGAAATAGAAAAGCAGGGGGTCTGGCAGGATCACCAGGTATTTCAAACAAAGGAATAAATACAAAGAGAACAGAAGACTTTTTCATACAAGTACATGGTACAACAGACACACATGAGGAATTTGAAATGTTGGGGTATTCTTTAAAATCTGAACTAACAGTTGTAAATGAATGATGTGACTCTGTATGCTCAGTTCAGATCTTTGTCATCTCATTATAGGTTGATGAGCAGTGTCCAGAACAACGTTGGCCGAGGCCTGAACATTGCACTTGTTAATGGTCAGTCACCTACCTAAGAATGGATATTGTATGATGATCTTAGCATTGCCGTAACAACAAATAGATGCATAGTAGAGAAAACCTGTACCAAGAGAGTGTTATTCAGGGCACGTGAAACTTGGGGTGAAAAAAGTATGAAAGTAGGTACTTCAGCTGGAAATTAAGTCTTTAGGCTTAATGTAGTCTCATCTATTGGCAAGCCCAGATATACCATTAGGCATAGTGCAACTGTGGCTATAGGGGCAGAGGAACTTTCCTGTATGGTTATTGCACACACATTCCCCCCCCCCCAACTATAAGAAATATATTGTTATCTCCTATAATGAGCTTATTTTTATACAGCCACAATATTCAAAGATGGGTAAAGACTAGTGAAACAAGCAAAGATTCTCCATAAGTGGTGATGCTAACAGAGAGCCTTTACATCTGAATAACAAAGGTTGTGTTTCTATGGACTCCAGTGATGGAAATCCATTCCTTTTCACCATTAAACACAGCCTCATCTAGAGCCAGAAACGTACACTTTACTGCAGCTTGCAGTTCCTCTCCAGTGACTCTGTTGCCCAGAAAAGTTTTTGTGTTTTTTTTATTATAAAGGGGTACCCTGCGAAAGAAGGCCACTCATATTTAACTCCTCTTTGATTCCTTCCACCCACCTCAATGTTAGAACTGTGTCCTGTAGTAAAATTGCTTTGTCTTATTTTGGGTCCAAGGCAAGACCAGCTACTTGCACCCCCCCAAAAAACTTCAAAACAAAACGCCACACGGAGCTAATCCTTGCCATCATAGCTCCGTGTAGGGCAATGCCTGGGGAGCTGGGAGGAAGTGATGTTGTGTGCAGCACTGCTTTCGTGGCACCCCATTGGCTGGATACCTCTTGACAGATTGGCTAGAGCTTGCAGATGATAGCTTCGTCTTCAGCTAATATCATCCAATCTTGTCAGGGGACAGTAACACCAGGACCCAGAAGTGATGTTTTATACATTTCGTCCTGGTCATTAACAGGAAGGGGAGATCAGTGAACAGGTGTTTGCTGATCTCCCTCCCTTCTATCGGTGGCACCCACCATGCAGGTCCCAGATCCGCTGATCGGAACGCGGAGCCTGGGAATTATGGCAGGGCACATGGGGGGTGGAAGTGATCTGGAGGCTGCACAGCTAATGGATCATTTCCACCTGACATTCAGCCTGTCAGATTTGCACACACTCAAGGAGATGCTTTTTGTTAGTTCTTATATACACTTGTGTTTGAGGGACATTAAAAATGTGTGGCTGAACCACACTTTTACCATCCCCCAACCACTCCCCATTATGCTGCAAAAGCACTGCCACCATAGTACAGCAGTGGGGGGGGGTTACAAAACACCCCGCCACTATTGCCATACTATGGTGGCAGTGCCTTTGCAGCATAATGGGGAGCGGTTGGGGGATGTTAAAATTGTGGCTCGGCTGCATATTTTTAATGTCCCTCAAACACAAGTGTAAATAAGAACTAACAAGAAGCATCTCACTGTGCATATGTGATCATCATCCTTATGATGATCACACATTACAGAAAGTGCTGTATGTCTGTTTGTATACAGTGTGTGACTGTATCTCTGTCTGTTCCTCAGAAAACAAATTGTGATATTGCCTGTGCACCGGGTTTCCATTACTGCCTGTGCCCTCGGCCACCTCTCTGTTGATTCATCTTATGCCGCCAGGCTACAGCCTTGCCTTCTGTCATCCTCAGCAGAGGAGGGGATAATCACTCTGCCAGTGAAAGGCTGTGAGCAGCCGTGGCCGGCCTCCACTGATCAGCATTGTAAAATGCAGCGTGGCTTTAGCTGCCTGCACCTGAAATTTGAAAAAAAAAAAAAAGTCCCTCTCTGCTCCTCACCTCCTGGGTCCCCTGGTGAACTGAGGGGCCCAGGAAAAATATAATTATTGTTATAGCAAGAGCCAGCTGTACTATCCTATCAGCGGCCCTGGCTGCGCCCAAGACGCCTGTCTAGTTTGCCTAGTGGTAGCTCTGGTCGTGTATTGCACCCAGTAGGAGAAAATGCCACACACACATCAAGGGACCAAACATCTGATACAAGAGTTTTGGATGCTTTCAGCAGATGTATCTGTGTACAACTAGCAACTTGAGACTATGCTATTTTCTGGTGTTTATCATGAAACTCTGCAAAAGGCTTTTTTTCCAAACAGCCTCCACATGGCACATTTAAACCCAAACAATAAACCTCTCCAATTTACTTCCTTCTGTTATGTTAAATATACAATTGAAAAGTGCTATATATGTTGGATAAGTACAAAAGAAAACCTGTTGACCTTTTTAGAAATTCAGAGCTGTCCTATATCTTCATGTGTTATCTCAGTAAGTGGAATCAGCCCTCCAAGTTCTTAACTTAGACTACAGAACAATTCACTTCTATGTTGAAGAGATGTTGGGCATGACATGAAGGGATTCTCTAGTTTACAATAAGAAAATTGGGCAGAGCTGACACCATTTCCTATATTCCCAGAAATGTTACTGGTGTTTGCAATCCATAACAGGAAATTAGGAGTTGAGCGTGCATATCTGGTAGATGAACGGGTACTTGAGGGGGTCTTTAAAACATGGGAGGAAATATGCATATATTGTAGACAAGTCCGTTTTCTAATTCACACCCCTGCACAGTCTGGCAAGTTACAATCTAATTCCCCGGTCCAACTTTGCAGCTTTTATCTCTCTACCACTAGACTGCACATTGGACAGATGATCATCATCATCATCATGTCCAATGTGTAATGGTGACCATTGTCATCTAAAAATAACCCGAGGGGGAATCCAACATTTTTCTAGTTGTCCCCAGAACAACAGGAAAATTAAGGGTAATCGTATCTTCAATGGGCACATCTGTTTCAGGGACAACTGTCTAAGAGGAGAATTCCCTTCACTTAAGGAGATTTCCTATGACTCCCTGCTGCCTGTTTGGGACAGGCAGTAGAGGGAAATGTCCCCAATGCACAGCAAAAAAATGTTTTTACTATATACTTTAAGTTGTTTGCTTGGATTTGAGCAATAATATATACATTGTATGAGGGATAAATGTATCTGCCTTTTTGCTTTTTATTAAAAAAAAAAATTACATTTGTTCATATTTTCCCAGGAGTGAGCGGGGAGCTTATTGAAGCCAAATCTTTTGACATGTGGGATGGAGGTAAGATGCTACACGTATCATGCACATTTTCCTTTAAATATTTGATATTTTATAATAAGAAATAGCAGTTCTCAGGGCTTGGGTGACAAGGTTGTCCAAGTATGTTATTATTATTATACAGAATTTATATAGCGCCAACAGTTTGCTCAGCGCTGTACATTATAATGGGAGACAGTACACAAGACAGTACAGTAACAATACAATTCAATACACGAGGGGTTCAAGAGCCCTGCTCTTTGGAGCTTTCAATTTAGGAGGGAATATGTAAATTAGTTTCCTTGATGGAGTTGCTCCTTTGCTGTCAAGGGCCTCTGCATTGGAAAAGGTAAGTGGTCTCATGGTAATGTTGCTGGGGAGTAGTGTCCACCAACATGTGCAACACTCCAGTGTCCTGCCTTAACAAACACCCACTATTCCTGTAGAAATCATACCTATCTTCAAGGACCCAAGTGGTTGGCAGCCCTTTCTAGAACTTTGTGCTCACTGCCAGGTCAAATTGTAACTAAGGCTAAATCTACTCCCACCCCCATTCTAAGACAACTTTATCTACCCTATTAAAGAAAAATGCCTCCACTTACCTATTCTGTTTCAATAATGTTTGTTGAAGTTTTACATACAATACAAAACAAATAGACAGTAGAAAGGCTTTCAGCTGACACATGGCCCAATTGGAGGTGGCCAGCCACAAATGGGCACTTTACCTATTCTGAAGGCGCCAGGGTCCTGTTCAAGGATTGGGTCCCATCACTTACTTTAGTGTGGAGGAGAGGTAATGTAGACAGAATAGTCTTAGAATGAGAATGGGAGTAGATTTATCCGTAGTTAGAATTTGTAATTGCACTTTAAATTTACATTGTTAAACCATAGCTGACTGCTCAGTATACCACAAGAGATGTAACTGCTGTGGTTGATCCCTTGATTATTGAACCCATGGAGCAAATGGCTGTAGTTTTAAATTCCAGATGTGTTGGTCTGCTGGAAGCTTCCTGTCTCATCTCTCGTATGGGTCTTATGTGAGTACACTTTTATGTAGGGCATTCTGGTTGGAGTGTTGGCCTGCCAAGCACTTGTGTAAGAAGCATACAGTCAGGTCCATAAATATTGGGACATCGACACAATTCTAACATTTTTGGCTCTATACACCACCACAATGGATTTGAAATGAAACGAACAAGATGTGCTTTAACTGAAGACTGACAGCTTTAATTTGAGGGTATTTACATCCAAATCAGGTGAACGGTGTAGGAATTACAACAGTTTGCATATGTGCCTCCCACTTGTTAAGGACCCAAAGGTAATGGGACAGAATAATAATCATAAATCAAACTTTCACTTTTTAATACTTGGTTGCAAATCCTTTGCAGCCAATTACAGCCTGAAGTCTGGAATGCATAGACATCACCAGACGCTGGGTTTCATCCCTGGTGATGCTCTGCCAGGCCTCTACTGCAACTGTGTTCACATCCTTCTTGTTATTGGGGCATTTTCCCTTCAGTTTTGTCTTCAGCAAGTGAAATGCATGCTCAATCGAATTCAGGTCCCGTGATTGACTTGGCCATTGCATAACATTCCACTTCTTTCCCTTAAAAAACTCTTTGGTTGCTTTTGCAGTATGCTTTGGGTCATTGTCCATCTGCACTGTGAAGCGGCGTCCAATGAGTTCTGAAGCATTTGGCTGAATATGAGCAGATAATATTGCCCGAAACACTTCAGAATTCATCCTGCTGCTTTTGTCAGCAGTCACATCATCAATAAATACAAGAGAACCGGTTCCATTGGCAGCCATACATGCCCACTCCATGACACTACCACCACCATGCTTCACTGATGAGGTGGTATGCTTAGGATCATGAGCAGTTCCTTTCCTTCTCCATACTCTTCTCTTCCCATCCCTCTGGTACAAGTTGATCTTGGTCTCATCTGTCCATAGGATGTTGTTCCAGAACTGTGAAGGCTTTTTTAGATGTCGTTTGGCAAACTCTAATCTGGCCTTTCTGCTTTTGAGGCTCACCAATGGTTTACATCTTGTGGGGAACCTTCTGTATTCACTCTGGAGAAGTCTTCTCTTGATTGTTGACTTTGACACACATACACCTACCTCCTGGAGAGTGTTCTTGATCTGGCCAACTGTTGTGAAGGGTGTTTTCTTCACCAGGGAAAGAATTCTTTGGTCATCCACCACAGTTGTTTTCCGTGGTCTTCCGGGTCTTTTGGTGTTGCTGAGCTCACCGGTGCGTTCCTTCTTTTTAAGAATGTTCCAAACAGTTGTTTTGGCCACGCCTAATGTTTTTGCTATCTCTCTGATGGGTTTGATTTTTCAGCCTAATGATGGCTTGCTTCACTGATAGTGACAGCTCTTTGGATCTCATCTTGAGAGTTGACAGCAACAGATTCCAAATGCAAATAGCACACTTGAAATGAACTCCGGACCTTTTATCTGCTCATTGTAATTGGGATAATGAGGGAATAACACACACCTGGCCATGGAACAGCTGAGAAGCCAATTGTCCCATTACTTTTGGTCCCTTAACAAGTGGGAGGCACATTTGCAAACTGTTGTAATTCCTACACCGTTCACCTGATATGGATGTAAATAACCTCAAATTAAAGCTGACAGTGTGCAGTTAAAGCACATCTTGTTCGTTTCATTTCAAATCCATTGTGGTGGTGTATAGAGCCAAAAATGTTAGAATTGTGTTGATGTCCCAATATTTATGGACCTGACTGTATGTGATCCACATAGCTTTCAAGGGACAATATTTCTTCAGACAGACCCTTGATATGATTATCAAGAATGTTTGTGGCAAGAGCGCCCATCTTTTACATAGAAAACTAAAGAGCAGATTGCAGAGTCTTTTCCCTCTCTGTCTGGTACTCATAGTCTACCATATCCCCAGACAGACCCTTCTCTGTTACACGCAGACTTTCTAGAGTTGGAGTAATGTTTGTTAAAGTTGAACATGGGGCACAAAAAGTTAATTGAAATATTTTTCTTCAGTAGCCGCAAAAGAGATAAATGGGGCCTATACACTAACAGTTCCTGGCTCTGCCCTTTGGCCTGTCTTTTGCACTTTTGGCATTCACCAAGGTGCTGGCCCCAGTATTAGCCCTCCTGCCTTTTCAGGGAATGCCCATTGTGGGATGCTTAGACAACCTTCTGTTAAGGGAACAGTCAGTGCAGGTTTTGTCAGGCAATGCGGCTTTGTGGCTGTTAGCATTCTGAAAGGCCATGGTTTTTTCTGTCCTGTTTCGGAGACTGTTGGCTCCCCGAAAAACCAGCCTCCCCCCACAAGTAAAACCACCCACTCTGCATTTCTCGTTACATCTTTTCCTAAATAATGTGTACTTTCTGCTATCCCGCTCTACTACTTCATATTTTTCACCTTGGACACAAAATCTTCCCACTTTCCCCACCTCCTATAATATAACCCCATCTTGTCCTTACAATTTCTCCATCCTATTTATCTGGTTCACTCTTTCCACCTAATCCTCTTCTCTCGGCACCTCTGAACTATGCCAAAACTTAGGTATCAGACCTTTTGCCGCATTCAGATAGTACCATATACCCGAATCCTTGTATTTATTCACTGATAGCTCTGAACTATGTAGTAGACACAACTCTGGGTCCAAACCTATCTTTGTCCCAGAGACCATCCCAATCAAATGAACTATTGTCTCCCAGAAACCTTGAATCTTTGGGCGTTCCCACCATATGTGATATAACGTACCTATCTTTCCACACCCTCGCCAACACTCTGGTGTATTCTCCCCACTCATCTTATATTCAACGTTCGGTGCAATGTGCCATCTTGTTAAACTCTTATAGTTTACCTCCACCTCTCTCATGCTTATATTCTCGTGTGTTAGTCTATATATTTTCCTTTGTTTGTCTTCATCTATCTCTATTCCTATATCCCTTTCCAATTTTACTATGTGCATTGACTTTGTGTGTGTGTCTAGCTCATTGAGCTTTTGCTGTGCCCCGTTTCCCATCTCCACGTGATTCCAACAGCCTCTCAAACAAATTCCAATCCTTTCTCATTCTCAAAGGTTTCGGAAGATTCCCGACAAAGTGTTTTAATTGGTGATATCTCCACTCATCAATCTTAATAAAAAGTTCCCTTTTATCCTTTTTCAAATCCTTAAGTGTTCTCAATTCCTGCCATAATATCCCTCAGTTGAATATTCTCATTTTTAAACCCTTTTCCTTTATCTTTCCATATAAAAGGGAATTCTTTTTGTATCTTTTCTTTTTCACTATTCGGAAGATTTACATTTAAGATCTCAGTTTTGGTTGGGTTGATCTTCAAATTTGATAGCTCCCCATACTCCTTTAAGCTCTTCATTAAATTTGGGAGTGTTATCCTAGGATTTCCCACATAGAACAACAGGTCATCTGCAAAGGCTGCTACTTTATGTTCAGTTCCTCCTATCTGTATTTCTTTTATATCCATGTTTTTCCTAATTGTTGCCAGGAAAGGTTCCAATGATAATACATATAACATTGGGGACAGTGGGCATCCCTGTCTTGTTCCATTTGACATCCCAATAGGTTCCGACCTCTCTCCGTTAACTACAATAACCGCGGAGGGCTCTCTATACAGTTTTCCTATCCACTCTCTCATTCTAACTCCCAATCCTAGGGTTTCCAGAGTGTCCATCATAAAGCTCCAATCTACTTTATTGAATGCCTTTTCAGCATCAATCGAAAGCACCACTGCTGGAGTTTTCCCCTTCCTAGCCTTCTGGATAAGCAACAAAGTTCTCAACCCATTGTCTCTACCCTCCCTCCCTGGCACAAAACCCACCTGGTCTCCCTGAATCCATTCTGGCATTAAATCTTTCAACCTATTTGCTAAAACCTTTGCATATAACTTGGTGTCTATGTTCAAAAGTGAAATTGGTCTATAACTAGAGCACTGAGAAGCATCCTTCTCTTCCTTTTGAATAAGCACCACATTGGCCTGTAAAGATTCCCGCCTCATCTCCATCTCCCCACCCAGGGCATTCATATATTTCTTCAATTTAGGTATTAACAATTCACTATATTTTTTATAGTACCTCACAGTATATCCATCTGGGCCTGGACTTTTCCCCGTCATGGTTCTCTTTAATGCTATTTTTATTTCCTCCTGCGTAATTTCTAAATCAAGGGAATTTAATTGATCTTCACTTAACTTCGATAGTCCTGTATTTTTTAAATATACCCTTCTTTTTTCTCTGCTCTCATTTCCACTTTTATTTACTGAATCTTGGGGAGTAATATTATACAATTTACTATAATATTCCTTAAACACCTTGACGATCTCTTTAGTAGAATAAACTATTTCTCCCTTGGGGTTTCTTATTTTTTCTATATAATTCCTGTTTTTCTTTTTCCTCAAGGCTCTCATTAAATATTTTCCTGGTCTATCTCCCCATCTATACCTCTCACTTGCCACTCTATTAAAAACTCTTCTCCTCTCCTCCTCCATCACTAACTCTAGTTCCTCTCTCTTTTTTATTACCTTCTGTCTTATCTCTTTTTTTATTCTATTTTTATGTATCTGCTCCAGGTCACATATTTCTTTTAACAGCCCAGTAAGTTTCTCTCTTCTTTCCCTTTTCTTTTTTGCCCCAGACGCGATCAATATACCTCTTATGTAGGCCTTATGGGACTCCCATACTGTAGCCACAGACACTTCCTCTGTCTCATTCTCCTGAAAAAATCTTTTGATCTCTTCTCTAATCTTCTGATCAATCTCCTGATCCAGGAGAAGAGCTTCATTCAACTTCCATCCTATACCACCTATCAACCGCCTCCCCCATTCCAATTTCATTATAACAGGGGCATGGTCTGAAAGAGACATTGCCTCTATTTCTACTTTAGCCACCATCTCTATAAGTTGATGATCAACCAATATATAGTCCAGTCTTGAATACATCTCATATGCATTAGAGAAGACGGTATAATCTCTCTCTTTTCCATGTATTACTCTCCAAATATCTACCAGTTGGCACTCATGCATCACCTTCTTTAAAGTTCTCAAAGACCTACCTCCCTCTCGCTGCACAGAAGAAGTTGTATCCATTTGTGGATCCATACAAAAATTCAAGTCCCCTGCCACTATCAAGCGTCCCTTTTTGAAGGCCATCAGTTTTCTCAAAACACGTTTCAGATATACCTCTGGTCTCTTATTTGGGCAATAAATATTCGCTATTGTACATTCCATCTCTTGCAATCTACCTTTCAAAAACAGAAATCTCCCCTCAGGATCTATTTCTCTCTCCTCTATCTCCAACCTTATGTTTTTTGCAAACCCTATTGCTACTCCCTTAGCTCTCTTAGTTGGGGAGTCCGCATAAAACCATGTTGGGTAATTTCTGGAGTTCCATTTAATATTTGACTTAATCTCAAGATGTGTCTCCTGCAGAAAACCCACCGAAGCTTCTCTATTTTGCAACTCTTTAAATAACTTAAATCTCTTCCCCGGACAATTCAACCCATTTACATTATATGTTATAAACCCTAAATCTTCCATCTTTCTTGTATTTCTACTTTTACACCTCCTTCGATCATGCAGAGTGTTGTCCCTAAAACCCCACCCACACCACATACCTTCCGATTCCCCATCCCACCCCTCCTTCCATCTATCACCTCCCTCCCCTCCTCCCATCCCACCATCTCCCGATCCATTTTTCCTCCTTTCCCTGTTTTTCTGTACCTCCATCCTATATACTTCTGAACTTTCTCAATATCAGTTATCTTTTTTTCTAACTCGGATATGTTTTGGGCCTGGTTTTTAACTTTCTCCTCATTTCTTCCACTCTCAATAACAACTGCCCCAAATCATTTCGTATAGTTGCCATTTCTTGCTTTTGTTTTCTCAAGATTTTTAAACATTTCTGCCATCTCTTTTTTATTCGGTACTTGTAGTTCACTTTCAAGATCTTTCACCTCCTTATTTACTCCCATTTGTTGACTACTACTATTCATACTCAGCGATAGTCTAGGACTGTTTTCCAAACTAGTTTCCATTTCACCTTTTTCGTTTACACCTTGGGACCTTTCTGGGGTCGCATTTCCCTGGGACGTATATTTTTTGATCGTACCAGTTTGGGACCCTTTGTGCCCACTTCCTTTAACATTTTTGTTCTTCGTATCTTCTGTTTATCTTAATCTCTTCTATAAAGCTCAGGCTAGGTAGATATTAGATTTAATTACTGGGAACTCAGACTTGGCTTGATATATATTCCTTTACTCTCGTTTCTAGTTCTCTCAGTCCTCTCTTCTCTCCCACTCCTTCATGACCCCTGGGAATCCCCCCTTCTCTCCTTCACCTCCTGCTCCTCTATATGGCACCATACAATATATAGCCTCTTGCAAGCCCCAGCCGCTCACACTCACCCTCCTTTCTTCTCCTGCGAGACGACTCCGGGCTTCAGGTGCCAATTTCTCCACACAGGTTCAGTCCTTAAGGGGATTCTTCGGGGTCTTTTCTTTTTTTATTCCCCCATTTTAGTAGGGGTTCCAGCCAGGGAGAACGGGCTAGTGCACAGGCTTGACTCGCCTCCAAAAAAACGGCTGGTAAGCGAGTTGGGGAGCAGACTGGCGTCCCCCTCTCTCCTCTGGACACCAGCCGGCTTCCTCTCCTCCCAGCACTCCTTTGCGGCTGACCATGCAATACCTCCGCGTCACCTCATCTCCCGGCAACCCGACACCTCCGTCCTGGGTCCTCGCCGGCGCACTCCAGGGAGACCGATCACTGTCGCCGGGTCCACCAAGACCTCTCTCCCACAGGTGAGTCCCGTCTGGT
The DNA here is from genome assembly GCF_062004578.1 of Staurois parvus. Taxonomy (NCBI): domain Eukaryota; kingdom Metazoa; phylum Chordata; class Amphibia; order Anura; family Ranidae; genus Staurois; species Staurois parvus. The sequence goes on along the minus strand of NW_028318404.1, from coordinate 1,969,824 downwards.
TTCTTCCCTACATTAGGGGGGCCCTTGGGGAGGTCAGAAAGTGGAGCTTGTTAGAGAGCTCCTACAGCATGCCCTCCGCAGCCGCCATGTTCAAGACCGTTGGCTTCTTCTTCTTTGATTAAAGCGGTAATAAACCCCACAGAAACATTGTAAAACATTGCCATTTACCAATCCTTAGCTATGGTGGCTGCATTAGCTTTTTATTTTAGGCCTTTTCCCCTCTGTTTTCAACTGGTGATCTGGCCAGTAATACACCCTTTGTATTAGAGTTCCCCCACTCTGGATGAAGGAGCACAGGGAGCACCTTTGGACAGCAGCATTGTCAGTCTTGGGGAAGGGTAGTGTTAGATTTACTAGCAGATTTAGAGACACTAACAAACCTAATCCAAATTCCAGCTCACACTATATAAGCAGTTACAGCAACATATTTGGGGGGATAAAGGCTTTACATAAGTAAGTGCTAAACCATTTGTTCTGTTGAAAAACAGACTTACTGGCCAGAATACCAGGTGAAAATAAAGGAAAGGGAGCCTGAAAAAGAAAACAAATGCAGTCATCATATTTAACAATTGGTAAGCTGCAATATGTTTTTTTTGTTTTATGTTTAATACCGCTTTAATGCCTTTGTACAGGGGGTCTTTCATGTAGCTCTCCGTGTCTGTGACTCTATAGGATCTGAACTGCTGTTTGACCCTATTAGAGATATTTCTTATCTCTAATAGGGTGGAGCCTTTTCTGGTTTTGCCTAGGGATAAGGTGGCATTGAGACCCAGGACGTAATCTCTGCTCAATGTAGTCTCTGCATTTCACTTCATTCAGGACCTTGTTCTTCCGTCCCTCTGTCTCAGCTCCAGTTTATAGTTTTATAAAGTTGAAAAATAACACGGGTCAATCCAGTGCAACCTATGTGTGTGCATGTGATTTTTATTCTCTTAACATTTCTCATAGCCATATGTAATCTGCATCTTGAGGAAGACATCTAAGACTGGTTCACACTAATGCGATGTGTAAAACGTAGCGAATTCTGTGCGTTTCCTGCACTGCATTGCAATCGCACAACATCCATGCAATCTGGTGTGGGTGTCAATGTAAACCCCTTCACACCGGTGCCTCCTGGCCCTTTAAGGGGTTTCTGATGCCGGGAGGTGGGGGCAGGGTTTAGGGTCATGTGACCGCCATGATTGGCTGTCACGGCAGTCACATGACCGGAAAGGTCACAATCGCAAGCAGAGATCGGGACCTTTCTGTGGGACGCTGACACGTGCTGGAAGCGCGTAGGGCGCACGCTCTCAGCACATGTTTGTTTACAAATGGTATGCAAATATGCGCTTGCTCAGCATCAAGGCCCAGCCGCTTTAAGGCCACATATTTGCTTATGGTTGATGTAAAGAGATCAAATTAATGACACCCCAAAACAGATTGCAAAACACAACCAGAAATTGGATCTCATGGGTAAGAACACCCATGCGATGCTAATCGGGTGAGGAACAAAAAGGGTCCTGCACCATTTTTGGATGCAATGCGATTTGAGCCATACAAATTGTATGGTTCAAACCGCACAGACATCGCATGTGATATGCACTGGAGTCGCAGTGTGATTCCTGTGCGAATCACATGCGGTGTCCCGAACCGCACAAATGTGAACCTAAACTTAGTGTTTTTTTTTTTAAGTTACAGACACACTCACTCAGCTAGTACCACTGCCTGAGGGAGGGATTTCCACATTTTAAAGAACCATTTTCACAGTCAGGTTAATCCTCCTTTCTTCTAACCTCAAATCGTGAACATGTGTTTTCTTCAGGGACCTTAGAGTAAGCAGTTTATTGAAGTCACCTTTTAATTATATTGGTACATTGTAATCATATCCCCTCTTAAGTGCCTGTTCTCCACGGTGAAAAACTGTGAACCATTTACCCGATCCTCACAACTGAAGCTCCATCACCCTTAACCACTTGAAGAGCCAGCCTTTTCTCACCCTTTTTTGTTTAAACTTCAATATTTTTTTGCTAGAAAATTACTTAGGACCCCCTAACATTATATATATTTTTTTAACAGAGGCCCTAGAGAATAAAATGGTGGGTTTTTCAATTTTATATGTCACATGGTATTTGTGCAGTGGTTTTTCGAATGCAATTATTTGTGTACAATTACATTTATTATTATTATTATTATTACATCGAGTTTATATAGCGCCAAAGGGTTTGCTCAGCGCTGTACAATAGGGGGGACAATACATGGCACAGTACAACAAAAACAGACAGCGTACGAGGGGTAAGAGGGCCCTACTCTTTCAAGCTTACAATCTAGGAGGGAGGGGGTAGTGGAACAATAGGATGTGGCTGAGGGGAATGAAGTGGCTGAGGGGGATGAAGTGGTGGGAGGAATGAGGGAGAATGGCCGTTAGGTGAGGGTGGGGTAGGCTTCCCTGAAGAGATGGGTTTTGAGGGAGCGCCTGAATGTGAGGAGGGAAGGCGATAGTCTGATGGATTGGGGCAGTGAGTTCCAGAGGATGGGGGAGGACCTGGAGAATTCTTGCAGTCGTGCATGGGAGGAGGAGACCAGGGAGCAGGATAGGAGGAGTTCCTGTGAGGAGCGAAGGGTACGGGTAGGGTGGTACTTGGGGATCAGGTTGGTGAGGTAGTCAGGGGCAGTGTTATGAACGGCTTTGTAGGTCAGGATTAGAAGTTTAAATTTGATGCGTTGGGCAATCGGGAGCCAGTGGAGGGAGAGGCAGAGGGGGGAGGCAGAGGTGCAGCGGGTGGTGAGGTGGATGAGTCTGGCCGCTGAGTTCAGGATGGTCTGGAGCGGGGAGAGCCTGCACTTGGGTAGGCCAGTGAGAAGAGAGTTGCAATAGTCAAGGCGTGAAATGATGAGGGAGTGTACAAGAAGTTTGGTGGTGTCTGGGGTGAGGAAGGCACGTATCTTGGCAATATTGCAGAGATGGAGCCTGCATGTGTTTGCAAGTGATTTGACATGAGGCAGGAAGGAGAGGTCCGAGTCGAGAATGACGCCAAGGACTTTGGCTTGCGGGGCGGGAATGATAGTGGTGTTGGTGGTGGTGATGGATAGGATGGGGGGGGGGGGGGGGGGTGGGCAGGGTGAAAGACGAGGAGTTCGGTTTTGGAGAGGTTAAGCTTGAGGAAATGGAGCGACATCCAGTCTGAGATGTCGTTTAGGAGGTGAGTGATGCGGGCGGAGATAGTGGGGGTGAGGAGAGGGGTGGAGAGGTAAATTTGGGTGTCGTCAGCATAGAGGTGATAATTAAAGCCATGGGAGTGTATGAGTGTGCCCAGGGAGGAGGTGTAGATGGAGAAGAGAAGGGGTCCAAGGACAGAGCCTTGAGGGACCCCAACAGAGAGGGGGAGGGAGGGGGAGGTGGCGCCATTATAGGTGACGCTGAAGGAGCGTCGGGATAGGTAAGATGAGAACCAGGAGAGAGCGGTATCTCCGATGCCAAGGGAGAGTAGTTTATTAAGGAGGAGGGGGTGGTCGACTGTGTCAAAGGCCGCAGAGAGGTCCAGGAGAAGGAGGACAGAGTAGTCGCCCTTGGCTTTGGCGTTTAGTAGGTCGTTAGTGATTTTGAGGAGGGCAGTTTCGGTGGAGTGTAGGGGACGGAATGCCGGATTGTAATGGGTCAAGAAGGTTATTGTCAATAAGGTGGGCGCTTAGGCGATTGTAGACTATGCGCTCAAGGAGCTTGGAGGTGAGAGGTAGCAGGGAGATGGGTCTGAGGTTGTTGGGGTCTGCAGGATCCAGGGAGGGCTTTTTGAGGATGGGGGTGATATGTGCATGCTTTAGGGGGGAGGGGAATGCGCCAGTAGAGAGGGAGAGATTGAAGATGTGGGTGAGGGAGCGGATGAGGGAAGAGGGGGGTGACCGGAGGAGTTGAGAGGGGATAGGGTCCAGGGGGCAGGTAGTGAGGCGGGCATTTGAGAGGACCTTGACGACTTCCTCAGTAGTGACAGGGCTGAGGGAGTGCAGTGCAGGGGGGGTTACGGTGGGCGGGGCCTTGGGAGAGGTGGAGGGCAGTGCGGTTGTGAGGGCAGAGGAGGGGGGAGAAGAAGGGGTGAGGAGGCTAGGTGGGGAGGTAGATTGCGAGTTGACAATGTCCTTACGGATATCGTCAATCTTGTTACGGAAATGGGTGGCAATCTCGTGGGCGGTGAGAGAGGTACTGAGCGGAGGAGGGGGGGGAGAGAGCAGGGATTCGAAGGTGGAGAAGAGTCGGCGGGGGCAGGAGGAGAGGGTGTTGATTAGGTTAACAAAGTAGGCCTGCTTGGCGGCGTGGAGGGAGGAGGTGTAAGTGAGGAAGGCAGATTTGTAGAGGGAGAATGCATGAGGGGACCTGGTTTTGCGCCACAGTCTCTCCAGTGCGCGACTGCGACGTTTGAGGCGTTTAGTGCTGTCATTCTGCCATGGTTGAAGCGGTCTGGGTTTGATGTTGCGTGTGGTTAGGGGTGCTAGAGAGTCTAGGGCAGCTGACAGTGAGTCGTTGTACAGGGTGGTGGCTAGGTCAGGACATGATAGTGGGAGGATGCTGCCGTGTAGGCGGTCGGCGGCTGAGTGGAGGGGGGCCGGGTTCAGGTTGCGGAGATTGCGGCTGGTCATGGTTTGGCGTTTTTGGGGGGGGAGTTGGGGGAAGGGAAGATGGAGAATGTGATGAGGTGGTGGTCAGAGAGAGGGAAGGGGGTGTTAGAGAACTGGTTGAGGGTACAAAGGTGGGAGAAGACGAGGTCCAGGGTGTTCCCTCCGATGTGGGTGGAGGATTGCGTGTGCTGTGTGAGCGCGAAGGAGGAGGTTAGGTGGAGGAATTGGGAAGTGGCCGGGTTGTTGTCATTGATGGGGATATTGAAGTCCCCGAGGATGATGGTCGGTAGCTCAGAGGAGAGGAAGAAAGGGAGCCAGGCGGCGAAGTTGTCCAGGAAGTGGGGTATGGACCCAGGAGGTCTGTAGATCACTGCGATCCTTAGGGGGGTGGGTGAGAAGAGTCGGATGCAGTGCGCCTCAAAGGAGGGGAAGGATAGAGAGGGTGGGTTAGGGAGGATCTGGAAGGTGCTCAGCGGTGAAAGGAGCAAGCCAACACCACCACCTCTGCGATCGCGCAGTCTTGGCGAATGGGTCCAGATGAGACCTCCATGGGTGAGTGCCGCAGGGGAAGTGGAGTCGGTGGCCTGTACCCAGGTTTCGGTGACTGCAAGGAGGTTTAGGGAGCGGGAGATGAAGAGGTCATGGATGGCGGTAAGCTTGTTGCAAACCGAACGGGCATTCAGGAGTGCAACTGAGAGAGGGGGGATAGGTATGGGGAGGAGGGGTACATGTATGAGGTTGAGGGGGTCACGTCGGCTGGCATGAGCAGGGGGGACTCTAGGGGGGGGGGGGGTGAGGTGATGAGGGGCCAGGGTTCGGGGAGATGTCCCCAGCTGATATGAGAAGGAGGAGGGTGAGGAAGGTGGCATGGGAACGGGAGGTGTAGGAGCGTGTGGGTCTGGAAGTGATGGCATGTGGGTCAGCGGGGAAGTGGAGTAGCAGGAGGAGGTGGTGGGTGCCGTAATGGGGAGAGGGGAGAAGCGAGGGGGCGATATAGAGCTGCTTAGTGGGGGTGGGCGGGTGGAGGAAGCCGGTTTTAGGGATGGAGGAGAGGAGGAGGAGCGCGGGCGGCATGTTTGGGTGAGCGGGGTGCTGGAAAGGTCAGGGGGGTGAAGGGGTGCTGGTCAGGGATGGCAAAGCAGAGTGTCCGAAACGCCGTGGGAGGTGAGGGGGTGCAGGTCCGGGATGGTGAAGCAGAGCGACTGTAGCGCTGTGGAGGAGACTATTGAGTTCTTCTCTGAGGGGAGAGGGAGAGTGGAGGGCAGCAAGGATAGCAACTGGTTGGTAGTAGTCTGCGGGTGAAGTAGGTTATTGTCCGTGGGTGCGGCGGCACGTCATCAGTGGGTGCGGTGGTTCGGTGAGCGGAGGGGTCGTACGGCGCGACATCTGGGGTGCGGTAGGCGCGGCGTCTGGTGATGCTGGCGGCTCGGGGACCGGAGACGTTGAGGCCAGGTGTTGAGGGCTCGGCGTCGGGAGGTGCTGAAGGGCCCGGCGTCGGGAGGAGTGGAAGGGTCGTCGTGAGGAGGTGGTATGGATCGACGTGTGGAGTAGGCTAGGCGTTGGCAGCTGTAGTAGGCTCGGCGTCCGTGAACGAAGTGAGCCGGCGCAGGCGGATGTTGAGGGCCAGGCGCCTCATGATTTATGAAAGTATATTTGTCCCAAAAACAATATAATACCCAATTTTGTGGTAAAATGTAAAAGATATTACGCTGAGTAAATGGATACCAAACCTGTTATGTTTTTAAATTGCGCAGGCTTGTGGAATGGCGCCAAACTACTGTATTTAAAAATCTTCACAGGTGATGCTTTGTAAACCTTTACAGGTTACCAGTTTAGAGTTAGAGGAGGTCTGGTGCTAGAATTATTGCTCTTTCCCTGACACTCACAGCAATACCTCATGTGTGGTGCGGTCATTGTTTACATATGTGTGTGGGACTGACGCATACATTCGCCTTTGCAGGGGCACTTAAAAATATTTTTTTATTTTTATTCATTTTTAGTTTCTTCTTCTTCTTTTTAATCTATTTTGTGATCACTTATTGCTGTCACAAGGAATGTAAACATCCCTTGTGACAGCAGTAGACAGTGACAGGTACTCTTTATGGAGAGATCAGGGGTCTATTAGAGGCATGGTGAGTTTTTTGAAGTTGTAATCTTTTTTGTCACAGTTTTTTTAAATAAAATAATGAAATAAAAAGAAAAATAAACAAACTTTTTTTAATACATATTGTCACCAGTGCAGTACAGCTTTATTGTATAACTGGTGTGGAGGTGATCAGACACTGACTGGTGACAATATGCGCAAAAAAAAAAAAAAGTCACATTTTTAATTTTTTTTTTTTTTTTGGATAACATTATCTTTTCTTCTTTACTTTTTTTTTTCAACACACTGTGACCAGAGCAATAGTGTTGCCATAGTAACACTGTACTTGTGGTGGTTTATGATAAAATTTATTCTAAATAAACAGGGCGGTGTCAACTCCCTTGAACAAAATATTGCAGTGCCTCCAGCCATTAAAATACGGCAAATATTTAATAAACCAATAATTTGGACACTTTAATAATTTGATCACCACTTAATAATATCCCTTGAGTTCTTTCCACCAATGTGATTTCGTTACCATATAAACAAAATTTGCCTTTTTGATAAATTTATTTATGTACAAATATTTTTATATATATATTAATACAAACGCAAAATACTGGTAATGAATATATTCGTTTCACACAATCAAAGATATAGTATGCTTATCTCTATGGTATCATACAATATACGGTTATCAAATGACTTAAAACAAATTTTAAAGGAGTTAGTTGCAACGTATAATGCTTCAGATATTATTTCCAATTTCCTGTGGCCGTAGGGAAATAAGAAAGTATCTCTGATAATTTGCACCACCAAAAACACTACAAATCAGTTAGTATGCAGTATATGATCTCAGTACTAATACTCAAACAGTTACATTAATAATTATTCATATAACCTTAGTACACTCCTAACCACACAATAAAATGTTATAAATCTTAAGTTTGAAATATAAAAGAAAATTACAATATTTTGGCACAGTCTCACCACTCCCATAATTTCAATTTTTGAGTCCTCCCAGTGGGATGCAGTTGGGAAAAGAAAATGTTTCTGGTCAGTCAGGCACCAGAATTTAAATCAGCATCAGTGTCTCTGGCGAAAATCTTTTCCTTCAAAATGGTCTTCAAAAACAAAATGGCAGCTGGATGTTCTCAGCAAGATGGCCGCAGGTAGCAGGAAGCAAGTGAGTATAGTGCAGTAAATAGTAGCAGTAGAGTAGTTAAGAAGTAGTTTCAGAAGTAGTAAGAAGTGATGAAGTGATCAAGTAATGATTTCAGAAGAAGTAGTTCATAGAAGGTTTTTTCAATTTGAGGTGCTTGGCATTTTATACCATACAAATCCTTTGTTCCAAAGGACCCCCCAACGGGCTTGTTGATTGGACGGTTAAGAAGTTTGCGTACCTATAGAAGTTCCTTACCTGTCCACCGGGGACAGTCAGGTATCACAAATGAACTGGTGATCTTAATAATGACTCGCCCTTTAATATAAACAGTATGTCTTTATGGATAATATATGGGTCCTATTCTGGTATAAATGATTTCCCCACTTACTCTCGAATAAGGACCATAGAAATATGTGACTATATTTGGTTTCTCATTTTTCTGATATGAGCTGTATTGGGATGGCTGATTTCCCTTGGAAATATATAAATTACCCAACTCACAAACCATCTTATATTTTATAACTTCATGATCTTCAGTTGAGTGGTATGCAGTACCCAATTTTGTTGAATAGATTTTGGCGTGTGGGTATATACCTTTGATAATATTTCCGTTGATATATGCCACACTTTTTTTTTTTCCTTTCTCCTAACTGAACCAAGTCTCCTCTTATGCTGAGTGCACAGTTCAAGGAGATATGACATAGGAAGCTTCATCCATTGTTGGGTAATTAGGGTAACCAGACATTTTAAGCCTCCCTGAGAGTTACTGGACTGGATTTTAACCTGGAGTATTCAATAGCTCATTGTGATAGCTCAGAGGTTTAGTTTAGTGATCACACACCTTCCAAGGTTTTTGGAGAACTAGAGACTGATAAGGTCTTAGTCCCACCATTGTCAATTATGGTACTGTGTTTGATCACCTGCAAAAACTCAATTAGTGGTGTTTAACCTTATTGTATTTTAAACAGGTCTTTTCCACTCATTGTTTATGGTAGCTTCCTGGAAGGTCACCTGAAATCAACCAAGGATGTTAACCCATCACAGTCAGCTTAGAATTCCCTATTTGGGATAATATCATTTTTCTTAATAAATAGTCCAAAAGTCATCACATACTACTCTAAGAAAGTGATCAGGGTTTTTTTTTTCTGCACATTATGATTGCTTATAACACTGAATTTAATTGGTATAAGCAACCTATTTTACTTAATTAAACTGATTTATTTTTTGTCTTTTGTTGTGATTGACCAAAACTAATCACATTGTACAGATGGGCTGTGATCGGCCCTGTATGTACCATGTGATCACTGTGACCAATCACAGCTAGCAAAACAATTGCATACAATGGATGGCATGACAGAAAGCCATCTATTGTTTATAATTGTCATGTGATCTGCTGTAATTGGTCACAGCGATCACATGACACTGGCAGCAGGCCAGTGTAGGGATCAGTCATCTGCTGTGTCCGGTAGACACAGTGTCAGATCGTGCCGCTGCGTGGCACCTTCTGAGAGGACATCCACTCAGAAGGAGGAAAGTCCCACCCAGCCGTCAATCTGCTATAGGATGGGTGGGAAGGTGTTAAAAAAAGTTCCAACCTGTAGGATCGCTTTAATTTTGTTGCCCTTCTCTGAACTCTTTCTAATTCAAGAACATCTTTCCTGAGGCATGGTGACCAAAACTGAACTGCATATTTAAGGTGAGGGTGAACCAGTGGTTTGTAAAGTGTAGAACTGATTAATCTCTAGAATGTATGCTATTTTTTAATGCATGACAGCATTTGTTAGCTGTAGCTTGGCATTGCATGCTATTGCCAAGTCTGTGATCTACAAGCACCCCTAGATCACTTCCCATCATTGATTCTCGTGTATTTTTGGCATCCAAGTCCATAATTTTTATATTACTCAATATTCAGCCATATCTGCCCAACTCCCTATTTTGTCAAGGTCTTCCTGTAATGAAGATATGTCCAGTGCTGAAGTTAAATCCTGCACAACCTAGCTGTTCAATCGCTATTACAAGCAGCAGGAGGGGACGTGTCTACCCCTTCTGCAACTTTCACAGGCTCTCCCGTCCCACCAGGAGTCCCTATTGACCAGACAGTGATGCTTCCGACTGGTCACATTGCTGAACAAAGATGGGATGGGCTTTGTTCGGCTCCGTTTATATATTAACCTGGAAGCGATGACCTGACATCACTTCCAGTTTACTCGAAAAAACGCCATTTATTAAAGAAAAAAAAAAAATTCAATCACAACAATCTTGGTGTGATTGAATTCTTTTACAGTATGTGCAGAGGAGGGATTTTTGGTCTTATAGGCCCCGGATCCCTCCATAAAGAGTACCTGTCACATGCCAATTGCTGTCACAAGGAATGTTTACATTCTTTTGACAGCAATAAAATTGATCAAAAACATTTTTTTTTCTTGTGACTTTGTAAAAAAATAATGTGCCCCTGTCCACCCGTGCTTGCTTGCAAAGTCGAACGCATGCATCGGTTCCGCATGCATGCAAACAGCCATCATCCCACACATGTGAGGTATCACTGCGAACATCAAATCATAGGCAGTAATTCTAGCACTATAATCTAAAGTGGTAAACTAAAGGCTTTTAAAAGCATCACGTATGGATAGTAAAGTTTACATTGTTTGCCACTGTTGCACAGGCGTGCACAATTTTAAAGCGGGACATGTTTGGTATCTATTTACTTGGTGTAACATCATCTTTTATATTTTACAAAATGGGTTATTTATTGTTTTTTTGTTTGTTTTTTGCACTAAAATTAAAAAAAAGTGTGTATTTTCCCAAAACATAGCTTTTGAAAATCTGTTTTTCAAACATTTCGGTCTATAAAAAGAAAATCCCAATGGTGATCAAATACCACCAAAGAAAGCTCTATTTGTGTGAAAAAAAATGATATAAATTTCATTTGGGTACAGTGTTGCATGACCGAGCAACTGCTAGTCTAAGTAGCGCAGTGCTAAATAGCAACAAAATGCCCTGGTAATGAAGGGGGTAAAACCTTTTGGAGGTCAAGTGGTTAAAATTTAGTTGGGGGGGCATGGCCAGAAACATGGGGGGCGTGGCCAGACGCATGGAGCGATAGCAGTATCTCTGCATAACTAGCAGCCCAGATCTCCTTTGCGGGCTCTTCTCCCTCCTACGGGCTCTCTCCCAGCCCTCCACATGGGCAAAAATCAGCACTGGGCCCCCCGAAGACCTGCCCCAACGTCCAACGGGGACTTAAGCCAGTGTATGTCCTGATCCTCGGCCGAGGCTTCAGGCAACCTGGCAGGCAAGATGGCGCCGGCACCTCTCCCTTCCTCCTCTTCCCAGGACATGGAGCTCCAGGAAGTCGGGCAGGTAAGCCCCCGGGGCTCCCCTCCCTGCACAAAGGGATCCCATAAGTCACCCACAGGGCACACAGTCTACACAGACACCTCACAGCCCTTCCCCAGCATCTCTCTGCTCTGAGGATGGCTGGGATCTGCAGTCCCACACGCCGTCCCTGCACTCCTATCTCAAATCTCTCCCTACAAAGGCAGATTTTGAACAGTGTGTGAAATGTATTTCCAATGCTTTCAGCACATACAAGCAGGAAATTTCTGATCTTCAACAAGACATTTGCGTATGTATGTGTAACTCCTTACAGTCCCATGAAGAGACCCTTAACTCCCACACGGTCTTAATACAACAGCTCATGTACCAGCAAGATGACATTGAGAACAGGAACTGCCGTAATAACATACGGATTCGGGGCATACCTGAAACCATCGAATCTAAAGATTTGGCTGCAGCAGTTACCGCCATACTTAACCAATTACTACAACAGGCCAAAGACGCCCCTATTGAACTGGACCGCGTACATCGCACGATGGACCCTAGAAACCCTGATCCATCTTTCGTCCGTGATACCCTTTGCAGGGTCCACTACTTTAAGGTCAAGGATGCCATTATGCATGCAGCTAGCACGCAGGATACCATCCTCTTCAATGAAGTGCCGGTGATGCTCTTCCCTGACCTCTCCTGCCAGACACTAGCTATGCGCAGGGCTCTGCGCCCTCTTACTCAGATGCTACAGGAGAGGCATCTTCGCTACCAGTGGCGGTTCCCGTTTCAACTACATGCTTCTCAGAATGGAAAATCAGCACAATTTCGTACTCCTGGGGACCTGCCCACATTTCTCAGTGTGTTCGAGTTGCCTCAAGTGTCCCTCCCGGATTGGCCCTTCCGGCTCCCGACCCCAGGCCTCCCATTTTCCTCGTCCTGGCAGCGGTCTGATCACAGGAAGAAGAAACGTTCCAGATCCTCCTCCCAGCAGATCCCAGAGGGCTGATCCTCTTTCCGAGTCAACTGGGAGGTTTCTCCCTTCCATTCTCCTCAAGTTTTTGATATAACGTTGGTTGCTCTTTTTGGACCTATGCATTGCACTTAACCCAGTTGTTTGTTGGGCTCTGGGGCTGTGGCTTGGGGCTGGCCCTTGGGTTCCGCCGCTAACGTTTGCTGCGGCGGACGGGGACGCCTTCGGCCATAGTCTCAGAGGTCCTGGGCCCCTTATTATTATTATTATTTTATTTTTTTTTTTTTTATACCCTGTTGTTACTGTGTTATGCTTATGTTTGTCAGGGGAGGCTAGGGGTTCTCCCCTTTTTTGTGTTCTCATGCCTGTTCGAGGGTTTACGCAACATGTTTTTTGGGTGGAGGTCATCCTCACCGTGGGTGGCCTTTCCCTAGGTTGTTCTTTGCCTGCGGAAGACCTGGGTCGGGATCGGATACATGTGCCTCTGACGTTCCCCACCTAGGCCTTCAGTGTAATACGTAGTACCACACTATTTCATCTAGACAGTACATCTGTGTATTAGTTTTTTCTGCTCATTTTCCTCCTTTTTCTGCTTTTTCCCCTTTTTCGCTAATTCTCCCTTTCTTCACCCCCCCTTTTTTTTTTTTTCCTCTCTCTCCTCGGGGGTCAGGTTCAGTTTGGCAGAGCGCCATTGGTGATACACTCTCCCCCTCTTTCCTCTACCTCAGATAATTATGACCCTGATCAAATTTTCCTCTATTAATTGTAGAGGCTTTAACAGCCCAGAGAAGCGGAGCCAGATGCTATACCATTTCCATAAACTTAAATCGCAGATCTTGCACCTCCAGGAGACTCATTTTTGCTCCGATGGTATCCCAGCCTTCCGCAACTGCTATTATACGCAATGGTATCATAGTACTAATCCGCAGGCGCGATCCAGAGGTGTATCGGTGGCTTTTCATCATAAGTTTGGCCCGGAGGTCTTGGACTCACTAGTTGATCCAGCTGGTCGCTATCTTTTCCTTAAATTGAAATATCATAATTTCATCTTTACAGTGGCGAACGTTTACGCTCCCAATCAAGATCAGGCTACATTTCTCACAGCGGTCCTTTCCAAGTTGTCTGCTTTTGGGGGTCCCTGTTTTATTGTTGGAGGAGACTTCAACATAGCTCTCTCTCCGGCTCTAGACACCAGTGCAGGTAAATCTTCTTCCTTCTCGTCGGTTTTATCTCAAGTCATGTCATGTTTGCATGACTTACACTTAGTGGACGTCTGGCATATCCAACACCCTTCGCAGCTCATGCGTCCTATAGTTGTATAGACTATTTCTTTGTTTCACAGTCTTTTCTAGATTATCTGATTTCATCCTCTCTCGGTCATTTCTTATGGTTGGACCACGCCCCAATCCATCTTACACTTCAAGACAGACCTTCGCCTTTACGTCACTTCTCGTGGCGCTTGAATGATACTCTGCTCAAAGATTCTCTGTGTCGCGGAGGTTAAGAAGACCATCCAAGACTTTGTTTCTGACCAATCATTGGACACTACCAGCACTTTAACTCAATGGGAGACCCTTAAATGTGTCCTTTGAGGTTTTCTTATCAAGCACGGCTCTTGCCTGAAAAAGGCTCATGCGACAGATGAGTCGACTATTTTCACTCATTGCACGCCTAGAATTTTCCCACAAATGCACACTAGATCCGGTTCTCGCGGTGACCTTATCTAACACTCGTAGAGACTTGCTCCAACATTTAGATTCCTCCTTCCTTGTTGCCCGGGACAGCGCGTACTACTCATTACTCCTTAGCTAATAAATGTGGCCACCATCTGGCGCGTGTACCGTCCCGTCGACCGATCCAACATACCAAGGCGCCTGACAACACTAAACACCACCACAACAAAGGAACCTCTTCTGCGTTTGAGCGTTATTAATCTCAACTTTATAATTTATCTGCGACTAACCCCGCTGCCCCTCTCGTTTCCGACTATATCCCACTATATTGCGGAGACAGCATTGCCTGTTTTAGAGGTCCAAGATGCTCTAGATTTGGAGGAGCCCTTCTCAATCTCGGAAGTTCTTGGGGCAATTAAGGCCCTGAAATCTGGTAAATGCCCCGGCCCGGACGAGTTTACCCCACGATTTTATAAAACATTTGCCGCTCAACTGGCCCCACTTTTGGCCCTGGCTTTTAATCTTATTGACGACCTGAATGTACCTTCTTCGTCTTTTTTATCAGCCAGTATTTCGGTTATCCCTAAGCCAGGTAAAGACCATTCTCTCTGCGGTAGCTATCGCCCGAATTCTCTTCTTAATCTGGACGTTAAGCTTTTTGCTAAACTTCTAGCGAGCCGCCTCTCTCCTTTTTTACAAACCTTGATCCTCCATGATCAGGTTGGTTTTGTTCCCGGTCGTGAAGCAAGGGATAACACTTCTAAGACAATTCACCTTATTTCTTATATTAAGCAGCACAATTTAAGGGCTTGCCTCCTTTCATTTGATGCTGAGAAGGCATTCAATCGTGTAGATTGGCATTTTCTTCGTCTCACCCTAGAACAGATAGGTTTGGTCCGCGTTTCCTAGCTCGGATTATGTCCCTCTATTCTCGTCCTTCGGCGTCTGTCTTAGTGAATGGTATGGTTTCTCCACCCTTTCCCATATCAAATGGAACTAGACAGGGTTGTCCCCTCTCGCCCCTTCTTTTTGTTTTAGTAATGGAACATCTTGCGAGAGCTATTCGAACTAACGACTCGATATTGGGCGTCCGCACTCCTTCTGCACACCATAAACTATCCCTATACACAGATGACCTTTTGGTTTATGTCCAACAGCCACTTACCTCACTCCCTAGTCTTTTCCATGAATTCCACAGATTTGGTCTCTACAGTAACTTCAAGCTTAATATCGCTAAAACAGAGGCCTTGAATATTTCTTTACCTGATCATATGTCGGCGAATCTCCATTCTAACTTCTCTTTTCAATGGTGTCCAAAGGCTATTACGTATTTAGGGGTCATGATTTCTGATGACCTTAATGCTCTATACTCCCTTAATTATTTACCCCTGCTTTCCCGTATTCGCACAGACCTGGCTTCATGGGGCGCCTCGGCCCTGCACTGGTTCGGCCGCATCAACAACCTCAAGATGGATACCTTACCTAAGTTGCTATACGTTTTTCAAACTATACCGATTACCGTGCCTAAGAGCTTCTTTCTATCTTTACGCTCCCTTTCGATTCGATTTATTTGGCACCGAGGATTTTCCAGATTAAAATATAGGTTACTCACTTACTCGAAGCTCGGAGGCGGAGTGGGTTGGCCAGACTTTGAGTAATATTATAGAGCCAATCTACTAGCTCGGATGCTTGATTGGTTTCCCAGACCCTTCCGTAAAGCCTCTTATATGATAGAACAAGATCTATCCCTGATCGACCTTCGGGCTTTACCTTGGGGTTACAGCCAAGACAATCGGCATTTTTACGGTCTGTCCCCATTGACTGTGGCTGTACAGAGGCTGTGGTATAAATGGGGCGTCATTGCTCTCTTATCCTCTGACCCCTCTCCTTTATCACTCCTATTTGACAACCCTGCTCTCTCTCCAGGGTTTGGCTCTTCGGCTATCGGTCCCTTTTATATATGCCTTCTGGCCTGTAGCTTGAGAATTTATTTGCCCCCAGTCGGGTCTCCCACTTCTTCAGGGTGGATCTAAGGATTGGTTGACCACTTTAGACCTTTCTTCATTTTGCAAATATTTATATTATTCCTCCTTCACCCATCGCCCACTCTTTGAGTGGTTGTGTTCCCTCTCTGACCCACCGAGACATGTCTTAGCTTCCCTCTATAAAGTGTTACACAATGCACTTCATTCTGAGCTCCCTCCCTATACCAAGCCATGGTCTCGAGACCTAGGTAAAGACATTTCAGCAGCGGACTGGTCCACGTTGTTCCACTTCACTCACAAATCATCCATTTCTTGCTATTCCCAGGAGAAAAACTTTAAAGCAAGCTTCTTTCTTGCTGGTATAGGGACCACCTTTCCCTGCACACAATTTTTCCCTCTACATCCAATCTTTGCTGGCGTTGTACTAAAGCTGTTGGTACGCAGCTCCATATTTGGTGGGATTGTGACCAAATACAAGCATTCTGGCTACAGGTTTTTGCAGTGTATAACAGGGTCTATGGTGAGTCCTTGGCCCCTGCGCCAGAGATTGCTCTACTCTCTATATTGCCAGGCTCATTGACACAGCAAAAGAAAAGCCTATTGCACTTTTTTCTTTCTGCGGCTCGTCAATTGATAAAAACGGAAAACGACCCCCCCCCCAAATCTCTTCAGTTGTGGGTGTCCATGCTCAATGATATCATGCGTATGGAGGAAATGCTGGTGTTTGCCAATGATACCTATGATAAACACAAGTTACTGTGGTTGGTCTGGCTCCATTTCTCCTCCTCTTCGACTCTTCGTGAGATGTGTTCCCCTGACTGATTTGTGCTTGCTCCCCTGATTCCATTTTTTCCGGGGGGTCCACCAGTTTGACCCCGCGGCTCACATCAGATGTGGCTGGTGGGGTTGCCCCAAGGGGATCCTGGAAGAGGACAGCCTCGGTCCTGCTTTTTGCCATCTCCCGATCCCACTCTCTTCTTGTCTTTCTTTATCTCTCCAACTGACCTCTCCTTTTTTCTCTTCTATTTCCTTCCCCCCCCCCCCCCTTTTTTTTTTACTTTTGTTCTTGTTTTGTTTTGTTTTCGTTTGGATTCTGATTCATATTCTAGTTTTATACGGAACTGGCTCATTTTGTCTCTTACATCTCATCGTGGATGCCCTCCTCGACACAATATTTATTCATATCTCCGTAGTACATGCCATTATGTTATTGATCCTTACATTTTTTTTTTTTTTTTATGGAACTATTTTCACCTTTTCACATGAATCATTGTTACATTTGTGTGATGGCTTTTCTTATGTATGTACACTTGTACCTGTTTTCATTTTTCCTCCATGCCACGTACTGTTAAACTGTTGAAATTGTAATAAAGACAAATTTGCCTTTAAAATTTAGTTCTGACATACTATGACAAGTATGATTACACCATTATCACTATTAAACAAGTTGTCTCTAACTTGTACAACTGTAATACACTCCTTCAAAGTTCCATCCATTGTCTGGATATTTTACAGGCTGTGGGAGTCTGTTTGTGTTTTTCTTTTGGTTGAGCTAGATTAATTTTTGTCTTTTCAACCTGACTGAAGCTAGCTATACATACACAATCAAGGTGGATGGGGGTGTCCTCCTTGCTACGCTATTGTATTCTGCCAGCAAGGGAACTCCTCCACTGTCAAAATACACAGTGCTGCAGCTGCTGATCAAGCGGCTTTCTTTTCCAACAGGTCTGTTTAGCAGAAGTCAATCAATAGATTGTTATAGTTATACTGGCTGGTATACATTTTTGGTTTGCCAGTGTCCAATCCTCTAGTAGGTGACAGTATCTCCCTGAAAGTTAAAGCTAAGGTTAAGTTATGGCTTTTTTTTTCTCCCTGGGACATTGTAGTCTGACCTCTGCAACTGCCATTGTCAAAATGTGGAGTTTTCCAACATTCTCCCTAATTTGATCATAGAATTGAGTTCTGTCAAGCAGGGACTGCTACAAACCAATTGAAATGCAGCCGGTCCCTGTTGAGACAGCTAAATTTTGATCCGTCTCTGCCCAACGTTAAATTGGTCCAGATTGTAAGTATAGATGTGCCATACCTGGCCAATCCCTGTGGAAGGTGGTAATCACTGTAGTAGGCACCACTACTACTGTGACCGCGTCTACCTTCTGGCTCCTGTGATAAACTCTTCCCTTGCTGCTTAGTGAACAATGGGCTGCTTGCTTGGCATAGAAACCATTCAGAGAACACTCTACATATTCTCAATGGTGGAGAAGGATTTGGGAGTTCTGGTAGATCACAAGCTTAATAATGGCATGCAAAGCCAAGCTGTGGTTTCTCAAGCGAACAAAATCCTCTCTTGTATTAAGAGGTATAGACTTCAGAGAGAGAGATATCATATTACCCCTGTACAAATCATTAGTAAGACCTCATCTGGAATATGCAGTTCAGTTTTGGGCACCAATTCACAAAAAGAACATTGGGGAACTTGAGAAAGTACAGAGAAGGGCAACCAAACTGATAAGAGGCATGGAGGAGCTCAGCTATGAGGAAAGATTGGAGGAACTGAATTTATTCTCTCTTGAGAAGAGGAGATTAAGGGGGGATATGATCAACATGTATAATACATCAGTGGTTCATATAGTGAAATCGGTGTAGAGCTATTCACCCTGAGGTCATCACAGAGGACAAAAGGGCACTCTTTACGTCTGGAGGAGAAGAAATTTAATCTATAACACAGAAAGGTTTCTTCACAGTGAGAGCTGTGAAAATGTGGAAAAAACTCCCTCAAGAGTTGGTTCTGGCCAGCTCAGTGGATTGCTTCAAAACAGGCCTGGATTCTTTCCTAGATGCACAGAATATAACTGGATACTAACATTTATTTATAGGTAAAGTTGATCCAGGGAATATCCGATTGCCTCTCGGGGGATCAGGAAGGAATTTTTTTCCCCTGCAGGAGCAAATTGGATCATGATTTGCTGGGTTTTTTTGCCTTCCTCTGGATCAACTGTGGGTCTAGGATTATAACTTTTTTTTTTTTTTTCTATGGTTGAACTGGATGGACTTTTGTCTTTTTTTCAGCCAAACAAACTATGTAACTATATTCTGAATTAATTCAATGATTGAACAAAGTGCATAGGCAAGGGCAGTGATATGCATTCTTACCAAGCTGCAGTAATGTGACTACGCAAGAAAAGCCATACCTAAACTTCAGCCTTTAAAGTCTTGTCCCTGTGTCCCTCAATTGACTCCAAGACTTAATTTTTTTTCGGTTAGTACAAAAATTCAATCTCTTTTAAACAAACATGAAAAGATTTGAGCTTTTTTCCTTTATTTTCCAGGAACGTGTTATCTCCTTTGATTTATCATGTTACTGTGGTGATGTCCAGTATTGTTGTACCAGGTGAAAATATTGCTAGATTTAATATCGTTCTTAATTGTTTAATAGCTTTTTTTTTTTTTTTTCTTTATCCCTAGATGTGTCTGAGCTGTTGAATTTCCTGCGGCCGATCCATGAAGGCACACTAATACTACTGGCATCTTATGATGATCCTGCTACAAAGTAAGGCGGAAAACAAGTTTCCTACTATAACAGGGTACCTGTTTTCCAGAAAATATTATGCAGAGGATGAAAGGCAAGAGAGCCACACCCCTTGTGTTACAACCCCAATCCAAAAAAGATGTTGCAATGGTGTGTAAAATCTACATAAAAACAGAATCAATGATTTGCAAATCTCATAAACCCATAGTTTATTCACAATAGAAAACATCAAATGTTTAAAATGAGAAAATGTACCATTTTAGGAAAGAAAATAAGGAAACCGTTGCAGAATTTTAGGAGAGGAATGTTGTCACATTCTTGCCTGTTATATGATTCTAACTGCTCAACAGTCCTAGGTCTTCTGTGTCGTATTTTTCTTTTCTCGATGCGCCACATATTTTCATTTGGTAAAGGTTCTGGACTGCAGGTAGGCCAGTTAAGCAACTGGACTCTTCTACTAAAAAGCCATGTTGTTGTCATAGATGCAGTATGCGATTTAGCATTGTCCTGCTGAAATATGCAAGGCATTCCATGAAAAATATATCGACTGGATGTGAGCATATGCTGCTCTAGAACCTGAATTTATATTTGTGTTGATAGTGCCTTTTCCAGATGTGCAAGCTGCCCATTTCACATGCACTAATGCACCCCTATACCATCAGAGATGCAGACTTTTGAACTAAGTGCTGATAAAAAGCCAGAAGGTTCTTCTCCTCTTTAGTCTGGAGGATGCAGAGCCCATGGTTACCAAAAATGTCAAATCTGTCTGACCACAGAACAGCTTTCCACTGTTTGCATGATAGAGCTTTACCTTGCATTTTTGGATGGAACAGCAAACTGTGTTCACTGAGTTATTTTCTGACGTATTCCTGAGCCCATACAGTGATGTCCATCACAGAGTCTTGTCTGTTTTTAATTCAGACCTGTCTGAGGACCCAAAAATCAATGGCATCCAGTAGTGCGTTTCGGCCTTGTCCCTTGCGCACAGAGATTTCTCTGGATTCTTGGACTCTCTTGATAATATGTACTGTAATTTTTGTTGCCCTGCCACAACTTTCTGATACAGTTGTGTTCAAAATAATAGCAGTTGAAAAAAGTGAATAAAGCTCAAAATCCTTCTAATAGCTTTTATTTCCATACACACAAATGCATTGGGAACACTACACATTCTATTCCAAATCAAAACATGAAGAAAAATATATCTAATTTGTGTTGTTCCTCTAAAAAAAAATTGAAGAAAAGTGAATATTAGACTGTTCAAAAAAATAGCAGTGTTTGTATTCTTTACAAACTCAAACATTCACTATATAAACTGAAAAATGTTTGAAGATTTTGCTTTCCTTTGAATCACTTAATGAATATTTAGTTGTATAAGCACTGTTTCTGAGAACTGCTGTACATCTGTGTTGCATGGAGTCAACCAACTTCTGGCACCTGTGAACAGGTATTCCAGCCCAGGATGATTGGACTACATTCCACAGTTCTTCTCTATTTCTTGGTTTTGCCTCAGAAACTGCATTTTTGATGTCACCCCACAAGTTTTCTATTGGATTAAGATCCGGGGATTGGACTGGCCACTCCATAACGTCAATCTTTTTGGTCTTGAACCAAGATGTTGCACGTTTACTGGTGTGTTTGGGGTCATTGTCTTGTTGGAACACCCATTACAAGGGCATTTCCTCTTCAGCATAAGGCAGCATGACCTCTTCAAGTATTCTGATGTATTCAAACTGATCCATGATCCCTGGTATGCGATAAATAGGCCCAACACCGTGTATGAGAAACATCCCCATATCATGATTCTTGCGCAACCATGCTTCACTGTCTTCACAGTGTACTGTGGCTTGAATTCAGTGTTTTGGGGTCGTCTGACAAACTGTCTCTGGCCACTAGACCCAAAAAGAACAATCTTACTTTCATCAGTCCACAAAATGTTGCGCCATTTCTCTTTAGGCCAGTCAATGTGTTCTTTGGCAAATTGTAACCTCTTCAGCACGTCTTTTTTTCAACAGTGGGACTTTGCAGGGGCTTCTTGCAGATAGCTTGGCTTCACATAACAGTACTCACAGGCAACTTTAGACCTTCTTTTATCTTCCTGGAGCTGATTGTTGGCTGAGTCCTTGCCATTTGGCTATTCTTCTATCCATTCGAATGGTAGTTTTTCGCTTTCTTCCACGTCTTTCAGGTTTTGGTTGCCATTTTTAAGCATTTGCGATCATTTTAGCTGAGCAGCCTATCATTTTCTTCACTTCTTTATATGTTTTCCCCTCTCCAATCAGCTTTTTAATCAAGGTACGCTGTTCTTCTGAACAATGTCTGGAATGACCCATTTTCCTCAGAATTCCTCAGAGAGAAATGCACTGTAACCAGCATGTACTACATTTGCTGCCTTCCTTCCTTAAATAAGGGCAATAATTGTCACCTGTTTTTCAAAGAATGAATAACCTCACTAATAGAACTCCACACTGCTATTATTTTGAACATGCCCCTTTCAATTAGTGATTCAATTACACAGAATCAGCAGAATGCATGTCATGACTGTTGGGTCTGTTGGATTTCTATTACTCTACTACACCTGCTAGTAAATTATTTGCCACGTAGAAATATCATTTCTACCAAAAACAGTGATTGATCAGGTTAGTGATGTCTGACTGCTATTATTTTGAACACAACTGTACATGTCACTGCCATCAATTTCAAAAGTACCTTATTCTTTTTCTTAAAATAGTATATTTTCTCAGTTTAAATATTTGATATGTTTTCTATTGTGAATAAAGTATGGGTTTATGGGATTTGCAAATCATTGCATTCTGTTTACATGTAGATTTTACACAGTGTCTTAACATTTCTGGAATTGGGGTCGTAGTTGGGAGAGAGATTGAGGTGTGTGTGCATGATAGAGATATATATATATATATATACAGTCATGGCCGAAATTGTTGGCACCCTTGATATTTTTCCTGAAAATCAAGTATTTCACACAAAAAAGGTATTGCATTAACACATGTTTTGCTATACACATGTTTATTCCCTTTGTATGTATTGGAACAAATATAAAACAGAGGCAGAAAAGCAAATATGACATAATGTCACACAAAACCCCAAAAATGGGCTGGACAAAAGTATTGGCACCCTTAACTTAATATTTGGTTGCACACCCTTTGGAAAACATAACTGAAATCAGTCGCTTCCTATAACCATCAATAAGCTTCTGACACCTCTCACCCGGAATTTTGGACCACTCTTCCTTTGCAAACAGCTCCAGGTCTCTCTTATTGGAAGGACACCTTTTCCCAACAGCAATTTTAAGATCTCTCCACAGGTGTTCAATGGGATTTAGATCTGGGCTCATTGCTGGCCACTTCAGAACTCTCCAGCGCTTCTTTGCCATCCATTTCTGAGTGCTTTTTGACGTATGTTTGGGGTCATTGTCCTGCTGGAAGACCCAGGATCTTGGACGCAAACCCAGCTTTCTGACACTGGGCCCTACAGTGCGACCCAAAATCCTTTGGTAATCCTCAGATTTCATGATGCCTTGCACACAGTCAAGGCACCCAGTGCCAGAGGCAGCAAAACAACCCCAAAACATCATTGAACCTCCACCATATTTTACCGTAGGTACTGTGTTTTGTTCTTTGTAGGCCTCATTCCGTTTTCGGTAAACAGTAGAATGATGTGCTTTACCGAAAAGCTCTATCTTGGTCTCATCTGTCCACAAGACGTTTTCCCAGAAGGCTTTTGGCTTACTCAAGTACATTTTGGCAAACTGTAGTCTTGCTTTTTTATGTCTCTGTGTCAGCAGTGGGGTCCTCCTGGGTCTCCTGCCATAGCGTTTCATTTCATTTAAATGTCGACGGATAGTTCGCGCTGACACTGATGCTCCCTGAGCCTGCAGGACAGCTTGAATGTCTTTGGAACATGTTTGGGGCTGCTTATCCACCATCCGGACTATTCTGCGTTGCAATCTTTCATCAATTTTCCTCATCCGTCCACGACCAGGGAGATTAGCTACAGTGCCATGGGTTGCAAACTTCTTGATAATGTTGCGCACTGTGGACAAAGGCAAATCTAGTTCTCTGGAGATGGACTTGTAACCTTGAGATTGTTGATATTTTGCCACAATTTTGGTTCTCAGGTCCTCAGACAGTTCTCGTCTCCTCTTTCTGTTGTCCATGCTTAGTGTGGCACAGACAGACACACAATGCAAAGGTTAAGTGAACGTCTCTCCTTTTTATCTGCTTTCAGGTGTGATTTCTATATTGCCCACACCTGTTACTTGCCCCAGGTGAGTTTACAGGAGCATCACATGCTTGTAACATTCTTATTTATCCGCAGTTGTGAAAGGGTGCCAATACTTTTGTCCAGCCCATTTTTGGAGGTTTGTGTGACATTATGTCGAATTTGCTTTCTTTCCTCCCTTTTTTTGTTTTGTCCCAATACACACAAAGGGAATAAACATGTGTATAGCAAAACATGTGTTAATGCAATACGTTTCGTGAGAAATACATGATTTCCTGGAGAAATATCAAGGGTGCCAACAATTTCGGCCATGACTGTATATATATATATATATATATATATATATATATATATATATATATACACACACACACACACACACACTATATTGCCACTGGTGTATAAAATCAAGCACCTAGGCATGCGGACTGCTTCTACAAACATTTGTGAAAGATTGGGTCGCTCTCAGGAGCTCAGTGAATTCAAGCATGGTACCGTGATAGGTTGCCACCTGTGCAACAAGTCCATCCATGAAATTTCCTTGTTACTAAATATTCCACGGTCAACTGTTAGTGGTATTATAACAAAGCAACTGGGAATAACCGCAACTGGGAATAACCACAACTGAGCCACGAAGTGGTTGGCCATGTAAAATGACAGAACAGGGTAAGCACATGCTGTGCAGTGTGTAGAAGTCGCTAACTGTCTGTAGAGTCAATAGCTTAAGACCTCCAAACTTCATGTGGCCTTTTAGATTAGCGCTGCAACAGTGCATAGAGAGCATGATGGAATGGGTTTCCGTGGCCGAGCAGCTGCATCCAAGCCTTCTATCGCCAAGTGCAATGCAAAGCATCGGATGCAGTGGTGTAAAGCACACCACCATTCTACTCTAGAGCAGTGAAGATGTGTTTTCTGGAGTGACGAATCATGCTTCTGTCTAGCAATTCAATGGACGTGTTTGGGTTTGGCGGTTGCTGGGAGAACGGTACTTGCCTGACTACATTGTTCCAAGTTTAAAGTTTGGTGTGGGGTTGTTTTTCAGGGGTTGGGCTTGGCCCCTTTGGTATTTGGGTGCAGAAGACACCTCTGTTGGCCTACAAACTAACACTTTGGTCTTGGCACCTCTCTCCTTATTACTGCTCTTGTGCTCCTGCACAAAACTGCTTTTGTTTCATTGGGTTCGATATATCCTTGGACCCCTTACTCCTATCTAGTTGGGGACACAGGTTTCCGTGCCCTTTCATGGCATCTTCATTGTGGGATCATTGGTTGAACTTCTCTGTAGAGAGTCAGTGTTGTGGATTCTTGCAATTTGCAACCCTTGGATGGTCTAATATGTACAAGCTTTGGGATGGGTAAGGCTTTGCAGGTGCCTTCTGCGATAGCTCCATGTCTCCAGCAGACAAGGCTATTTAAAGCGGAACTCAACTGTATCTGAGCACCTCAGACTAAAAAAGCCATTTAAATTGGTTGTAACAGATTTCTTTTTTTTAATAACAAGCATGTCTATACATGCCTGCTCTGTGCAATAGAATTGCACAAAGTGTCCCTGAACCCCCTCTTCTCCGGTCCCCCCACTGGTGCACCTGGCTCCTCCTCTTTGCCATGTGCCCCCAATAGGCAGCTGCTTCCCATAGGGGCACTTATGCAGGCTCACTCCTGAGCCACACTGCTACATCCATTGACACACAGTGGGACTCACACTCCCACTACCTCGTTACTAGCTTTGATTAACAGTGGGAGCCCGCTGCCTTAGCAAAACCTGTGAGACCAGGAAGTGAGGGGAAAGAAGAGCTGCAGAAGCAGAAGCTTTACCTTAATGCAAAGACTGCATTAAGGTAAAAAATATTTAGGCTATAGAACCACTTTAATTCATTTTTAATATTCAAAGCAAACTCACCCATGAATCATCTGCTCTTACTGAAGGTGGCCTTGGCTAGAAATACTATAGGGTGTTCTCAAAGTAATTTTTCAACAAAATAAAGTAAGGAGACAACCTTGAGATGTTTTTTTCGTTCATCCTCTACTTCTGGTCCTGGTTGCACCCTTGTAGGGGTGCCTGATTTGCAACTTACCACTGTCAGGCACTTTACCCATGAGTTCTCTTTCAGTTTCAGGATTGGTGTTCTTGTGGTAGTCATTCCCCACTGATGTTGATCTCTTCTATCCTAATCTTGAGCAGCAGGTTGATCTTTGATGGCTTTCTCTTGGTTATTGGAACTTTTCTTTTGTCTTTCAGGGGACTTCACCTCTTCTAGATCAGTTTCGGCCATTAGTCTTCCGTTGGACGAGAGTTGCTGATGGTACTTAGTACCCTCCTGTGGCTTTTCTCAACTCTGTTAGGCTGCTTTTGGACATGATTTGTATCTGAATTACTGTCAGATCTATTTCTTTGTGTCTATTGAGGGACCCAAGTCCCACCTCTCTTTTTGCTCTTGCCCTTGGAACTGCTTTCAACAAAACTGAGGAATGCAGTATTCAGGAGGAGTTATATGGGGGCTGGCTTACAATTTTTTGTCTGCCAGTGGCCAAATCTCTTGTAGGTGGCAGTATAACCCGATTTGTGGCTGAATTCTGATGTCCCTCAATGGACGCCAAGAAATACATTTGAAGTACAAAAATATAAATTTTTATTAAAATAAAAAATAAGCATAAGGCAGGCCATAAACAGGTTGTTATGGGCCGATAAACGAAAAGTCGGTCGGCCCTGTTGCTGATGCTGCCACCCATGTCCATGAAAAATGGCCGTTTTTCACAGATTTTCCAGCATGACGGATAAAAATAAATGAGGAGATCCGCGAAAAACGGCCGACGGGCTGGCCCCACTAACGGCGTGATTATCGGCCGATTTTTCGTGCAGACGAAAATTCGGCCGATAAACGACCCGTCTGTGGCCTGCATAGCTGGTAAGGGAATACGAGGTGCCTTTCCATAAGTAGTCCATCTATCTTTTTTAATTCAGGCACTTCACAGCTTCTTGCTATAAGGAAGGAACCTTTCTGAAGCTGCAGGTTTGTAAGCCATCTGATTTGTCTTCAAAATGAATCTGTGCCTTTTGTAATAGGTTGACTTTGATGCCTGCTGCACAAACAACTAAAAATTACTGTTTCTTTGCTCTTTAATGTTTCTGTGCCAGCATTCTTCCCTCCCACGTGACAATTCTGGGTGACCAGTCACTAAGCACCACACTGCCATCATGGGAGGGAGTCCCCTACTTTTTGGTCAGGCAGTGGACCAATGCAGTAAAGGAGTGAAGGGCTGATCAGAAACTGTTTGGTGGCCACCATTTAAATAAACTAGTTGCTTCTGCTGTTGTTGGGAGTAAAAGCCATTTCATTTTTTGAAGCTAGAATGAGAAATTGCATAGACAGATGATCAGGTAGGGGCTGCTCACTCATATTTTTTCCCTCCCGTCCTCAAACAGTGTTTTCACTCAAACAGGATAACATGTTAAGTTTTTATAAAATTTTCTTTCTGCTTTCAGGCCTATAATGTTAAACTTCAGAAGGTTTTTTTTTTCATGTTCCTACTGAAAACATTTCCCCTCACTTTCTGTCCCATGCTTATTGCTTAGCAGTGCTGCATCATGCGCTGCCAATAATAAAATCTTTCTCAGCAGTTTTAATATAGTTTAAAAAATTGATGATTGAATCAATGTGGCTGTGGTCTTGTGTCTTGACCTTTCCTGTTTTGTTTGTATTTGCCATAGAATGACAGAGGAGGCTCGGAAGATGTTTGCTGAGCTTGGAAGCTCTGTGTCCAAAGAGGTGGCATTCAGGGATAGCTGGGTTCTTCTGGGAGCCAAGGGAGTCCTGGATAAAACTCCATTTGAACAGGTACACTTCTGCATGTTGATATGTTATTTTCCCTCTATGTATTGTGTACACTGCATTGATGGAAGAGCGATATCTTGTCACGTATGATGTAAGATTGGTATGGACTGCATTTGAAGGTAAAATTATGTGAAAGTGCAGTTGGTTTAGCACCCTGTATTTAAAGAGATTCTTTCACAAATTTTGCCAATACAAGCATTGCTTTTGAGGCGAAAATGCATAAGCAGAGGTTTCTTTATTTGTAAACTGCATGTCAGAATGATCGGTCTCTAAGTGTGAGAATAAAGGCATCAGCATTTATATGGAAATCACACACTTGCCCTCTGAATCAGGCATGTTGGTGTTGACAGCTCAGCACTAATAGTTTTCACCATGGAGCTCTTCTGTCTGAAGACAGTGGGAAAACTGGTAGCTGACCTGTATTTTCCTTTGTATGGTTGTGTCCCTACCACTAAATCACCCTTATTACTTAACTCTACTTTACTTGAGCATGTAGAACTATATCCGTGGACTTACCGTCAGTGCTTGGCACTAAGACGGTTGGGCTTAATCTTGGGCTGAGGTCAAGGCATCTTGTACAGCCAAGTAGCTCCACAAGGATAAAATGACAAATACTGATGATGTATTTCTATTAAATAATACAAGGCTTTAGTAATACTTTAAGGCTTGAATTTGTGGGCCTCAGACTAGTCTCGCTGTACCGTCCAATATATATATACGGCTGTATCATGCTGCCCTGTTTTCAGATCTAGGCCTGCTGAGTTAAGAATGTTCATAATAAGAGAGCTTAGAGAGAGCTTACCTTTTTATTATATTCCTGTCAGACTGGTCAGCCAGTTAAGTGGTAAAAATAATTATTTTCAAGTGGCAGTTGATATCAAGCCAACAAATTCCCTACAGTACTTATGTATGCAAAGTTAGCTAGCAAGAAAATGTCTTGTTGCCAAGAAGAGCCAAATTGTGACAGCGAGTGCTGGGGAACCACAAGGTTGTGGATGCTCAACATGTTACATGTTACACCCTAAATATGTTGAGAAAGGTGAACTTGTCCTTTAAAATGCAGAAGTGTGAATAGAACCTTAAAGTGAATATGTGGTCAGGCTGTGAAAATTCAGGTGTATACATATTCCTCCGATAAGTAAATGTGCTTTAAAACAAGCCCTCGCTAATGTCCAGTAAAGAATAGTTTGAGGGAACATTTGTCGGTTGTTCAGCCAGTAAATAAGCTTTAAAACAAGCCTTCACTTATTTCTTTCTGCAGGCACTGTAAACCTATTTCTTATCAAAAGTCACAGCAGAAGTGCTGAAGTCATTTAAGTTGGGTCTCTCAGCTACTCAGCCTACCTTTCTCATTCTCGCAGAGATCCTGCTGAACTACTGAATCACTGGTTGAGCTGAACTACTGAATCACTGCTGGGAGAGGAGAGCAGAGGGAGCAGAGCTACTGAGAGGGCCAAGTTAAATCACTGCAGTGCCTCTTTTTGATTTTTAAGGATGATTCATTTTTAAGCCCATTTATTGGTTATTAAGAGCAACCAATAAGATTTCTCACAAATTATTCTTGTAATGGAAATCCAAACCTACACATGAGTGGATGTACATGTTGGTAGGGAGCAAATGTCTTTAGGGTTTCAGTTGTAACTAAGTAAATAACTAAGGTTTTCATGTATTGCTTTTCTTCCCAACAGTTAATAAAGAACAGTAAAAGCAGCAACAAGTACGAGGGTTGGCCTGAGGCTGTGGAGTTGGAGGGCTGTGTGCCCCAACGTACTATAGAGTCTGAATAGCAACATATAGACTAGATGGTGATGAAAAAAGTGTAACCCAAGCGGGATCTTGTGTGCACTGGCGAATTTTGGTAACAAGTTTTCTTCACATTTGTACATTGTTGGCCCATAGCTGCCTGTATAGTTTGCACAAATATCCATGCCACTTCTTTGGCTTTGTCTTCTCCATACTATTCAGAAGAGCCACAGTCTATTTTCTGGGTGAGGAATACAAAGTTCAACTTAACTTCTTTTCAGATTTTAAAGAAGCCGCTCACCAGTCAAGATTGGAGGTTGAAAGATTGTATTACCTGCAATCCAGACATTTCTGTATACATCTCAAATTTCTTCAAAGATCTTAAACAACAAATTAGGAAAGCAAAGATAAGAGATGATAAACCAGATATAAAACTCCTTATTTTAAACTTCGCTATGTTGTTCAATCAATATGTTCTGCGACTTGTATGCAGTCAAAATGTTGTTCAGTGACTTATACATGGACTATCTAGTATCTGGATTTTAGCCAGTTGTATCAGGGCTTCAAAGCAGTGAAACATTTAATTTTAGGACACATTACAGAGGTGTAGGGGTTCTGAATTTCAAGATATCCATGCTTACAATTAGCATGTAACGGAAACCCTTCCTCTACCCTGGCAATTCCAAATCGTCTTTTTTAAACAATAGATGATATTTAAATATTGACTTAATTGCCACTGATTGCAAGAGCAGGAATTAAGTTGTTACACTTTTTTTCCTTTGTGTCTCAGCAGCAGCGTTTTAGGTTCGGTGAGTCCCAGTATGCCTTCAACTTACTTGAACAGTTTAAGTATAAAGATTAAGGGATGTGGTGTGCTGACTCATTAGGTCAGCTGAAACCTTTGATAAGAATGTTTTAGGTTAGTCAAACGCTAGCAAACATCCTCTGATAAAAGTACTGCAGTTACTGGAATAATTTATTTTAATATTCGATAGGGCAAAGAAATAAGAAAAAAAATTATATGAAAAAGGCTTCTTTAACCGTATACACCTAATAAATTAAAGACCTTTGTCTGTATCCATGTGGTAAGCCAAGCTTAATTTATCAGGTGATGATTCAGAAGGAGTGGTGCTGGCCTTGTCTTATGGGATGTTTTTAGAGCAAGGTGTATGTGTTAATCTGCATATGTCTCCCATTTCCTCAAAGATATTGATCCAAAAAATGGAATATAAAGATGAGATAAATTAGCTATCTTTTTCAAGTAGATCTAAAACTCCTTCGTTAAACACAGCTATGCAATCAAATGTTGTTTAGTGATTCGTACATAGCAATTCTCTTCAGTTGGATTTTAGCCAGCTGTATCAAGGCACCATAGCAATGGGGAATTTAATGTGAGGACACGTTAAAGACGCAGGGGTCCTAATTTTCAAGACATGCATGCTTACCGGATTTGCATGCAAATAGAACTCTTCCTTTTTATCCTGGTAATTCTAAATCTTATCCCTTTTCTTAAATTAAAGTTGCTGTTCAGGTATTTTCCAAATTGCCACTGACTGAAAGAGTAGGAATTAAGTTGATGCAATTTCTCTTTAATGGATTGGCAGCAACATTGTTAGGCCAATCAAACACTCCATGATAAAAGTATGGTTATCGGCTACTGTAGTAATTTATTTTAATATTAGGGAAAAGAAAAAAAAATGCAATGGGTTTCTTTAACTCTAAGCACCTAATACTGTATAATAAACATGGTCGTCTGTCCATGTGGTAAGCCAATGTCAGCTTCATTTGTCTTATGATTCAGAGGGAGTGGTGCTGGCCTCATGTGATATGTTTAGAACAAGGTGTGTACAATAATCACAGGCCATAATGAAAAAGATAGTGACGGAGAAGGCTAGATTAAATGCCTTTTATTATTATTCATTCTTCTTCTTTTTTTTTTCTTTTTTTTTTTTTTAAAACAAAGCACCGTCACATGTACTTTCCAATAAATGAAATATTTCTTATAAATGTTGCGTTTTGTGTGTGTGGTTTTTTTTGTTTTGTTTTGTTTTTTTTATCTAAATCATTATAAATAATAGAACATTTTAATGCAGAAATCATCAATTTATTTTCTTATAGATTTTGAATATTTTTCATTAAAGTTGACTTTAAGTGGTATCTTGCTTTCCCCATGAAGCTTAATGCCCCATCACTGACCAGACAGTTATCCTGTTTCAATAGCTGTGACTTGTGTAGTCATGGAATATAATGGGGGGTTATCTGTCTCCTGTATTCACACAGTAAGCACCAGTATTGTGATAAGAGAAAACCTGATTCCTTCGCAGTAATTACTTCATACTTTTGTAGAAAAAGCACTTAGGCAATCACACAGGCAGAATATATAAAACCTAAGAAAGTCCTCCAGACTGAAGACATAGAGGTGTTATTGACATTAAAATTGTACCACATTTCGGTAACAACCCATGCAATCCATACAAAGAAACCAAAACAAATGAGTTCAAAAATTAACCAGTTGCCGAACAGCCACAGTACTTTTACTGCGGCATGTATATATACGTGATTTTGCATTTTCAGGTAGGGGGCGTGCACCCGCCCTACCCGCTCCACCGATCGTGGCCACGGGTGTCAATCACCAGGTCCCGGCCGGTGATTACCCGCTGGAGCCCGGTGATTACTGACAAACACCGACAGGGAGTAGGGCTGCATTGTTTAAAATGCAGCCCTCCTTACTGTCAGTTTGAGCACACTGTTCGGGATGGCTGAGCGCAGCCATCCGATCAGTGTGCTTACAGTGAAGCACACCCCCCGCCCCCTAGTAAAACACTCCTATCACACATTTAACCTTTTGATTGCTTACAAATATTACCCCTTCCTCCCCAGTGCCATTAGTACAGTGTCAGTGCTTTTTTTCTTTTGCACTGATCACTTTATTGGTGTCACTGGGGATTTCAGTGACCCCAAGTCAGTTCCCCCCCCCAGTGTCAGAATGTCCGCCACAGTCCCGCCATAAGTCGCTGATTGCCGCCATTATTAGTATGAAAAAAAATTCCAGTATTCCGCCATTTGTAGACACTATAACTTTACGTAAACCAATTAATTTACACATGGGATTTTTTTTTTTAGCAAAGACATGTCACAGAATACATTTTGGCCTAAATTTATGACTAAATTAGATTTTTTTACATTTTTTTACTGGACATGTTTTTTAGCAAAAAGTCCAAAATATAGTTTTTTTTCTGAAAATTGTCAGTCTTTTTTTTTTTATAGCGCAAAAAATAAAAACCACACAGGCGATCAAATACCACCGAAAGAAAGCTTAACTCCTGGGCAAAAAAGGATGTAAAATTTGGGTTCAGCATTGCATGACCGCACAATTATCAAAGTAACGCAGCGCCGTAGCACAAACCGCTTCTGTAACCACTGTATAAAAGTATATATGCAGCGCTAATAAACATAAAGAAATGACAAAATATATTTAAATGCACCTGGACGTAACACACAAGACGCCAGAAAATTTAATAAGTAGGTTATGAGTAAAATAATCAGGTACAGTCAATATACTTGTGCAAAATAATAGTGACTGCTGTGAAAAAGTCAATAGGCTTATTAAGCAGAAAATCCGTGACTCCTGTGATGGTGGAAATAGGTGTAGATTGCACTAACCAGATATTGAGAGAGCTTGCGCATGGAGTACTTCTGACCTACTCCTCATTCTCTGGATCTGGAGCACTTCAAATGGCAGTAGTCATCTGTGCAGCAGCCACCAGGTGTCATACATCAAGATTCAGAAGCCAGCCTCCAGAGATGCCGATGACAGCCACCAGGGGGATCACATATAGTACCATACGTCAGATGGACAGGAGTCAGGAAACACCTTCAAAACGGGGGGGGGGGGGGCTCCCATACAAAAGAAGAGCCCCAAACAAAGCCTCCAATAGTGTAGTAGTCTTTATTGGTAAAATAAACGTGTATGAGATGAATCACACTTACATAGGAGAAATCAAGATGGCCGCCGGCCGTCCATACAAGCCATGCGGTGTCTAGACACAGATAGGGGGCACCTCCCTGACGCATTTCATGTAAGGACACTTTATCAAAGGTAATTTGATCACACCGATCTTGGTGATATTAGATAATGTAAGGGCAGAGGAGATATCTAGAATCTGATAGACCCCAGATTTCTCAAAAAAGAACATGACAATGCCCATTGAAGTTATAGGGGACATTTGCATTCCCTGTGATAGCATTAAAAGTGATCAAAAAAAAAAATTAAAGGGACAGTGTAAAAATAATTTTAAAAAGTCTAACTTAAAAAAAAAAAAAAAACACCCTCGCCTTCCCCCGCGCGCACCTGCATGCGCGAGCGTTGACCCTGTACAGGTATGTAAACAGTGGTTTCACCATGCATGTGATGTATCGCTGCGAACGTCAGATCAAGGGCAGTAATTATAGCACTTGGCTTCCTCTGTAAATCTAAAATGGTAGCTTGTAAAGGCTTTTAATGCATTGCCTATGGATATTAAAAATGTATGCAGTTTGTCGCCATTGCTTGGGGCATGCGCAGTTTTAAAGTATGTCATGTTTGGTAATCATTTACTCAGCATACCATTATCTTTTATATTTCACGAATTAATTGGCGAATATATTGTGTTTTTGTGCATTAAAAGTAAAAAAAGTATGTTTTTTGCAAATCTGCATTTGTAAAATCGCTGCGCGAGTACTATGTGACATAAAAAATTGCTGCACCCACCATTTTATTCACTAGGGTGTCTGCTTTAAAAAAAGGCTTGGTCTTCAGGTGGTTAGAAGAGTGAATGATGTGTGGCATAAACTTTTAATGCTGCGCATAAAATGCCCCTACCCCCAAAACAACCCTTTCTTGGAAAGTAGACACCCCAAACTATTTGAAGAGAGGTATGTTGACTCAATAGAAGAATTAATTTTTTTTACCACAAGTTTTCAGAAAAGGACCAAAAATAATGATTTATTGCTCACACATGCCATGTGTATGTGTGGAATTACTCCCCAAAATACATTCTGCTACTTCCCCTGAGTATGTGGGTACCACATGTGAGAAACTTTTTGGCAGTTTAGACAAGTACAGGACCCCAAAATCTAATAAGCACCTTCAGGCTTTTAAAGAGCTTTATCTCCTCATTACAGTTTTGGAGGCCCTGAAATGCCAGGATAGCACCAAACCCCCCCCCCCCCCCCAAATTACCCCTTTTTGGAAAGTAGACTCCCCAAAGAATTTGACAAGCACGGTGAGTATTTTGCAGATCTCATTTGTTGCCACAACAAGTTTTTGGAAAATGAAGAAAGAAAGCAAAAAAATATTTTTTGTTTTCTGTTTTTATATTTCAAAACCTTGTGAGAAAAAAAGATCTGCAAAATACTCACCATGCCTCTTTTTAAATTCTTTTGGGTGTCTACTTTCCAAAAAAGGGCCATTTAGGGGGCGGGGGGTTGGTACTATCCTGGCATTTCAGGGCCTCGGAAACTGTGAGGGGTAGCGAGGAAGCGAAATGAGGAAGTTGCGCACTTTCAGGTTTTCAAATTGGTCATTAGATTTTAGGCCCCTGTATGTGGCTAGGCTCCTAATAAGTCTCACAGCTGTGGTATCCCCATACTCTGTAGAAGTAGCAGAATGTATTTTGGGGTGTAATTCCACATATACTCATGGCTTGTGTGAGAAATATATAATTTAAATGACAACTTTGTGTAAAAAAAAAAAAAAAAAAAAAAATAAATGTTTTTTGTCAATTTCCAAAAACTTGTGGAAAAAAATAAATCTTAGATGGACTCAATATGCCTCTCAGCAGATAGCTTAGGGTGTCTACTTTCCAAAAAGGGGTCATTTGGGGATGTTTGTACTATCCTGGTATTTTAGCACCTCAAGAAATGTGCTGGGCAGTCAGAAAGTAAAAGCTGTGTAAATTCCATTATCTATACTATAGTTTGTAGATGCTATAACTTTCACACAAAGCAATCAATATACACTTATTGGGATTTTTTTTAACCAAAAACATGTAGCAGAATACATTTTGGCCTAAATTTTGGACGAAATTTGAGGTTTTTTTTAATGACAGAAATGAGAAAATATTTTTTTTTTTTTAAATTTTTCAAAACTTTTTTTCGTTTTATAGCATCAAAAATAAAAAGCGCACAGGTTATCAAACCACCAAAAGAAAGCTCTATTTGTGTAAAAAAAGGAAATAAATTTCATTTATTTACTGTATTGCTTGACCGCGCAATTGTCAGTTAAACCTGTGCAGCGCTGTATATCAAAAAATGGCATAAATTGCAGTATCTATACCATAGTTTGTAGACGCTATAATTTCTCACACAAAGCAATCAATATACACTTATTGGGATTTTTTTTTTTTTTACAAAAAATATGTAACAGAATACATTTTGGCCTAAATGTATGACTAACTTTGCGTTTACTAATATATTTTTTTATAGCCGAAAGTAAAAAATATAATTTTTCAAAATTTTTGGTCTTTTTTTGTTTATAGTATACAGATGATCAAATACCACCGAAAGAAAGCTCTGTTTGTGTGAAAAAAAGGATGTAAATTTTGTTAGGGTACAGCATTGCATGACCGCGCAATTATCAGTTGAATTAGTGCAGCGCTGATTAGGAAAGAGGCCTGGTCATTAACCACTTGCCTACAGGGCACTTATACCCCCTTCCTGCCCAGGCCAATTTTCAGCTTTCAGCTCTGTCGCACTTTGAGTGACAATTGCACGGTCTTGCAACACTGTACAACTACGGAATTTTATCTTTTTTTTCACACAAATAGAGCTTTCTTTTGGTGGTGTGTGCTCGCCACTGGGTGTTTTATTTTTTGCGCTATAAACAAAAAACATTTTTCTCTTTGTTTCTATTTTAAAATTTTGCAAACAGGTAATTTTTCTCCTTCACTGACGTGCATTGATGAGGCTACACTGATGGGCACTGATAGGCGGCACTGATATGCAACAATGATGGGCACTGATAGGCGGCTGTGATTGGCCTTTTACCACATCATGTGATCAGCTGTGTCCGTAGGACACATCGATCATGGAGATCGATGTGTCCTATGGGGGTGTGCTGGAGGGCGTGTTCTGGGAGGACGTCATATGACGCTATCTGCGGTCGGCAAGTGGTTAAGGGGGGTAAATTCTCTGGATGGCAAGTGGTTGTTATGTGTAATAAAATGGAATGACACCGGGAACAAATATTTAACACACAAAGAAAGTGAGATGCAAAAAGGCATGGAAAGACAAGACACCAGAAAGCAATCCTGCCCCTTGCCAGTGCAAATTAATATCAGCTGGTTCAGTCTCAACTGATGGTCTATAAAAAGGTGTCTCGAACATTTCATGATGGGTAAACGCAAAGAGCTCTCTCAAGACCTTCGCAACCTTATTGTTGCAAAACTTACTGATGGCATTGGTTGCAGAAGAATTTCTAAACTTCTGAATGTTCCAGTGATCACTGTTTGGGCCATAACCTGGAATTGGAAAGAACATAATTTCATCATAAACCAGCCACAACCATGTGCTTCTCGCAAGATTTC